>NW_024609868.1:88102467-88504368 GCF_016920785.2 Ixodes scapularis | reverse complement strand
GAGGAATTGACAGGTAAGAGAACGTAAAAGCCTTTCTGCGTAAACAGCGTTTTCCTTTCGAATTTATGGCTTAATCGCAAATTCAAATTCAGTTTCTTTAGTATCCTTTGTATCACAAAAAGGAGGCAGAAAGAAAGCAACACCGACGCTGCTTGACTAGCCTCTGCACCCCGTTGCAGCACTAGCATTCGACCTACTCATAAGACAGCGCGGGAAAGACATAGTTTCTACTGCTAAAAAAGAGAATGTAAGCAAAAGGGAGAAAAAAAAATGAAGTAAGGGAAAAATAACACGCGCAAAACGCACACGTTTTGTGTAACACTGAGCAGTTTGGTTGCCAAACCTTTGGCAACCGCATACTCAAAGAGTATTTTAGAGCGCAGCTCTTAGGGGCCCGTTTCCAGCCTGAGCGGCGTCGCCGTTGGCGTCGCCGTCGGCGTCGCCGTCGGCGTCGGCGTCGGCGTCGGCGTAACCGCGCCCCTCCCTCTCTTCCTCCTCCCCCTCCTCCTCCCCTCCTCCTCCTCTTCCTCCCCCTCCTTCTCCTCCTCCCCTCATTGTGTAGTATGGTCCGGGTGGGTCACGTGACCTCGGCGGGAGGGGGTCACATGACCCGTTTCCAGCCTGTGCGGCGTCGGCGTTGGCGTCGGCGTCGGCGTCGCCCCTCCTCCTCCTCCCCCTCCGCTCCTCCTCCTCCCCCCTCCCCCCCGCCAAGGTCACGTGACCCCGGGGGGTGACTCCCCTCCCCCCGCCGAAGTCACGTGACGGCCCGCCCAAGGTCATGTGATCCCGTCCCCTCGAGGTCACGTGACCTCCTCTGCCCTCCTCCTCCTCCCCCTCCTCCTCCTCCCCTCATTGTCTAGTATGGTTCGGGGGGGGTCACGTGACCTCGGGGGGAGGGGGTCACCTGACTTCAGCGGGGGGTCACGTGGCCTCGGGAGGGTCACGTGACTACCCCCTCCCCTCCCCCCCCCCCCCCCCCGAGATCACGTGGCCCCCGCGAGGGGAAGAGGAGAACGCAGGGGAGCAGGGAGGATGAGCAGGGCGGACAAATCCGAATTTTCATTTCTCCGAAAAATTATTTTAAAAGACTCTTATCTCTTATCCCTCGGCCGGCTTCGGCTTTCCTGCTGCACGGTTGAAAAACCCTGCAGCAGAAAAACCTTTGGCAACCGCATACTCAAAGAGTATTTTTTTATTGATGAATAATATACTAAACATAATATTGTAGTAAGGACTCGTCACTTTTCAGACTGGGCCCGCGCACACCGTGTTGCTTAAATATAAAATAATTTTACTTTGAATTAAAAGTATAATTGGCATTTCAAAGAATGATAAATTATACATTAAAACTGCTTTTGCGTTTTATAAGTGTACAATACTAGTGCACATTTCCCGTGTTGCTTTTCACTGAGGGCTCTCCGTTTTGTTCTTCGCGAATTTACGAAAGGATGAATTTTCTTATTTGCAGATAGACTGATGGAAATGTGTTCCCTTTCTACCCTGGTAATGGATGAAGAGAAGCCCCTCCTCCTCGAGCACGTTGCCCAGTACGCGGCCGACTCGTGGAGTGAAGAAGGGACCAGTCGCCCGCACTTAAGTTGCAAAATGTTTCTAGTGCGCGCCCAAAAACCTTAACGCTAAGAGCTGTGTTTGATACTGCGCCACGGACGTGATACAACGCACAATACCACAATTAAATATTGTTGGAGCTCCCCTACTGATTAATGTAGTGCAGTTGAACTAAAACATGGGATCACCCAACGAACGTGAGAAATAAAGAATTAAGGAAAGACGCGGGTCTTAAAATGGTCAAGAAACATACAATCTCTCGTTTTTCGAAACTGACATTTTTTTTTTAATGAATATCGTATAAAATATCTGCCTGCAAAGTCTCAATGTCCGCTAGATCAATCTCACTAAGCGTTCCACGCATGCGTCACGCCGCCATAACTGTAGTCATAGCCTCCTTTATACTGGCAAAGCCTGGCAGATTGCCACGTGACGCGTTCGCCAAAATTGGAAAGGTAGAGCGGCAGACAACGGATGAGAGGAGAGCGAGGTGACGGGCGCCACGCTGCGGCGAGACGCCGATGGAATGTCCGCTCGTGCTCCTCGCGTTCCTCGGCTTTTTTTCTCGTCGGGTTTAAAAACCATGTCTCGGGTCCTGCTGTAAAAGTTGTGCACAAACGGCCAGGTTCCCCGAGATATGCTCTGTGCTACCCTCCCGCTCCAAATCAGCGACCGAGCATGACTCCGTCGTCGAACTGCCAGGCTTTGTGAGTATAGAGGAGGCTATGCTGTAGTTCACAGGAGGCATGTGCCAGTGCATGCACCAGACAGCTCTGGTCGTCTCGGGCCCTGCTCGCGCACACCCTGAGCTGGGTTGTCGCGCGTTCAAAAAGACCGCAGCTTCCAAGATGCATGCCGGCAGCGCAGAGCCGTATATGTAGAGAGTTTGGCCTTTCGTTGGGAAGTATAGGAGACAAATGAGGAGGCGCCATTGGCCGAAAGTGGGCTGGGCGTGTTCCAGGGCGTCTTCAGAAATTCGAATGTGGCCAATTAAAAGCCGGAAATAATACCCTGGCGGTGGTCGCGAGAAACAAACCTGATATGTACATCGTAGTAACTCTCGGTGACTGAAAATATGGTGCACGTGATGTTTTAATCACGGTCATCCAAAATCATGGTGGAAGAGTGCGACTAGCGGAACGATCGACATAATACGTACGCCGAGCGCCGAGGGCCGGGAGTCTGCCTTTCGAGCGGTTACACTCTGTGCTAGCAGAAACAGAGTTGAGCGGCGCATTCATTTCTTACATCTTTATGCATGATCATGATCGAAACGTCACGTGAACCCTATTTTCGACCATAAAGGGTTACTACATTTAATTCTTACGCGTTTACTAAAACGACCAAATTTGTTTCTCGCTATCACCGTTAGGGTATCCTTTTTTACTTCTAGTTGGTTAAGAGAGCATGCCAAGCCTCCTTTCTGCGTCTGGTGCACGCCCTGGCTCTGCCCGCGCCTCCTATTGACCAAACTTTCTGTATACACGGCTCTGCGGCAGCGGTGGCGCAACGAAAGTTGCTGGTGATGTGGTCAGAGCCGTATATGTAGAGAGTTCGGCCATTCATTGGGAAGTATAGGAGGCAAATGATGAGGCGCCATTGGCCGACAGCGGGCTGGGCGAGTTCCAGAGTGTCTTCACAGATTCGAATGTGGCCAGACAGAAGCCAGGAATAGTCCCCTGACGGTGGTCGCGAGAAACAAACTTAATATGTGCGTGAGAGTAACTCTCGGTGACTGGAAATATCGTGCAACTGGTTCTTCGATCACGGTCATGCGAAATCAAATTCTAAGAGAACGATCGACGTGATCCGAACGCCAGGCGCTGAGATCCGAGGAAATGCCATCCGAGCGGTCAGACTCCGACCGAGCAAAAGAGAGTTCGAGGGGCGCATTCGATTCTTGCATCTTTTTGCATGATCATAACTGAAACATAACGTGCACTACATTTTTAACCATGAAGATTTACTCCATTTAACTCTTACGCACTTACTAAATTATTTCTCGCTACTATCCCTAGGAGATTCTTTTCGGCCACTGGTTGACCAAGCGAGCACGTCACGCCTTCTATACTTCGTTTCAGCTTCGGTCCGAGCGCGGCCGATGTTATAAGCCGAAGGCCAATCAAACAGCGAAAGAGGCACAACATCGTGGCGTGCTCTCTGCAGTTGATAGGACCAACCGGTATTCGCAGTCTCTCTGTGCGCGCTCCTCCGCCGGCTAGTCCTATCAAGCGCGGAGAGCACGCCATGACGTTGCGCTCTTTACGCTCTTTGATTGGCCCTTCGGCTCATAACATTGACCGCGCTCGGACCGAAGCTGAAACGAAGTATAGTGCGTTTTGTGCACGAAGCTGATGGGACCAACCAGACAGCGAACAAAGCGCAAAATTATGGTGTTCGTCATGTTTCGGTACGAGTTTTACCATCATGAACCAATCATAAAAGGAAAAGGTCCAGTGACTAGCACTTTTGGCGCTGTTTCATTGGTCCGATTACCTCGTAGCGTCTTCAGCTGAGACGAACTATGGTAATCGGCTATCACTTCGGCTAGAGTGTACTCTACTTCGGCGCGCGAATGCGTCGGGCCATCAGTTTTCTTTTTTCACTTTGTAGTTTCGTGATAGCACAAAATTATGCATTTGTCGGGGCGTGTAGCGCATGTGAATGGACGAAAACGGACAGATTATTGTTCACGCCATAAATGCTAAGATAAGGCTAAATAGCCGTGTGATTGTCTAGTAGTGTATAGTCAAGAATGTGTCTCCATTTTTTATAATATATTCTCATGTCTTGCAGGTTCAGTCCGACTCAGAATTATTTATGGCATGAACGCGTTCGTTACTAAGCTTTCCTACATAAAGCGTTATGGCAATAATTCCTATTTTCTCTAGTTGTTGGTTTTATAATATTATTTTTATTATTCCCGTGACTGACTCGTAATGAAGCCATTTTCTCGAAATAAAAACAAAAAAATAACAACAACAAAAACGAGGCTGTGCGCAGGAGCGAAGCTCACACAATTCACCAGCACTGCTAAATTCTTGATAGCTCCAAAGTCAGAGTTGGCTAGCAACAAATGGCCGGGAAAGCGGGGACTGCGACACATTTATAACAGCCGAATAAATAATGCGCATATAGAATATTCCTATTGATAGCTGAGCATTTTTAATGCGAAAGCATTAACTGCCCCATGGAGCGCCGCCGGCATTGTCTGAGGCAGCGAGAGGATAAGCAACTATTTCGCATTAAAGAGAGGGTGCCGGCGAACGATCATCCAAGAGCAAGTAAGGAGAGGGTGCGCGCGCTCGGCATCCCCTTTTTCCCCCCTCTTGGGTCACGTGTTAGGCGTGACCGGAGGCACGAAGAGGGGGCACTGGTCCCCCTCACACGTTCTACATTCTAAAAAATGCCTAATTACCCCCGCAAAACACTCAAAAGGGCCAAACTTTAGGAAATCAGCTTAGCGAATGACAAGGCGGAACATCTGTTTCAACCTAAGTCTGCGCTGTGGCATTACGCAATGCAAGCATGACGCTTTTTATTGTGTAATGCCACAGCGCAGACTTCATTTTTAGGTCTAAACGGATGTTCCACCTCATCCTTCGCTGAGCTGATAGCGCAGAACAGAATGGTTGGCTCTTTGAATGTTTTGCGGGTGAGTAGACGCGCAGGCATTTCTTTGAGTGCACGCTCTGCTTTCAGACTTCTTTCACCGCGAAGGAGCGGGGTGCGCTTTCCGCTCTCCTCATCCGCGGAGGAGCGGGCGCGCTGCCCAGTAACTTCCGCGCCGCGGACAGGGGGGCGCGCTGCTTGTAGGAATGCTTTCGCCTTCCTACACGCAAGCAGCCTTACGTGTACTCCTGTAATTTTTTTCGCCGTCTGTTTGTTGAATTCTTTATTGGGTCTTTGGAGTATCAAAACAGAGAGAAACGTATGACTAAAGTACAAGACATATGGAGGTCCAGTCATCCCACGGACCACGAGTCGTAGGACACGTCAAAAAGATAGCGGAATCCCTCCTGACGCCTGCCAGTCAGCACGTCACATGATTTAAAGAGGTGGTCGAAACCGACTTGGTGCCAACCCATCAGGAGGTCAAATAATTAAAAAAGTTACCGCAGTCCACCATGACGCCAGCCAATCAGGACATCCCATTCTTAATAAAATGGCCGAATGCGCCACGGTTTCAGCAAGACAGCATCAAATGAGTCACAGGAACTCACGAGACGCCTGTATTGTTTGACGGTTAATCGGATTCAATGTCGAACAGATGTAGCAAAATGGCCGACGCATCTTTCGAATCCGACCACGCTGAATATGTGTCTCAATGGCAATCTTGGGCTTTCCGACACGTTCTACGACACGTCAGCCGTTCCGTCCTTTGTATTGTGGGCAACCCGGGGATTCAATGCGTTGGCCCAGGTTGCCCTTCTTCCAAATGGAAGCGGTCATTTGCAACGGGAGGGGCTGGACCCTGCAAGGTTTTGGTGAAGGCGCACTTTCCCGAAATACTCCAGGGTTCCATCTCTAGGAACGTGATTCTTTAGAAGTAGTCACATTCAGCGCCTCTTATCTCAACAACCGGAGCGTATCTGGCAAAGTTCCCCGCGAATCATGTAGTCTACGTCATGGGGTGCTATTCGATAAAATATGAGACGTCTTGGTCGTTTTCTGCGGGTTTCCTGTGAAGACGCAGTTGACCAAAAAAACGTGTGGTCGGATAGCCCCAGGCAAGATCTACACAGAGGCCAACTTCAGCGCCTCCTATTTCGGAAACCAGGTCTTATCGAATCTCGTAGTCAACCTCATGAGGTATGTATTCAACGAACTATTAGAGGTCTAAGCTGTTCTGTGCAAATTTTCTGTGAAGACGATGCCCAAAGAAACGCGGGGTCGGATTGCCCCAAGAGAAATTGAGCCAGAGAGGCCAACTTCAGCGCCTCCTATTTTGGCATTCAAGTCATACGTGGTAAAGTTTCCTAGGAATCCCGTAGTACACCTAATGGGGTAGGTATTCAGTGAAATATAAGGCATCTAGGTTACTTTCTGGGGGTTCGCGGCGAAGGCGCAGCCGCTTAAAAAAAGCGCGGTTGGATTGTCCCACGCGAGATTTATTCAGAGGCCAAATCAGCGCCCACTATTTTGGCTTCTATAGGTCGTATCTTCTAAAGTTTCCCAGCAATCTTGTAATCCACCTCATGGGGTATGTATTCAACAAAATATTAGATGTCTAGGTTGTTTCCTGCGGGTTCCCTAAACTTTTTTATTTTGCCAAAAAACGCGCGGTCGGATTACAGCAGGCGAGATTCTGTCAAAGATGCCAACTTCAGCGCCTCCTATTTCGGCATCGATGTCGTGCGTCGTAAAGTTTCTTGGCGAACCCGTAGTCTATCTCATGGGGAAGGTATTCAATAAAATATCAAACGTCTAGGTTGTTTTTTGCGGCTTCCCTATGAAGGCGCATTTGCACAAAAATGCGCGGACTGACCGCCCCAAACGAGATTTACAAAAGAAAGGTCATATTCATCACGTTTGATTACAGCATCCAGGTCGTATCTCGCAAAGTTCACCGGGATTCCTCTAGACCATTTCATAATGTAGGTATCAAAAAATATAGTAAACGTCTAGGTTGTTTTCTGCAGGTTCTTTGTTGCGAAGTCGCAATCACCCAAAAAACGCACCGTTCAGAGCTTCGGTAAGACCCCAAAAAACGCACCATTCAGACCATCGGTATGATATCCTGTCGCAGCAGCCTAACTCAGCTAGGGACATTATGACGAAGAGGTGGCACCCTGAAAAGTTTCCGGAGAATCACGCAATACAATTACCCAACCACATATTCCATTTAGGTCGAGTGGTGTACGTCCTTTTCTGCAAATTCCCTGCAAAGCCCCCTTTCCCTAAAAGACACCGCCCCGTTGAGACCATCTGAAAAAGAATCTGTCAAAGCGGTTTATTTCAGTGCAGCTTATCTCAGCAACCAGGACGCATTTGTATATTTTTTATGAAATCACAGATTAAAATTACTAAAATGCATATTCGTGACTCCAGCAAAACGGACGCCGCCAAGCGGGAAACCCGGGAACCAGCCGGACCAGGTCGCTCCGCGCCCCTCCGCATCTCTGGCGGCGTTCGCGGACACGTGTTGTCGGCGCGGTGGTGAACGATGTAATTTGACGAAGGTCCAAAAATTTGTTAAGTTTGCCTGAGTGTTCTTTAGTGTGGTGAAGCCTCAGTAGATTGTTTCCTTCCATCGCGTGTCGGAAAGCCAGTTTACTCCACAACACACGGTCGCGTGCTTTCGATTTCTTGGATGGGGAGAAATCACGGAAAAAACGTTTTGATTTTTTTTCTGTCTTGAATAACATTCAAAGTGGCGACTACTTAATAACTGATAAGTGGTTTCGTTATAAAGATGCAGAAAAGTGGACTGAGGACGACAAACGAGGTGTTTCACTGGAGGGAACACCAATGTTGCAGTCAAGTGAATGGGAGGGTTCGATAGCTGCTTTTCTTGAATTTGGTTGTGCTCGATTAGCTTCAAGTTTGAGCCACCCGAAAAAGCCTCTAGACCACACTGAAGGAGTTGGCCTGATATCGCAATAGCCTGATTCAGGAAAACCTCCTCGCTGCATACGATTAATTAGGGAAATTACCTGCTTTCAAAAGGTGGGGAACGCGTCTCGCAAAGTTAGAAGTTGTCACAGCATTGGGATCTATCGCCCCTCCAATATTTATATTGTACCCCCGTCGAAGCCAGCAGCAATATACGTCTACGTTGCTCAGGTTAACCGGCCGCAAAAAATACTCATTTTATCCGTTCAGGATTCGAAGTCATGTTCCATTCAGAGAAGTTGTGAGGGAATCTCCTATGAAGACTGTCCTCAGTTTGTCTGCATTCGTCTCCGTTCTACCGGCTAGAACCATTTGGCTAAGTTTATGTAGTATCTCTCTCTCTGTCAAATATATAGGGTGGCTCAAGTCACCAGGCTCGATCTAAAATGGACCGTAAAAATCGACGCCTGCATGTAGCAATCTAAACTTTTCGTCAAAGGTGTATTTCACAGGTCGGTTTTTTCATGTAAAATTACAAAGCGTAGATCTCTTTCTGTAAAAAATAAGGCCAAGAAACTTGCCTGGGTCAACGGCGGGCGGCGACGCAGACGACCAAGCCGAGGTGCGGGGTGTGTTTCTGAAGTTGTTGGAATTATGAATAAATACACGCATATACTTCCCGTAAACATCAAAAGGTTAATTTACAATTCCCTTTTTCATTCTATAATCTGCTACTCCCATTTAGTGTGGGGAACAACTACTAAGGGCCGGTTGCACCAACGTCGCTTAGCGCAAAGCGGAGCTTTGCCGGGAACTTAAGCTTAGTTTCGGTTTCGTTCGGTTGCACCAAACTCGCTTATCGCTAAACCTAGCACTAAACTACGCTTAACTTAAGCGCCCAACATTGGGCGCTTTGCTTCTGGTTGTTTCTTACACAGTGAAATCATAACCAGTGGTCCCACTCAAGGCCACTTCCGGTAATCGCGCATACACAGCGCTCCTCAAGCCGGATGGCGACAACTGAAGTTGTAAAACAAAAACAAACAAAAAAAGAGGGTCAAAAAGAATCGCAATCGACTAAGTTGACTGCATTAATGTTAATATTTTTAGAAAACATAGTAAGCTAGGTAATAATGATAAACCAATATGGAAAGAAAAAATCGAGCAGTTACCGTTAGCTTCAAAAAGTTCATTGCCCTAACCGAAGCCATGTTTTTTAACGTCGCCGGTCGCGTTGTCGGCGTTGTCGGTGTTGCTGTTCTGCGGATTCCTCTTTCCTAGTACATTTCCCTTTCGGTTGGATCCTCGCTTGGCGTTTTAATGTCACGTGAGTTACCGAATCACGCTATGAATGTGTTCTAAATGGGCCTGCTCAGGCAAGAAGCCAAAAAGCCGGGGACTCACTTCGCCGTTCGAGATTCTGGGATTCCGCTTCAAGTTCGTTGCTGGTGAGTGCAAACATTTTAAAGTGCTCGTGCTGTCCTTCGCGTCAGGCTATGGCACGATCGTCTTTTCTCCCACGCAGTGTATGTGACTCGGTTAATTTCTTAGTCGTTGTACGTCGGACGTGACTTGTAAAACGGTCAAACGCAATGAATTGCTTGTTCACGCGCAACCTCCACGTATCGAAGCTTGCACACCACTTTATTAAAAAAATATAAATATCGTGGCAAATGACGCGGATCAGGACCGAACCTGGGATTTGCTAATCTGTAAAATCATAAAAGAGAAGTTGGCATCATTGCATAAGATATTAAAAAAATAAAACACGCAACATTATAAAAAGTGAATTTACCAGTTGTTATATATTTGCAAACATGCTAAGCAAGTTGACAGGGTACATTGAACATAATTCTGAATTAACTAGTCAGGTGGATGTCCCTTGAAGGGAATTACCGGGAAAGCATCTCTAAAAAATGTGTTGCTCAAACATGCCAATTTCCTGGACTCACACCTGTCTTCTCTCTCTCCTCAGGATACCCTGTGGGTATGGCAGCATCTGGCACCTGTCGTCCAGCATGCGTCGAGACCCCCCCCCCCCCTCCCCCCGTCAAGCTCCAGACATTATTTATCTCTGCTTGGCACGTCATGCAGTAAGACCCACAGTACTTATCTAATTTAGAAGTATAAGCAGGGACAGATCCAAGGGCGGGCGACGGGGGCAGCCGCCCCCCCCCCCCCCCTCCCCCCTTCTCGGAGGGCAATTTGACATGGCTGGACCCCCCGGTGCACACGAAAGAAGGGGAGAATAGCATCCTTACAAATTTTCACCCCCCCCCCCCAAACGGAGTTCTGGATCTGCCCCTGAGTATAAGGTGTGTCTCACTTCGTCCATTCACTGTATGCCGTTACTTTCTTGTTCCAGTACAATGGTTCCTCGGAGAATCACAGAGAATACCACGAGGGCGACAAACTGTGGAGGCAAGCTGCAAGGGCCGGACACCAGAGACAAGGACCATCAGTAACCAGGGGGATGAAGTGAGAAGACTCAAGAGGCAGCTCATCATCTGGGCCACAAGAAGAAAATCGGAGACCGTACGCTGGGAAATTTGTCGACCTCATCCTTGGGTGGCATGAACATTTTCTGGTCATATTCGTACGTGAGGTGAACTGTTACTGGAACTAGGTTGACTCATCCTTCTGCAGCTTACAGGGCATTACCAAAGCTACGGCACCAACGAGACAACCGGAACATTTGGCTGAGGGACGGGACAACATATTGGGGGAGTATACTCCTCATACGGAGAGCTCTCACAATACTTGCTTCGTTGCTCTGATTAGCTCCAAAGGGCGGCAGTGCTTTTTTTTTTTTTTTTGTAAAATTAGGCTGAAACAGATTATAGCTGTAATAGGGCCACCGAAATTGACATTGCGGCATAACATTCCTCATGAGGGTTCTGGCATCTATTCTATGATCTCTTATGCAATTATGAATGTCGCAGCCACAATTGGTCACTTGACAATAATCTGCAACTCGTCATATGACAAACTGCGTAAATGGTTGGGTAAGTGCAGTAAAGGTAGTTCTGCATATCTGGGAAAAAACAGTGGCTGGGAGGGCTCTAGCTCTTCCTCATCACAATCTGTCTTGGGGAGGGCTGTCTCGAAAACCCCTTTCAAGTCATTAGTCTGAAAGCGAGTTTCTGGGATACCACTGACACATAGTAGTTTACGGCATCTATGAGACACTTGAGAAGAAAAACCTTGTGGAGTTGCAAGCTGCGAACCAGGTTGCAAACTGTGAGGATAACTTAGATCAAGTCCTGTTTTGTACGAGTGGTCTCAGCATTTGGCATGCAAGCTGTGGAGCAGTTCTGGTAATTGTAACTTCAAGCTCCTGAATATTGGAGCTATTCCCATCAGCACGACAACCACAGCTGGTTTTCGTGCCAGTAGACCTCGTTCTGAAGTCACCGGAAGAAAACAACAGTAATTAGTTGCTGCCATCATGTTGTGTTAGCTAGTGGTCAAGAACAAGATTTTTTCTCTTGAGCTTGGACGAAGTGTTCTTCAATTAGTTTTCTCAAAGCCCCTTTGACACATAATGGCACACATAACCTAGCTCAGAGGACACCCTACCTGTTAGTAGTGTTTCCAGTTTGTGCTAAATCACGAAAAGAGCCCTTGAAGAATAAGGTAGTGTGAAAAAGGAAATTTTTAATTCCTCATGCCGGAGATTCCCATCTGTTGGAGTTTGGATAGGAACAAGCTGTGGTCTGCGCTGTTAAAAGCCTTTCTGAAGTCTAACTGGACGATCTCACACGGAATTCGGTTGTCGAGGCTGGTGCTGAGTGCATGAGTGGAAGCTGCAAGGGCCGATTCGCAGCTACTGCCTGGTGGAAACCATATTGGCGGGGGCTCCATTGTTTGGTTTAGCCATCGCAAGCCTTCGGACGGAGAACGTCGTAGCAGTTGTCTGTGTCGCGAACTCAAGCTGAGTTTAGATAAAGTTATATGTGCCGGAACTAGTGCTGGGTACTGTCTCTCCTCAACGTCGGGGCCCGACGTTGAGGAGAGACAGTACCCAGGACTAGTTCCGGCCCATATAACTTTATCTAAACTCCGCTTGAGTTCGCGACACAGACAACTGCTACGACGTTCTCCGTCCGAAAGCTTGCGATGGCTAAACCGCCCTTTTTTGCTGTCCCTCTTCTTTGTCCTCTTTTCTTCCCCTGGCCGCGAGGCGAGGATTCTTTGTAATCTGGCGCGAACGCCACGGTGGGACACACACACACACACACGCGCGCGCCCGCATGCACAGCACCGAATGAGTCGGTAATACACTCTGTCACAGGTGGATGTTAGACTTGAGGGGGCGCCGTGTCCCTTTTTGAGAGGCGTTACTGACTCAACTTTTCAGGATTTAGGAACAGAGCTGTGGGAGAGAAAATCGTTGAAGAGGCGAGTGAGGACGGGGGAGATACGGCCAGCACAGGATTTATGCAATGCAGGGTGGAAGCTGTCTGGTCCAGGGCGTTGAGAGGAGTTGATACAGGCGAGGGCTTCGTAGGTTTCACTTTGAAGAATGACTATGGAAGAGAGCGTGATTGCTGGTGTGGCCTTGATTGGCTGAGTTGTGGGTTGGGTGGGACAAAGGTTAGTTGCGGTAGGGTCAAGTAATGCTACAGCCCGAGAAAAGTGGTACGAGAAGAGCTCTGCTATGTCGTCAAGATTAGAATAGGGCCTGCCGTGATGTGTGAAGACCGGCGCGTGGAACATTTTTTTTTATAGTGAAAACATGCCCAAGAGTTTGGGCTGGCAGGTTGCTTTTGCTCCTAGTTGCTGTAGGTAATCGTTATGGGAGATATGGATGAGATGCTTGACTTCGGTACGTGCCTGGTGAGCTTGGTTAAGATGAGTGGGATTTAGAGGCACTTTTTTGAATAGTCGGTGTTTACGTCTGATTAAGACTGCAATCTCCTTTGTCATCCATGGGAGGCTGCGAGGCCTCCTGTCGATCCCTAAGGCCTGTTCACACTCTTGCGACCGAGTACGACTGAGAGAGACGAGATCTCTTAAAACTTCTTAAATATTTTTAGAATGAGGGAACACACTGGCATTGTGGCGCCATCTATGCGGTGACCCTGGAACTGCATTTCACAAGAGCGAAGGTTTTGCGGGATTTCCGAAGTCAAATGTGCGTAATACCCATAGAAAGGCTCGTTTATAACATTGACAAAAGTTTTCCGAGCCAAAAAAGAAAGGATAATGCGCGAGAAATAAAAAAAAATATACCGGACCGCCGAGTTTACATTACTTCCCAATAGATGGCACCAGTGTGTTTTCTGGTTTAAGAAGTTTTAAGGAACCCAGGTTTAAGAGGTCGCAAGACTGTGAACGGGCCTTTAGGGTGAACACTTTTGTGCTGAATTTCTGATATGTTGAGTGAGAGGTTGTCGGCCTCGTCAGCCGATGGGTGATCAAACACGATGAATGACCTAATTGAGATGAGGGAAATCGGTGTTTTAGAACTGCTGGAATTTCTTGGCTTGATGACCTCGCTAAGGGCAATGAATATTGGTGAGGAGAGCACTGCGATCACTGCCTGGTAGGCTGGATTTCACTGTGCAGCGGTAGGATAAGGTGGGATTATTGGTGCGGATGAGGTCGAGGAATGTAGCGTTGCTGTTTTGAGAAATGTAGAATGAGGTGTCATGAAGTAAGGTGAGGCCAGCAGTTTCCAATACGTCTTACAGCATGTCATCAAGTGGATCAGATGAACAGTGCAGAGAACTTGCTGGGGTCGACGCGCTGTAGGCTCTTTTCGAGGAGGGCGTACGATTGTTCACGGAGGGAGGGTGGGCGGGCAGTAGGTAGACACCAGAAGAAGCTTTCCATGTTTACAAAATACCTCGACAAAGATGGCTTCTAGACCCGGAGGGGTGAGGTGGTCAAAACATTGGCAGGGCAGGTGTTATGGCATAGCGAGGACGGAATCCTTCGCCTTAAGGAGGGACAGTCTTGCTGGAATAAAGAGAATTGTGCGAGATTGATTAATTCCCCATTAATTACCCACCGAAGACAGGCGTCCAGCCATGTCTCGCACACAGCGAATATTGTATTCGGGAAAGATTACTTCAGCGCTTTAAAGTCAGGAAGGTTGTTTTTTAGGAAGCAAACGTTGGAAAACCAAACGGGATTGGAGTCTGTAGACCCCTATCGCGCACTTTTCACACGACAACTATGCCAAACGCGGAGTTGTCATGCGAACGGTGAACGCTACCGATGTCGCGCGCCGGAGGCGGGTCGGAGAACTACTTGGTAGAGTTGGCGATGATGGTGGGGTACACAGGGGCTCCGTGCTGCTTAGGGGATGGAAAGAGGTCATCAGCCAGGGGTGCGAGCTGGCACGCCGCACAGAGCCACTCGGTTTAATGAGGAGAGGCGTCTATACAAAGCGAGAGATACATCTTCACATTTCTGGTGGAACCACAAATCATAAACGTCGCATTGGAGAGTGGCGGCATTGTCGACAGACAGGAAACAGCAGGGGCAGGTGGGACGTGAGCCGGAGTTTGAAGGTACACCCGTAAGCGATATGAAGGTGAGCAGCCCTCTTGTTCTTGATGCTCCTGCAAGTTTTGGAACAAGCTCTGTTCCAGAAGAGGGCTAGAACGCAAAGTTTAGACCCCAAGCCACATACTATTTGAGACGTTGAGAGTTAATATAACTTTAGAGAGCCGTGAAATGGGCAAGAATCCAGGTAAGGTGTTCACTTTCATATTGCCGGCGGGTGTGCTTCACCAGTGATCAGCAATAACGAGATTAGGTGAGGTTGTTGGCGAGGCGAGGGCGATGAGTGAAGAATGCTTAGCCAGGAGGTTGCTCCATGGACGACAATGTTCAATGGTGACGCTGCAGTCAGAAAGTGGCATTCTAGGTGGTTACGGTTTGTCGATGATAGGTGATATTTTTGTTGAAGGGCCAGTAGCCCCGTTAGGCAGATCAGGTGACGGAGAGTTGTAAAGGCGCGCTGTCATTGAACCTAACAGCTAAACATTGTGCTGAAGAAATTGACTGGCTAAATCCAACATATCTCATGGAAAACTGACCAGGCCGGCAATGTTCGACATACACACTAAACGAAAATATACCCAGATGGGAGTACATCGCTTGTCCTCTAGCGCATTCCCTTATGGGAGGTTTTTATACTCTGCAGGATGGGAGTTCAGAATGAACTCCCACGCAGGCCAGAGTTTTTGGGGGGGGTGCAAGGGAGTATGTACAGAACTCCCAGCAGTACGGGAGTCTGTTCATGGATCAATGGGAGTATTTATTTACTTCCATCAGAGTGTTCCTAGGTGGATCCAAGGGAATATTCTTTCACATCCTTATGGGAGTTTTTACGTGGACTCACGGGAATGTTCCTTTACATCCACCTGGGAGTGCTTACGTGGATCCACGGGAGTATTCTTTCACATCCATATGGGAGTTTGTACGTGCACTTATGGGACTATTTTTTCACATCCATATGGGAGTTTTTACGTGCATTTATGGGACTATTTTTTCACATTCATATGGGAGTTTTTACGTGCATTTATGGGACTATTCTTTCACATCCATATGGGAGTTTGTACGTGCACTTATGGGACTATTTTTTCACATCCATATGGGAGTTTTTACGTGCACTTATGGGACTATTTTTCACATCCATATGGGAGTTTTTACGTGCATTTATGGGACTATTTTTTCACATCCATATGGGAGTTTTTACGTGCATTTATGGGACTATTTTTTCACATCCATATGGGAGTTTTTACGTGCATTTATGAGACTATTTTTTCACATCCATATGGGAGTTTTTACGTGCACTTATGGGACTATTCTCTCACATCCACCTGGGAGTTACAGCCGGGACCTAAGGGAGTATTCTTCACATCCATTTGGGAGTTAGTACGTGGACCCACGGGAGTCTTCTTTCACATCCTCCTAAGAGTCGTATACCTACGGGAGTATTCCTTCGCATCCATCTAGGAGTTTCTTCAAAGTCAGGAAGTGTGGAAGGAAAGGCATAAGCAGGTAGCACAATGCACGAAATAAATTTATTGCATTATGAATATTTTTTGCACATGTCGTGTAACAAGAGCTCATTTTGCCTTGGGTGCAAACTGGCTTATACCCCGTCAGACGGCCATTTAAAGGAGGGGTGCAACGATATTCAATTGGAATGTTTTTCCCTCTACACGAGCTTACTGGCACACCTGGGACTCAAGGATACTCACACGCAACGCCATTGGCCAAGAAACTCCTTTGTTGCGGTGTAAATTCAAGAACAAAAGCGATCATTTTCATTCAATCTCTCCTTTGCAAAATTTGATGACGTAACTCGGGGATCGCAGTACACCCAAGTGACGATATTTGAATGCGGTTCATAGATTGGACCCGAGCATTGCGTGGGCACTCGACTTGGGCTCGTGACAATTGCTAGCTCGAGAAGCATTCGGGTTGTGACCCGTGTCCAATCGCTGCAACGACGACAACAGCCGAGCCATAACAATGTCTGGAACTCAGCGCGTGTCCTGCGCTTTGCCAACCCCAGCGCGTGGCTATGATCAACACTGGCGGCATATAATCGGCTCCAGATCACATGGCCGCTTGTACTGGCTGCGAGTTGAGGGGGTGAACGCTGCTCGTTTTTCTTAAATTTTTTTCTGGGACTTCTATTGCGTGGGGTGAAAAACGAACGCATGTTTCATAGGTCAGTAACGTTAGGGATCCGTTTTAAGCGGTATTTGCGCAAAGCACAAAAATTGTTGCATAGCACCTTTAAATGGCCTTCAGAGCAAACTCCTCAAAAAATGTCTGCGAACACCAAAGGGCACAGGCAAAGCCGAGATTGTGAACTGATTTGCCGATTCTTTGAAGGAATTCATTCCGAAGGCCATTTAAATGCCCGACTGACAGGAGTATTTATTACAATGTAGGGTACGCTAGGCTAACTGTGGTACACAAGCCACGATCGCTCTGTAGAAATTTATCAATTCCAGTGCCTTCACCCGTGGCTTCATGTAGCAGTCGGCAAAACCACGTTCAATGAAAGTCAGCATCTTATGTGCCTTCTTTACGTAGTGGATGTGGAAAATCCAGTAGACGGCAATGATGTACGCCACATCCTGACGGAGCCATACCATAAGTTCAAAGTTCTGCCTTAATCAGTCCTAAAATATTGAAATAAATTACCTCAAACTTAACAGAATTTGATAAAACATAATATGAGAGTCACAGATTTTTTACCTCAGCTTATTTATGTTAAACACTCTGACTGCTCCTTCTTAGACGTCGCAGCTTGCTCGTTATATGTAGTAGCGGCAGATGCAATCACTCTTCCTGCAATCAGTCCGCTGTTGGCCATTCTCTTTCCTGCGTAGTGCTGGAAGGGACCTGTAACCAAAAAAGCACAAGCATCTAAGTTAAAATGTACTCACAATCAACACAACAAATGTTTCCGACGTTATCGTATGAACCTTGCAAACCAGGTGGGGAGTAGACTTTTCTCAAGAAGTGAATTGAAGACAGTTTCTTCAAAGCAATATCAATACTACTGATACTGAAAATATGGTAAAAGGGCAGAATCGTTTTAAAGTGATATAGCAACGAAATTGTAGTGCCTATTTTATTGTCTAAATGTCAACCATGTTTTGACCATACAGTGGAGACACCAATTTTTTGCTCAAAAAGACACAAAACATCTAGAACTAGTGTCTCAGAAGATCTCCCGATTATGCATCACGTTTGCGACGTCTGGTTCTCCTTCAGTCAAAGCTACGTGGGGGCTGGCGTGGTTGTGAGCTTACATGTTCGTGACGTCTGGTTCTCCTTCAATCAAGGCTATATGGGGGGCTGGCGTGGCTGTGAGCTTCGCCACTTGATGATGTCAATGCACTGCAAGCTGGCCGCTTGAGTTGTCCCTCCTCGCTCTCTGCAGGAGTTGAATAAGCACGGGAGAAAAAAGAAAACCGGTTCAGCCAAGTTAGACAGGGCTCGGGCGCACACAGCCTGCCACCATGTTCCCGTGTAGCGGTGCTGCTTTTATGTGGTGTGACGTGACAGTATTTGGTTTATTTAAATAATGCTTCGGCGCCTTTTTTAGCAAAAAAAAATCGGTGTCTCCATGGTGTGGGCAGAACATGGTTAACATTTAGACAGTACAATTAGTGCTAAAATTTTGTTGTAATAACCTTTAAAAAAAAAAAAGAAAGACCAAGGTACACCCTTATTTTCAACAGTTCACATTAAACATGTTTATAACTATCTACCTTTCTGTGCTAGTTTCCTTTTCCATCGTTTCATAGTCTCAGTAACTTTAAGAGTGAGTGACAGTCCTGCAAAAATGTCATCAAGCATGTAAAAATTTTGAAAGCCGGAAAAATTGACAGCTTATTGCAAGCTTAAGAAATTGAAATTAGTATACATTTCTAGCGATTTACTCCTACAAACTATAATTTTCTTCACTCTCGCACAATCACTAGGCAGAAGAAGCAAAAGCCCTCCCATTATCATAATCATGTGCACTGCAAACATGCAAGAGTTATCAACTTTTTGAGAAACGACTATAAGGGATAGCTCACATATACGGCACAGAGCTAAATCAACAGTAAAACAGTGCTGACTTGAACTTAGCTTAGTACTGATACAGCAGTGTATGAGCATCAGATCATTAACAAAGAGCAAAATCAGCACTATTCCCAGCACTTACTAATAGTACTGCACTATTGTAATGCCTCGAATCTGGGTGAAGCCTTTCAAATCACCGCATAAATTGGCTTCACAATGTATTGCACTACGATTTACCAGAGAGGTGCCTGAAGGTGGTGAAAGCATCGCAGAAAAAATTTCAAAGAATGAACTTACCCGAGTAAAAAGTAAAAAAAACTGGTTTGGCTACCTATGACACCAGTGTGCTAGTATATGCGCATCCTCCGACTGGCACAACAACCGACAGATGGCGGCAACGGCACCGACGCCTTATGGCAGTTCAGTAGCTCCACGGTCATGCCAAAAGCACACCACATGTAGCTGAAATTATTCAACGAACCATCGGTTTGATTATTTTTGTGTCCATTTAATGTGATTTATTGGGGGTGAAAATAAAATAATGTTCTGACAATTATAGCACCGAAAAAGTGTGCACCATTTATGACTCAAAAAGGTTGTCCGATTTTGGTGTGACTGGGCGGCTGCTGAGCAGCTACAAGCCGCTAGGGTTGATGTCGCCATCTGTCAGTTATTGAGCCAGTCAAAGGGTGCACAGTTAGCAGACGGGCGCCGTAGGCAGAAAAAAATAGTCATTTTTTTACCTTTTACTCAGGTAAGTTTGTTCTTTGAGCTTTTGATGCAGTGATTCCAATACCTTCGGGCACCTCTGTCGTAAATCGTAGCGTGATGCATCCCCAAACCGATTTAATGCAGTACTTTAAAAGCTTCACCAAGATTAATAACTTGGCAGCACAGGTGTAGTGCTAATGTGAACAGGTCTTAAAGGAAAGGAACAAAAATTTAGATTTCCCAAAATAAGGTAGCAGGAGTGTTCAACGGGGCGCCACCAACCCCTAAACACCACTCATAAAGCGATATCTCGAACGGATGGCCATATTTTTGTAAAATAAGGATGCGATAAGTGAGAATCGCGACATCGTGTTTCCTGCAGAATAGTTGAGGAGGGGGGAAACGGCTTTGCTTCTTTCCCTTTTCGCGTCCTCGCGGAGTCAAAGTGAGAAAAGGAGGAAACCAGAATCGCGACGTCACGGGCCTTTTTGGCCATTGTTCAAGCATGCTCTTCTTTCACAAAAATACAACCATCCGTTAGAAATATTGATTTATGCATGATGCTTTCAGGTTTGTAGCGTCCCGCGTAGCGCTTCTGCGTTGTTTCCCGAAATCAAAATTTCGCTTCAGCATTCCTCTAAAGGATGTACACCTAACAATTATATTTGGCAAATACATAACAAGGAATTGCCTAACTTATACAAATAATTTCAATTTTTTTAGTTGTAATAGACTGATTTCACAGGTCAGTTTGGCTAAGCCACTGCTGCTGCAATGCATCAAGGGAACTTTCCTCTTTCTGCATGTGCCCCAACCTCGCTGGAGCTCTGCGCGTGCAAAGCGCGAGACGGCACGAGGTGTCTCAAGCACTGCCACCTGCCTCTTGTGAACTAAAGTTATGGCGGCTTCACACATGCGCTGAACGCTAAGTGAGATCGGTCTATTCCACTAAAGATTAAAATAACCATACCTACAGGCTCTTATCAATCTTTCATGAGTCTTGATTGTTTCAAAAAGCAACATGTCCCGTATACCCTGTTTCATTATAGTAAGTTACAGCTCAAGAAGATGGGGCGAGGGAAAAGAAGTTCGGGGAGGAGGAAGCAGACGGAATGCTAGATAGAAGAGGGAAAAACTTCCTCCTCTCTTCTCCAGCAATTCGTCTGCTTCCTCCTCCCCGGCCTTCCTTTCCCTTTCCTTACATTCTTGAGTTGTAACAGACTATAATTACGTGAAGGACAGACAAAGGCAACGCCAGACGAGGGGAGAAAGGCCAAGCACTAGAAAGGTTGGGGAGGGGAGAAACCTACCCTCCTCTCTAACGTTCCTAGTGCTCTCTCTTTCTTGCCTCGCCCTCTTCTTCTGTCCAGCCTTCCTAGTGCTTGCCCTTTTTTTTTTTTGCCTGGAGTTGCTTCGCTTGCACTGCACACAACTAGTGGCGCAGACTATTAGCAACGTGCACGACAAAAAGCGTCGCTGTAGTTGGGTTTGCGATCCGCCGAACCATAGCTTCTTGTATACTGATAATGCTTACCCAAATGCCGGCTAACGGGGAGGGAAATCCTGCCAATTACAGGGAGGTAGAGGCAAATATTGCCAATCAGGACAAGGGAAATTCTGTTTGTGACGTCACGGACGGAAACCATTAAAGGGTGCCAACGAAACATCTTGGAGCTAATGGAAGTGGAACATAAATAGCTCTGATGACTGCCCGGTCCGGTTTTCGAGCTGCGCAAGGGCCACTGGTCCTCTCGCTCGAACAGTGCTTTCAGCTCTTCATTCTGGTACCTGGGCCACAAGTTGTGCCAGCAGGCTTGCAGCACCAGCTGAAGGAGTTGAAGGCCCACTTCTGAAAATACAAAGCATAAAAGAAGCAATCACTTAGAACAAAAATAATAAAATCATAAAAATAATTAGAGTAGAGCTTTGAAGATTCATCTCAACCACCTAGGTATTGTTAAGATTGATGGACCTTGCAGAACAGTAAGCCTGTCAAATTGCAAGCACCTCGGTCTGGTTTACAACCTGATAACTCGGAATCAGAGGACAAAAAATTGTAACAAAGCCAACTTACAATTAGTGGCCAATCAGACAATAACCTCTCAATATTTTGAAAGCATTGACAAAGAAGATGAGCACAGCCGTGACAATCTACTTGACTCACAAAACCAAGTTAAGTGTCAGTCAACCAAATAATGCTCTTATGCCCTTGAAAACTGTGGCACGGATAAAGACTACCACCAAAAAGATACCCCGTCACCATGCTAAACCTTGCTCTACAAACGGACGTGTGAAGAGCAACCCACAAGGGCCACAAGAAAGCACCTGCCTCTCAAGAACCTTAGCTTCACCACAGAAGATGGTCTACTTTGATAAAAAGGACATAGCCTTGCAGCTATTTCAACTATCCGCTCACGTGATGGGGATAGTATACCAAACATATCAGATCGAAGATATAGTTTGACGGTCAAGTTGACCGACTGATTACGGAGCAAATTGCACGGAACAGAGGAGCCTGCTTTAATCTGTTGGTTAGCAATTGTCTGTTAAAAAATTAAAGAAGCACTTAACCAATTTAAGTAGCTATTGCTACTTAAATCGGCATCAGAAATCGATTCCTCGGGAACTATTGCAGACACGTCCACATTTATGACCGTAAATAGACTTTCGCAGACATTGGTTTAGTGCCCCTTTAAGAAAAAAGGAAGACAAGTCGATCGAATACAATGCCTGTATGGGTAGTGAGCTTCAAAGAAACTGCTCGTGCAGCTAAAAGGCTTTTGATCGCCTTGTAAATGTGCATAATGGTGACGGGGTATCTCACGAGAAATCATTAATGCTGGACAAAATTGAGTATGTCGTAGAGCTGCGAGAAGGAAAAAACGAGAAGGAGGAGGCAGTGCAGAAATATCAAGCGAGCATTCGCACAACCGAGTCGGAGTTGCCGGAGTCTTTCCTTTTTCGAATGTGCTGGCGACCTTCGGAAACTCGTCAAACAAAAAGCATATTAATTTGTTTTTAAAAAAGGCGCCCACCTGAATGTTGTTAACTGCTGTACCTTCCTAAAAGCAGGGGGACAAAGGGGAGGCCTGGTCGCTCTGACGAAACAACAGATATTCTGTCGGCCGGTCACAAATTCCCCTCGGCTCCCCGCGAGCTGGGGGGATTTGAGAACATTCGTGATGCGGAGCACGTGAGTTTAGAGCTCGATGACGTTTAATCCTGTGCTCAGGGAGAAACCTAGTCGTGCGAATACTTTATTAAGAACTTGCAAAAGGATATTCGTCTGAACTCGAAGTTTCGATTGATCCTGCTTTGACTGCTCAAAACTGATATCGTTTTAGCGGTATAAATTAACTGAAATGAAACGTTTCTAATGGCTGTTTCACAAACTCGTGACTGCTTATGACCGGAGGGTGCAAAAACAGATTTTAATCTCTTGCGACTGCTTAGAATTGGTAATATCGCTGCACAGTTAGTAAGAAGTTGAAGAAGGCTTAAAATCCGGTTTTTACCCTCACTCTGGAAAAGAGAGGATGTAGTTGTGCACGCCCTGGTGAGCGAGATTGTTTCTAACTGCTCACAGGACACTGCTGCATCTCGCCGCGCGAGACCGCGCCAACCAGGCACGTAGCCAGGATTTTGTTTCGGGCAAGGGGGGGGGGGGGGGGGGGGGTTGGGGCCGCCTATGACAAAATGCTGTATGAGGGGGAGGGGGGACAGGAGGTCCCAGCAAAATGGAAGATTTCGGGGGGGGGCCAAGCCCCATGGGCCCCTTCACTTGCTACATGCCTGGCGCCGACCACGGGTGAACCCCAAGGCTGAGAGTTTGCGGCATAAGCATGGAGAGGTAGGTGCTGCTCAATCTGTGGTACCAGTGCTTGCAGAGTTCCTGTATAGGCTCCCTATGGGAGCCAGAGTTGCGTGTTTATCCCCGTAGCGCCGTCTTTCCTGCACGGCACGTTGATCCTGCTCCTCATCTGACTGAATTCAGATGAGGATCTGACTGAAGCAGGGGAACGTACGCCGGGGCGCACGCAACGTCTACTTTCCTGCACGGCATTTGAGTCTGCTCCTCACGTGATCGGATCTCGGCGAATAGCGGCGCGGCGGCACGTGGAAAAACAGATGCGCAACTCTGGCTTCCGTAGGGAGCTTATAGACCATTCCATTTAGTTCTCTCAGGGTGGCGCCATTTTGTTAGACCACAGCACCCACTCCACACATCCGGGAAGTTCAGCAGGGTCGGCGAGGTAAAACGAGAGAGGGCACGCGCCCGACTCTGCTAGCAGACGACAAACAGGGAGGTTGCCGTTCTCCATCTCTGGGCTGTACCGACGGGCTGTACCAAACATCGAACTCTTGCTCGTGGCTGCCGTTATGAAGTGGTTCGCAATCTTAGAATATTTATGGCTACTCCAAAATCAGCCTTTAGCGCTCTGTTGTTTTATCTCAGTAAATGATCAACTAGCGTATCTTTGCCCTATTACTTCAATAGCAGTGGAGTCAGCTGGCAACTCAACCACTGCGTCTATTGCGCCAGGAGAGCATGTTTTTATTTATTATTCCAGACTTCCACTCATTGTCGCTAAAGGCCCACACCAGTACCAACTTTGTATAGTAAAATAGCTACAGCGACCGAATTTAACATTAAAAACGAGCGTGTTGGTAATTATACTTAAACAATCGGAAAGAATAAACAAAATTTGGGACGAAAGCAGACGCTTACATCTCTTTCAACTCTCACCAACATTTATTTCGTCTCCGTTCAAACGACGGCCATCGAGCAGGTTCAGGGGAGGGAGTAGAGAAGGAAAAAGGGGGGGGTTGAAAGAGGAGGAGGGGGAAAAACGGGTTATTCGCGGCCTTCCCTCAAGGCCTCTGGTCCCTTCCGCCCAGTTCGGGACGGAGGAATTTCATCTGCCTGTCGGAAAGGGCTAGATAGAGAAGCCGAAGCGACGTCAGTGACCAAGCTCTTAATGGCGTACGATTCGGCGACTTCCCTGCCAAATCTCTGCTGGTGTCCTCCAAATACGCGCATACCTTCGCAACTGGGCGAACAACCGTCGCACGTCATACGGTGTACGACTATTGGATGCATGGAGTCGTCGGGGGTTTGCTCAGTGATAGGCGAGTCCCTTAAGGCCATGTGCGGTGTTGTGCAAGTAGGGGATAACTGTAAAACGCTTTTTGCGAGGAACAGGAGCGGCTGGCGGTGCCCAGGAGGCGGTGATCAGCCTCTTTAGTGTATTTGCCACTAAGTCTTCAGGATACCCTGCTCTCTTTAGCCTCTCTGTTTCTAGAAGCACGCTGTGCATGCTGTGCATAGGAGCTGAATGGAGGAGACCGCACCGGAGAGCCGGGTGTTCCAGTATGTAGACGATTACCTGATCGTGCACCCAAAGCAGACCCCTCCCGAGTCTGTCATTCAGGCCTTCGCTTCGAGACCCACCGGACTCTCCTTCAAGAAATAAGACCCTTCTGAAGACTGTCTTCAATACTTGGACCTGCACCTGAAGATGCACCCCGATGGGATATGCTGGGAGTTCAGATAGCGCACACAAAAGCCGGTCCGACCTTCACGAGTGCCCACTCCAAAGCAGTAAAACGGGGTCTCGTGAACTCACTCCTAAAATCCTCTGGAACCAGGTCGTGCCCCCATCTCACCACGCACAGCGTGCTTCTACAGACAGAGAGGCTAAAGAGGGCAGGGTAACCTGAAGACTTAGTGGCAAAGACACTAAAGAGGCTGATCACTGCCTCCCGGGCACCGCCAGCCGCTCCTGTTCCTCGTAAAAAAACATTTTGCAGTTATCCCCTACTCGCACAACACCGCACATCGCCTTAAGGGACTTGCCTATCACTTCGAGATAGGGGTAATGTTTAGCTGCAAGCAAAAGCTTCAACAAATGTGCAGAATGGTGAATACCCCACCCTCCGTTACCCAATGCAACAAAAAGCACGGACAGCAGTTTGTTAAGTGCAGGAAGGAGGTGGTTTATACCATCCTTTTTTCGTGTGTGTGTGGGGGGGGGGGGGGGGGGGGGGTATATAGGGCAGACCGGCAGGTGCCTAAGTGAGCGCCTGAGGGAACACTCGCGAAAGGTGAGAAAACCCCCCGACGACTCCATGCATCCAATAGTCGTACACCATATGAAGTGCGACGGTTGTTCGCCCAGATACGAAGGTACGCACGTATTGGGAGGACACCGGCAGAGATTTGGCAGGGAAGTCACCGAATCGTACGCCATTAACAGCTCGGTCACTAACGTTGCTTCGGCTTTTCTAGCCCTTTCAGACAGGGAGATGAAATTCCTCCATCCTGAACTGGGCGGAAGGGACCAGGGGCCTTGAGGGAAGGCCGCGAATAACCTGTTTTTCCCCCTCTTCTTCTTTCAACCCCCCCCCCCCTTTTTTTTTTCCTTCTCTGCTCCCTCCCCTGAACCTGCTCGATGGCCGTCGTTTGAACGGAGACGAAATAAATCTCGTTGAGAGTTGAAAGAGTTGCATGCGTCTGTTTTCGTCCCGAATTTGTGTTTATTCTACCGGATTTACTTTTCGCCGGAGCGACCGAGCGCATGCTAGCACTAAATTTAGCGCATGCGTTAGCGCGCGCTCTGCCAGGGTGTTTTAGAATAACGTTTCTACACCGCAACGGAAAGGCCTAAGCACCTCGTGCTTGCAATGCCACAAAGATACAGTAACACTTTTTATTTTGCACACAAAATACTGTAACTTGAGAAGAAAAAACGTTTCTTGGTTCACAGTAATAATTTTAGATTTGTTTAAATATGAGAATGCAACGGAAGCAGTCGACTGGTAATGTCCACCTGCGTCGCCTAAGCAAGAGAGGTCTCGTGTACTGACCTTCGCACTCCATAACTTCACCGAGAAACGTTTGCGCATCGCAAGTTGCCGGCAATAGACTACTTCCATAAAGCCCTGCATGCAACACGGCGCGCGTTGCACTCTGGGAACAAGTTGGCCAGGGAGGAGGGTGGCATGGTTTCGGTTTTGATCGACACGTCGACAAGAGTTTGTTTTCTGGTCCCGAGAGCGTCATTTGTGGTCTCTAAACTAACCTAAATGGTCATACCTCGAAGCTTTAGCACAATCCCGAGACGTATAGCTTGTCTTAACACATGCTTGTCGTATTTTTGTACTTGAGCCTTCCTGTTAGCGTTCCAATCGAGGTATGTGGACGAGCCAGTGCTGGGAATCTCGACGCTGCGAAGCTCGGGTGCTCGGAGATCTTGCTTGTGTACGAATCAACAAGCTGTAGCAACCAATAGGTATGCATATATCGAGCTCGCGCCTTTACATTAGTGTTGTTGACCGGGAAGTTTGCTTCGTGCATCCATAGGCGAAATATTACTTTTTGCAATTACTGTTTTTCTTAATGTGCCTGAGTACGCGAGGTAAAACTCGGAGGTGCCATTGAAAAGCTCAATTTTAATACACTTATCTCTTATCTGTACTGACCCGCAGCACTGCACGAAGTAAGTCCCCCCCACCCACTTGCATTCCACTAATATTCAACATCGCGTATGCGCATAAAGTTATCCTGCAATCATATGTAGGCAAATTCGCGCATACAGGCCGTTTTAAGAATGCAAAAGTCGAGCACTTGTGTGAAGAATGTCGCACCATTCGCCGGTAGTGCGTCAGACGGGCATGAACCCCTATGCGCACCGCATTGGGGTTCATGCATGCCCGTCCGGCGCACGGTGCGACATTCTTCAGACAAGTGCTCGAACGAATTCAAAGCGCATTTGACGGCTGCTAATGGCCATAATATTTGTTATGTGTTTGCTTTCTTCCTGCCTGAGTATGCCGAGATAATTTCAGACACACCGTTCCCGGCACAGATCTCGGGCGTCAGTAAAAGCTCGTCCAAAAAGGCTTAGTGAGGAGTAGAGGACGCTTGTTAGGGCCTCCGTCGTAGCTAGCCGATCTCAGCATTTGTGAAAAGTTAATCTTCTATCAGCATAAAATTCTAGTAGGAGATATATGACGACACGAGGAAGACATCATAGTAACTTTTGTGCAGTAGTGAGGTCGAATTTATTGCGTTTTCTTAAAAGTTTATGCGTCAACGCTGGGTTCAGCTTTGATACTCCTGTGAGGATGCGGCTTGCTTTTCGCCCAATGAAGTAACGAGAAGCGGACATTTGGCAAACAAAATGCGTGTAAGGATCCAGACGAACAAATTTCAGTTGTAGTTCACTGGTACTAGACGGGATTACTGACATTGAGCTCAAAGATGCACTCGTGGGGTGAGGTGACTAAGCCACGACTTACTACGTTCGTATACGCACGCACAATATCCGGTGTTTCGGGAACCAAAGAAAGTGCCCCGGTCTTCGTTTTGTATCGCTCGAGAATGAGTGTATTGTACGTTCGTGAAAAGTCAGATAATCGAAAACGCAAGCAGCGCGTTCGGTCGCGGCGTGATAGCATGAGATGAAGCTGCTCAGTCGAAACCGAAACTGAGTGGCCAACTAGTTCCCAGAGTGCACTGCGTGGTATTTCGCCGCGATGGGGCGCGTCGGTTTTGGAAGAAATCCATTGTTGCCCACCTTGTTGGGTCCTATTAAACGTTTCTGACGCGCACCTCCTATAGCAGTGGTCTCAAACTCATTTGAGTCTGAGGGCCAGATATCCCATACCGGAAAGGTCGAGGGCCAAAGCAACGGGGGGGGGGGGGGGGAGTTAGACGATTTTAAAAATGAAAAGACCTCGTCCTCTATGCTTTTTGTAACTCACAGTTTTGCCAGTGACATGTGTAGATTTGATTGGCTTATATGACTACTTTGGGGCCTCACGTCATGTGATATCAATAATTAAAATTACACCACCCCGCCAGCATGCTAGCATTTTTAATGGAACAAGAGAGAAATTGCACTGTCGTTTTCGTTGCTTAATTTGCTCGGAAATTCACCAAGCCCAACTTGTCTCTAAAAAATCAATCAGTTAATTTGACAGTCCTTGCTTTCCTGACGATTTTTATTACAACACACTGAGAAAATACTGTGATGGATCTAGTCCCGACCTCGTAGCTTTATCTTTGGCAGCTACTCCTGCTGATAGAGAGTTTGCGCAGCCGAGATGTATCCTGAAACGAATAGTTTGCGCTTGCAGCAGTAGTGTAATTGTTGTACATTACAAAAAGCCGGGAAGCAAAAAAATAAAGCGAAACAAAGGGCAAAGGAGCACAGATAAGTATAAACTATGTGAATACGTTAAAATAGCAGAGCTACTTTTTGAGCGGAAATGAATCGGCGTGATGAGATCACTATGGCGCATGCCATTTCCAGCGCACAGGAACCGGAACGCGTAGCCGGTTGCCTACGGGCCGCGTCCCAGCGAGTCGCGGGCCGCGTGCTTGAGACCCCTGTCCTATAGGAATGCAATGTCGTCCTGCGTTGTAGATCGCAGCTGAGATGATGTGGTGAGGGTCTAGGACAAATTGTCGACGGTCAACTCGTCGGCAATTCATTCGTCGAATAGGCCGATTCGTCATAGGGCAATTCGCTGCACGAAAAATCGTTGCAGATGTTAACTGGATGCAGCTTTTTAAAAGCCAAAATATACTTTTCTCCCTGACATTTTAAAGCAAATACTGCACCATAGTAATCCCTAAAATTGCAGCAAGGTAATTTACCCCCATGTGCCCTTCCTTGTCGAAGAAAATAACTTGCCACTTTCACGGTGCCATGCGTAGATTTTTTTAGGAGGGAGGGAGGGGGGGGAGGGGGGGGGCTGGCTGAGGAGGCTGGGATCTTTAGCACCAGGGGAGGGAGGGCTGAAGCCCCATAAGCCTCCTCCCTGTCCACGCCACTGCAGTGGGGGACGACCACTATGTCGCACACGTAACACTAAGGCGCGTGTTAAAGGGATACTGAACAGAGATTTCGAGCTAACTAAACAAGGCCGGGCGGATAGGTGGGAAGTTGCAAAACCAAAAAATACCACAGATACGGCGATATATCTAACGGATCGCCGTATTTTTTTGGGAAAGAAGTGCGCGATTGAACCCGGCCGACGAGACAAGGCACGTCACGATTCCCATTCTCTCTCCTCGCTACGTCCCGCCAAGCTGGTGAACCGAAGCGAGGAGGAGAGAAGCGAGGCCGCTTCTCCTCATTCTCAAATTCTCCCGGAGGACAGTTACGTCAAAGAACTCGCTTGATCGCGCCCTTCTTTTTGCAAAAGTATGGCCATCCGTTGGAGACATCGATGTTCGAGGGATGTTTTGGAGTTCGTAGCATCTGGTTCAACACTTCTGCAGCCTTACTTTGGGAAATCCAAATTTCGGTTCAGTATCCCTTTAACCTACCTGGTCCACCCATTCAAGCCGCTTCGCGGTGACAATCTGCGACGACTTGTTACAAAACGTAAGAAATAAAATTAACATAAGGATGATCCCGAGATGACACATTTTTCAACTTGTCTCAAGGTCCTTTCCTGTCTTTGCACTCTTGCGATCTTTTTTTTTTTTTAGTTTTGTGGTTTAACGCGAGCGCTGCGCTTAGTCCAGATATAGAGTAACTGTATAGGCATTGCAGAGCTAGAGTATAGCATTCCTTTTCCTTTTGCCGCCAACTCGGTATTGGCAGACTTGGTAGCAAAAACCGGGCACATCTCCCCCCCCCCCCCCCCCCCCCCCCCCCCCGAATCAAAATCCTGGCCATGTGCCTAGCTGAGAACATGGAGGTGGTGAGTCTTGTCTTGTTGGCAGCAGAAAAAAAGTGGGCACAATCCTGGGTGTCCCCCCGTAAGTTTCTCTCGAGAAGAAACGAAAACCTTTCTTGCCATTGTAAATGAGCTGAATATTGGAGACTCCAGCGAAATCAACGCTGCGTAGCGGCAACACCGAGAAGCTCAGGAGAGGAGGTCGTTTCCACTCTGTCGTCTGTTATCGCTGCTTGGTTCACGTAGACAGCATAGAAACAAACATTGCTTCCAGTAATTATTGTTATGCTTCCGCCGTGTCATTCCTACGCACTGACTAGAAGGTTTCTACCGTCGAAAAATCGCTTTGCTTTCACATGTAACACCGATCTTACGCTGCAGTGAAAGAATTTACGGCGGTCAGCGTGCTGAACGACGAAAGCAACCTCCTTTCGCCCACCATACTGCCTGACCGGCGCGCCCCTATAGTTCGCTGGAGTCGCAAATAGCTGAGCTGCTCGGCGAGGGCGGCACCCACTCTGGCCTTGCGCATCGGAGGGAGCCCCTAGAGTAAGTTGTAAGCAGGAATGGCGTCGCGAGCTCAAAGTGCTGGTACTGCAGAAAAAGTAGTTCCTACCTCAGTGCTGCTCCTGCTTGCACTGGAACCTCTCGTCCTTGTGGTCCAACCATGATCGAAGTAGCTGTAGTGTCTTGAAAGCCGTTGGAAACGATCTTGCTCGCCATGTCGTGTGCAGTATTGTTCCCTCGGTTCTAGAGTGGCAAGGCCCAGAACTATCAGCGCTTTCTTGCATCCTGTAACTTCTTGCAGAGCATCAAAGACAGTGGTTAAGATCTTTATGCTATCAGAAAGGCCACCGCATGCGGAACACCAGACAGAAAATGTGATTACAATGTTCGGCTTGAGTTGGAAATGCTGGTTTAACTTTGAGATGTGACACAACATGGTGCCATCTTAGCATAGGACTTGAGCATTAAAGGGGCCTTGCAATGACTTTTTCACTGGTTTTTAATTTGCACCGAACTTAAGCGCACTAAACATAGTAACTTAATGAAACTTTTTTTTTCCCCTCGAATTTCGCTTTATCTTAAAAGTTACAGGCAAATTAATATTACAAAAACAAGCAAAAAATAACTTCCTTCGTGACGTCTTTGGCCACTTCAGTGGCCGTGAACTAGAGGAGGGGTAGTGAGCGCAGCGAGCGCTCATGGCTGCCGCACTCTGCGTCGACAGCTCGAGAGGGTGCCACAAAAGCATGTTCTGGATAGGCTGTAGGAGCAGGCAGCCAGGGCGGCTCGCATTGCATTTGCTGCACAATTAAACACTAATTCGGCATGACACTTCATTGGCCACAAACGACAGCAAACATGGGGTAAAGATCAGTTCAGAACAGGAGCCACTTCACGCTGCCATACCGCGAAACGGCCAAACTGCAAGCCAAACCTGTGCCGAACGCTCGGAACCGGTCAAATCCCCGAGTCCGTAAATGACCGCAGTGCCACCGCATACATCCGGGACCTTTCTACGCTCGCCACTCGTTGGAGCCTGATCCTACTATTCGTTTCTAGTATGCGCCGCCTTTTTTACCGCTTGGTGGCGGGTATGTCGACGGGTCATTTCTGGTTTCCGGACTTTATAAACTGCGTTTGTTTCTTTTCTGATCTAAAATACTGAACAAAAACTACTTGCATAAATAATTGAGACGGTTATTGCCACTTATATTTTGTGTTTCGACTAAACGAAGCTTTTAGCGGCACTCACCAGTAGTAAGCCCAGGACCAAAGACGTCACATTTCGTGCACTTTCGGTACCGCGGTGCGCCCCCGTAGGTGGAGGAGGGTTCCGCGTCGTCCGGTTAAAATATGACGCACTGATATTTAGTTACTCTCTCCGTACCCGCTGGCTTGCCCGAACCAGAAGAGAAGTGAAAACCGCAAAAAAGGTTGACGCTTAAATATGATTGCAGGGCCCCTTTAAGGTGAATGCTGGCGTATCGGCTTAATTCTGAGAATAATTAAAGTCTACGCACTCAAGTCGGATTTATGTAAACGTGGCAAACTTGGACGACATAAACGGTTATTGAAGGTAACAATACTGGGCAGGAGACTAAGAGAGAAGGGGAAATGAGGAGAGCGTGGGGACATCAGAATGCCGAGCTTTCGTTTGAATGATTAGTGGGTAGATCTAAATTTAGCTGCCTTTGTCTTCATTGCACTTGTCGAACGAGCTAGAATGCGTCTGGCGTTATGCTCTTGCATCAGAATGTGTTCGACACATGCAGTGCAGACCAAGGTACCTGGCTTTAGATCTACCCACTAATCAATCCGACCAGAGCTCAGCATTCTGACGTCCTCGCGCACTCGTCTCTTCCTCTCTCTCAGTCGCTTGGCGCATTCGACATACTGAAAGCCGAGACAGGTAGAAGACAAACACAACGTCGCTATCCAGCAAACCGGCCCAGGTCACAAGCATACTAGTAGCCCTTCCCTTGGCAAATAGCACGCGCTCGCCGGGCGGATTCTTGTGCCGCTGGTAAATCTGGAGCCGGTAGAGCGCTCGGCGAGCGGCCGTGTTTTCAGACCACGCTATTCGTAGCGGGAGCTCGCGCTGCCACTTCGCGATGCATGCTCTGAAGCGCGCGCCCGTAGCAGTACAGAGCCTCTGAAAACGATCTACTAAAAGTCTAGCTCCAACCGATCCGTGGGAAAGGGGCGGAGCGCGTCGAGCGAGCCACAGAAGTTCTCTGCCTTTTTCGGAGCAGTTTATTCGGAAATCACTCGCAACATTTCAGCTTCAATATTTCTGTTGGCGATGTTGTGGCACTCGCACTTCGCAATAGAAAGTTGCGTGGACATCTGAGGGATGCGGTACTGTTACAAGCCCAGTTACGAGCATCAGAAGTAGGCGATCCGATACAACGCGGTGCCGTCGCACAACCACGAAGACGAGTCCAAGTGCGAAACAAGCGCTCGCGATTTGCCAGGGAAAGGGGCTACGGCAAAAGTAACACTTCGTTCTGAACAAAGAAAAGAGTTGTGCTCACCGGCCGTTTGAAGTTTTCGTAGCCTCTCGCTGCCAGCCAACGGTCTATGACTAAACGCGGCGTCTCCGAGATACCGTTTGACACTCTTGAACAAGGTACTAGTAAGAAACGCCCATTATTAAGGTTCTTAAAAGTAAAAAATAAGCGACGAACGCCGGCACAAGACGACGACACCCGACGACTCGCCTCTGAGAGCAAAGTTATGGACGCCCATTCAAAACAAGATATGAGCGGGGAGATTTTGGGCGATAGCTAGCGCCACCTGCCATAGGCACCCTGTTTCGGTTTCGGTTTCAAAACCGAAAAAGATAAATCGTTTTATCGGATACAAATAGTACTTAAAACCACTAAAATTATCGGAACCTGAATTTGAAAGGTATATTGAAGATAATGCTGCCTATCGCTTTGATACAAAATCATTTTTTTTTTTTTGCAAATGAATTTTTGAACATATTTATTTTTGCACGTGATTAGGGATGCCGCGAACCACCCTAGGGTCGATTTCGAAAGGTTTCGATATTTTCGACCCGAACTGATGCTCGAATTCGAAAGGCTTCTATATTTTCGACTATACGGAGGTTTGAAATCGAAAAATTCGCAGCTTTCCTAAATCGCGGGGTTTCGAAATCGAAAAGTCGACTATACGGAGGTTTGAAATCGAAAAATTCGCAGCTTTCCTAAATCGCGGGGTTTCGAAATCGAAAAGTTCGAAGCTTTCACGGTTTCTAAAAGTTGGGGTCGATTATTTCGAATTTTTGTTTACTTGAGGTTGGATAAATTTAAAGATTTCGAACTTCCCAAATTTGAAATTCGAGAGATTTGAACGTTTCGAATTGCTTTAGATCTAAAATTCGAGCGTTTCGAATTTTTAAAGACAAAGGTCGATAAATTCCAAGATTTCGATTTTCTTTTTACATAAAGTTCGAAAAGGTCGAAGGTTTCGATTCTCTTTCAAAACAAAATTAAAAAAAAAACTTTTAAGGTTTTAAATTTTTTTGATGTCCAAGTGCGCAAAGTTCGAAGTCGGGTTTTCATGTTCCGCCACCAGTTTCAGTTTCAAATAACGTTTTCACGCCACACTGGTTTTCACGAAATCAGGTTTGGAAAAGTTCGGGTGTGATATTTAGACTGCGCGAAGTTGGTCAGGCAATTAAATGAGACGACGAGTGTCCGGGATGTGCTGGAATATTTGCCAGTGCAGAGTGACCTGTGACAATAGATCAGTAATTGTGACCGCCAGCCCGGGGTGGTCATTAACGTGCATCACGAAGTAGTGATTCTACGAACGCACTGTTTAACGATACTCATCCAGTTCAAAACGGCCGGGGGCAGGCAGGTGGTTGAGGCTCAGAGAAACCTTGAAGTGATCTGGCAAACTGCCCCCCTACCCCCTTGCGCGCTGGTAGTAATCCGATCAAACGCCGCCCGAGTGACGCTGGCCATAGCCTCCAGAGGAAGCTATGCGCTGGCATATACTAAGTTTAGTTTGTACATGATGCAAAATCCTGAGACTGGGAATGAAATTTTGAAGAAAAAGTGTAAGAAGGCAGAAAGAAAGGGACAGGACAACGCCTCAAACTCAGCTCTGGGAATGAAATTTTAAAGAAAAATTGTAAGAAGACAGAAAAAAAGGGGACAGGACAACGTCTCAAACTCAGCTCAGGAAAACGTCTCAAACTCAACTCAGCTAAGTTTGAGACGTTGTCCTGTTCCTTTTTTTCTTTCTTTTTACACTATTTCTTGCGAATTTCATTCCCAGTCTCGGGGTATTTTGTATCATGATCAACATACACCAGCTTGCCTGCATCTTGACATTTTTTTTGTTTGTAATTGCTTTGGAGGTTTATTTTCCGGGGCGGAAGAAACGCCGAGCAAAAAGCACAGAAGTTGATGCAACTTGAGGTCGAGGAGCGTTCTACAATACCAGTGGCGTCGGAAGCGGAAAAACGGAGGGGGGGGCTCCAGTCCCTCCCTCCCCCCCCCCCTCCCCCTCCCAGATATTTCGGACTGTTAAAGAAAACAATACAGGGAAAGAGGGCATGGTCTAGCTTCTTTTAATCTGAAATTATTTATGCATATGTATAGCTACTGTCGCTCTTCACTGCATAAAAGATCGCGTAGATGGTCATTGTTAGAAACTCGTTGTCAGAAGGCACTACTCGTCACATGCTCGGTGGCTCGGAAGTTCAAAGCTATGTCTTTTCGCCCTAAATAACTGTGCCATTGGTAAAAAATAATCAATAAATACACATAACAATAAATGCAAAAAATAAAAAGCTGGAGAGAAAAAAGAACTATCAAGAACCAGCCGGAAGTGTTGTATTCTTGCATATTCAGAGGCCCAGAACTATGAAACAAGTTTCTCCCACCAAAATGTGTACAGGCCAAAAGAAACACGTCCCAAAAACGTAAATTGAGAAAAAAAATGTGTTTTTTTTATGACGTGCTGAACTTGAACAATTTTAGAAATCTTCCCCCATGAGTTAATTTGTTCCTCAACGGGGGGAAAAAAAGAAATACATCATTTTGTATTATGTAGATGGTAATGATATGTACTGTCTCTGGTGTTAATTTAACTGCGATACCTAAAGAATATAGGCGAAAAAAATTACCAAGTTTAGGGCATAATTGCCCGTAGGTATATGTTTTGATATTTCTTCGAAACTCGTCTTGAACAACAATAATCATATCTTAAGACGACACTTACCTAGGCTATACATAGATCATTCTTTAAAAAAAGTTTAACATCTCTACCATAAATAGCTTCGGCTATAGCGCGCTTCAAATACGGCACGAACGACAATTGTCAAAAACCCGTCGTCCTTCCTCGCTCCTTCGGGAATCTATTTCTTTAAAACCAAGCATGCCAGATGATTGAAATAAACGGCATTGTCTTTCGCAAGGAATGTGGCAACGCATGTAAAATTGCGGAAAAAAAAATTGCGAATGTACCTCACTGCTTGAATCTAAATGAAACCGCCCGCCGGTTTTTTGAAGTTCGACGAACTTCGACCTTTTACCCTAAAAGCTCGAAGTTCGTCAAACCTTTGACGTTTCAGGAATCGAAAGTTCGACAGTTTTTGAATTCTGTAGATTAATAAGTTCGAAAGTTCGTAAATTTTCGAATTTCTTAGCGTAGGAAGTTTGAAAGTTCGAAAAACTTCGAACTTTTTAGTGCAAGAAGGTCGAAAGTTCGAAAATCATCGATTTTTTAGTCTATCAAGTTCGAAAGTTCGACAAGCATCGAATTTTGCCGGGTAATAAGTTCGAAATCTCGGAAAGCGTCGAACTTCTTAGTTTAATAAGTTCGAAAATTCGACTTCCGTCGAATTTCTCAATATGGAAACTTCGAAAATTCGAAATCTTTTGAACCACTTGAATCGATCATCGAAACTTCGGTCGAAAAAAGTTCGAGGCATACCTACACGGGATTAAATATAAAGATGGACGACTTTAATTCACAGTATGATTGATTTTGTTTATGTGCCTAAATCTTGTCACTTTACCTGTTGATATTTCACGCACATTTTACGCCATATCGAAATAAAAGGGCACGGCGAGATTGGTGCGTTTTCCACCCATCGGAGATAACACGCCAGCTCGTTGTCCTTTTCGAGCATTGCACGGCGATCCGGTACGCGAACAGTTAGAAAGCAGTCCGCCAGTGCCGTAGCCAGGAAATGTTTTCAGGGGATGCTTTCCTTTGCCCAGACCATTCAAAAGTAGAAAAAAAAAATCAAGAAAGAGGAAAAGAAATCCCGGAAACACAATTTTAGTTGCTATTTTTCTGTTTCTCAGAAGACAAGAATTCAACCTTTTTTATTTCGTCCCTCCGATCTTTAAAGAGGGGAACTTTACTGTGGAACAACGAAAACACGCAATCATAAAATATAATAATGCGCTTTGAACAAAAAAGTCTAGACAGGCTCACAAAATATTCCGGTGCGTTCCCTTCTCTGTGGAACACTGGGGTATCCAATGACTGAAAACTACGTAAGCGTGCCAAAGAATAGCGAAGTTTAGAATACGATTACACATAAAAACTCCAATGCGCACTGACCGGGCCACCAACGAGCAAGTGAAACGTCACGCTCATTGTTCCTGCGCACCTTTTTCAGAAATGATCGTGTTGTGGTCATGTTTCTGGTTTTTTTCGTTCTTCGTTGTGGTTTTCCGAGAAAGTGGCAGAGAAAAGTACCAGTTTCTATCGTTTTGTGGGGTTTAAACATTTAGTGGAAGCTGCGGTCGGTCGATCGAAAGAAGCGAGAGGACCCTTTCGGAGCTGTCTTGGATGTTCCCGTGAATGTTCAAAAGTGCAACCCCTATACTCCGTTCACCCTTAGCTGAGACTAGAAGCTCCGCCTTCAGCGCGAGCTTTCTGCCCTTGCTGGCACAAGTCTGAACGCGCAGGCGCGCGCAAACAAAGCACAGCGGAAGCCAGCGAGCTCGCGCTGAAGGCGGAGCTTCTGGTCCGAGCTAAGAACGGAGTAGCAAGCGCTCCGGGGACGTTGATGCTCTCAGGTATGGCTCCCGTCTTCGGAGTCTCGAGACCGAACGTTCCGCCTCAGCGGCGCCAACGGGCATGGTGGCCAGGATTTGCAGCAGGCGATTGACATTAGAATACAAGACATGGGGACCAAGGCAAATTGTCTCTACCGGTGACACGCGCTAAGCGGTGCGGTCCCTTCACATCTGTGTCCAAACCAGAACTTCCTCAGACAGTTTGTTTAATGAAACGAATGCTCCGCACAGGCTGGTGATTGGCCAAACCCGAGGATTGCGACATTGATACCGACGTCGTTGGCCATGACATTGCTCTCGCCTAGGGCGGACGATGCTGCCTGACGTGAATGTGCCGACTCTGTTGGAGACGTTGATGGCACGCTTGAAGTTGTAGGTCAATAATCATTATTTAAAAAAGCGTCAAGCGACAGCTTTGGCTATTGAATTAATTTTTGAGAGTCTATATACGTAAAGGAACTTTCACGACTCACGTGTTGAACGCAAGATTATAAACATTACCCACTGCAGTGATTAAAGAAGTAACCTCGGTACGCTTTGAAACCAAAAGAATTATGAGCATTCCAAAGTGCTTCTACGGTGCATATGCTGCCGCATTTCTCTCCCGCTTTTTTCTTTTTTACATTTTCGTATGCCCCCAAAACAAATAAAAGACGGGACGAAAAGAAAAAAAGAAAGCTAAGCTGTTTGTCATTTTGTCGTCCTGTTTGTAGGGTTGTAGGGTTTGCAAAGTCAAAGTATTGCTATTTTGAAATTTTGTTTCGCTGCCCTGATAGTGGCGTGGAGTCCTTGAGGCTCAAAGACTAGGAGAACTTTATTCAAGCCGCCTGCATTCTCCGAGGCGAGGCCAGCGTCCTTCGAGGTCAGGATTTCGCGGCTTATGTGACGTCAGGAGCGGAGTCATCCGCACCTGCGAGCCCGAAGAAAGGCTTAGGTTGCTAATAACACTGTCGAGTTTGGCGAGAGCTCTTCGGAAAGCCGGAGCCGGACTTCTATTTCTCACGCTCACGCAGTCCACGGACACCCTTAGCGAAAAACCGGGGCTCTTAGAGTATACTTTATTTGCACTTCCAGAAGTATGCTTGATGCTCTAAATTGGCCGGTTTTTAGTATACTTCTGACGCACTTCAAAGTAGCATTTCGCCATACTTTTAGTATACTTCTAAGCATACCTGTAAGAGGCATTTTAGTATACTTCTTACGCACTTCAAAAGTAACATTTCGCTATACTTTTAGGATACTTCTAAGCATGCCTGTAAGAGGCATTTTAGTACACTTCTTACGCACTTCAGAAGTAACATTTCGCCATCCTTTTAGGATACTTCTTCTAGTACACTTCTGAGGAGAATTTTAGTATGCTTTTATGCAGGCCTTTGGTACTATAAATTGTACCCCGGATTAAACTTGGAAGCAGGCTTTCAAATATAATCGGGGGTACACTTAATAGAACTTTTAAAGCATTTCACCAATTTATTCCTGACCAATTCCAGATAAGAAAAGTAGAAAATTATATTGATTTAGCAATTGCAGTGGTTTGCACTTATCGAAACTGAAATGCATTATGTTACAGGCTTTAATGTAGACGAGTTCAAAGTGATGACAAATTAAAGTAAGAACTTTTTATTAAACAAATATTTTTTTTCAATAGAATGAACACATGTTGCCTACAACAAACACTTACGATGGAACAAAAAACGTAATACTTTTAGTGGCTTACAAATATCACAGATGCACTTAAAGCTTTATAAACAAGCTCTTATTAGAAGAAAATATAATTACAAACTATCATGCTGAAGAAAAACGAGCAAAAATAGTATTGCACCTGTTAATATAAAACCTACAATATTTATCATCTACCATGACTGAAGGAACATCACCTACATGACTGAAGTAAAATGAATGAAAAAAGTTAATGCACTTGTTAAATAAAATCTAAATTAATCGCTAATCAGATTTAAGAGAAAAAAAAGCCAATGCGCAAAATGAATGAAAATGAAAGCTAATTTTTTTTTTTCATTCTGCAGTTTTCTTCTGTGTGTTGGAGGCTTTGTTTTGAGTGTAGGAAGCATTGCAGCACTTCCTTTACAGGTATTCTTTCACGGACTTCCGAGTTTCTCCAGGGAATTGGCAGTAACAAAAGCTGAAAAGAGAAGACAATAGACAATTAAGGAACTTGCCTTAAGACTCCATATTTACTTAATACTACTTAAAATTATACTTCAGGTCCACATAATTTTAGAAAATTTCACAAAAAGAAACCAACAACAAAAAGTTAATCATCTAAATATATTGAGCACGGGGACCAATGACTATGTTTATTGGCAACTGTGAAATATTGCTGCTGTGAAATAATGTAAAACAAGGCATTTCGTCAATTTGCAATGCATTAAAGGGATCATGAAACAAGTTTACTGTGGAAACAGTCTGGACCTCGTTACTTTTATTTCTTTTACCTTATCACAAGTATGAGAAAACACACCGTGATCCCTCAAAATGTCGCGAGTGCACTGCGTAATCAGAAAGGAAAAAAGGGTCCATTTTTCATCATGCAGCTTATGGTGGCCACAGGAACTACTGGCTTGGCGCCAATAGTGGTCGAGTTTGCGGGTTGAGCAGGTATCTCCCCAATTTGAAGCTAAGGTTTTTATAAAAGTTGTCATTCACTCATTTGGCCCCCAATTCATATCACACGCACGTGACCTGGAAAGGACTCTAAAGGTTGAGGGGCCCCCCAAGCTTAAGTCTATTTAATTTTTTTAATAAAACTAGTGCACCTTGGAAAAAATTGTTTTCTGATCTTCACTGCACATGCGATGGTAAGATACTGCCACATTTACTTCGCCGAAGTCTGAAGACTATTTCATAACCCCTTTAAAAGCCTGCAAACATAACATTCTTTGTGACAGGGACTCTCAAACTTTCTGACATCAGCGAACAAAAATTTACTAATGTTATTGTTAGCCGAGGAGCACCTTCCACTCTTGGCATTGTTGCAATTGAGTGTATGACAATGGTGTAGGAACAATTGAGGAAGTTCAGGTGCTGAAAGAACCCTCAGTATACTGTACTAGGAACCCTGTTCGAGAACCAGTGCCTCAGGATATTTGGCTAGAACGTCGGAGATAGCGTAGCTAGACAATAATTTTAAACACACAGATGACCACATTTTATAAATTTTGATTCTGACATCTATTTTATATTATAATTCAGGGTTTACTGATATAAAACCAACTGAGGCCATACTGTACCAAACAATTACTTTAAAAACAACTGAACAAGCTGAAAGTTTTTGAAAGATTCAGCAGCCTAAAGCTGGGGTAAACAGTCAGCTATCTTCAGAAAATTGTACACAAAAGTAAACAATACTGAAGTTTCGTTAAGTTTAATCGCTGATATAAATCGACGATCAAAATTAAGCAGAAGGAACATCAGAGTGAATTATAATCTAGGCAAAAATTAAAGTATGCTAGAACTGGGGCACATTATTGCAAACCAGAGGTGTAGCGCAAGACGTAATGACACAAAAAGACAAATACCTCCCCCAACATAAGTCAAAAAGAAACAACCATCCATGAGTACCGAGACACAAGTCCAATGGTGACCAGACAAAAGCTCACCGGACAGAAGCTCACCCGTTTTTTTCGTAGACCCACACAATAGCTCACCCCCTTTTTTTGGCTACCCGGTGAGTCACGAGCTGGGCCAAAGTGCGGACGCAATGGACATTGCACTATTTTTAGAAGAAGTGGTACCCCATCTCATGCAACGGTGTCGACAGGTAAGCCATAACAGGCACAGAAGCAACGATTTGGGACAAAAATTTAGGTCACCAAAATGAGTGGAGCTGAAGCTGATAAGATCAATCTGGGTTGACTCAAGGTATGCCACAACCGTCTGGAAAATATTTGCAAGGGTCTCCAGGTGCACCGAGATCTACCAAGACTGCTGGAAACAGCCTGTACGGGACTGCATTTCCTTCTAACCAATCGATAAACTTGTTTCCAGTCTAATCAACAAACCATGTGCCTATCAGATTTAATTCATTGTTGTGTTTTAGTGTCGCACGCATGCACCTAAGTTGTCTGCACTCGTGTTAAGACCAACATGAAATTTTCACGTGGTGAGCTTTTGACCGGTGAACTTCTGTCTGGTGAGCTTTTGTCCAAGATTTAAGTCCAATATATGTCAAGAGTAAACTTAGTATTTGTTCCTGTTAAGTTTGATTGCAATAGTGCCTTGCCATTTCCTCTTTACGGCAATTTACTCACCTATCAAGTCCTTAACTCCCTTTTTAGGAAGCTTTCCCTTCATTGCCGACCCCGTAAGGCAGCAGTTTGTCAGGGCCTCAGTTCCAAATACCATGACCGCGAGTTCCTGAACGTAAATGGATGGCTGCTTCGTGTCGACATGCTTCAACTGCGCTTCAGGAAGCGCAATGTCTCCAAAGGTTATCTGAAACATAAAAATAGAACCAAATACGGTCCTTACATCCATATGAATGCCTTTTAGATGAGCGCATGTGCACGAATGGCCGTGACATGCTGGTGGTAAGGAAGTGTTTGATGAAGAGAGCTAGCTAATAGTAAAGAGGGTAATAAGGCTAGTTTGAACATTTACTATATAAAGTCCACTGGTCAGGCTAGTCACCATCACATTGGCGCAAAGCATTTTTGTTTAATAGGGCGATTGATGCCTCACTCACACGCTTTTTTCCTTTTTCCCAAATTTCATATGCTTCATGCAGTTCTCTGCTTGTTCTGTCATTGTATTTGCGAGAATCTTAACATAATGCAATACCGGGGAACAGAGGCATCTGCTGCAGTGAATGGCGAGGTGGCCAGACAGGCTGGCTGGCGTGGCAGCCACATGCTCACGGGCAGGGTCATTCCCACATCTGGCCCATATACACTGCCCCTCACAATATTGGTATCTGATACACAACGCCCAAAACACACCGGGCAATTTTATCCTTGTGTTTTATGCTGCAAGGCTAAGACGGCGGGGCTTGGGCCTGTTGATTCTGTGGCAGAGCCAAGCCATCCTATTGTGTGCCGAAGACATCACAGTAGTGCGGTACCGCTGACCGACTTCCTTGAATTGTGTGACACTGAGTGTACATACCTGCCAACCTGTGGAATTTCAAATTCGTAAAAGTCGCGCGGCTGCGGCCGGGGGGGGGGGGGGGGGGGGGGGGTTTACGCGAAACGATGTGCAGCTTAATGTCAGCCTGGCCAGCGTGCGAAACGCTTACATCACACGTGTACGTGCTACACTATCCAAACTTCTCTTGCTTTTTGGGCGGCATGAAGCACGGAAATTTCGACGTGTAGGACTTCAGGAACACCTGAAAGTACCTCTTTTGAGGTTTCGAGTTCGGCATTGCGCCGCGAAGCCACAGTGACCAGGAGAATGCTACAGTTACACGTGCAACAAACACAGACGCCATACTTTTTGCCTCGAAACTGGCCGAAACAATGAGGCCCCAACAACGTCTCAACACGCCGAACCAACTTGCACCTGTGCACCGCCGAACACACGAACAAAGGCTTGGATTGGTTTTCGATTCGTGGCCACCGGATAGACGGATAGTAAAAACCACGACGCTGCTGTGGACGGTACCTATCGCCCTCTTGTGGCAATACAAGATACCACCAACAACGGAGTTACAAAAACAACAAAAAAAATAAAAAAAATTTTTTGTAAGATTTGAAGCAAGATTTGTAAAATCGTAAAATTAGTCTCAATTTGTACATTTTACGAAAAATTCGGAAGCGTTGGCAGGTATGAGTGTAAGTATGGTACCACATCTGGTCTCGCATTGGGCCTCTCACGAGCAGGTTTGTTTATGCCTCAACTTTATTTAACAAGCTTTTGGCGACTTGAATTATACACATCTGCAGGTAGCTTGCTTCTGGATAAACAAACCCACTCGTGAGAGGTCCAATGTAAGACCAGCTCTGATACCATACCCTCAGTTTCACACAATTAAGGGAAGTCGGTCAGCGCCACCGCTTTCCTGTGGTGTCCTTGGCATCCAATAAGATGGCTCGGCTCTGCCACAGAATCAACATCATAGAGCAGCCGTCTGAGCCTTGCAGCATAAAACACAAGAATAAATTTGTGGATGCATGAATGAACGTGCCCATGAGCACGTGGCTGCCACGTGAGCTAGCCTGTCTGGCCACCTCGCCATTCACTGCGGTAGATGCCCCTGTTCCTTGGTGTTGCACGATGTTAAGATTCTTGCCAGATACAATGACAAAACAAGCAGAGAACTGCATGAGGAATATGATATTTAGGAAAAAGGAAAAGAGTGTGTAAGTGAGGCATCAATCGCACTATTAAACAAAAATGCTTCGCACGAAGTGATGATGACTAGGCTGGCCAAAGGGGCCTATATAGTAAATTGTCTTTCCAAATAAACAACAGTTGCGAGTGTGCCAAGGCTAATAGTAATCAATATTATTGATTACTATTAGCTATATCCCTAACAGCCATGCAAGTGTCCCTTTAAGAGAACATGCACATGGACTGTAGTAGGTGCCTCCAACTATAATTACGCTTCACTCTGTGATTGCAGCCTCCGGAAGTTCTGAATTGGCAATCTTGCAGCATGCAGCAGTCGACTGGGGAAGTATTCTCGAAGCTGAAGAAAACATCCGCTGTCGAGCACATTCCAGGCTTGATCTGCGTCGTTTATTAAAGCAGTTTTCTGATTTTTTTTTTATTTTGAAAATGCTAGTCCTTAAAGGCAACGCCCAGAAATTTTTAAGAAACTTCTACACATTATGCGATCGAGAATTAAATGTGTCCCACAGTGGATACAGTAAAACCCCAATTATGCGTCCCCGGTTTATGCACAACTGGACGAGTCAGCAGAAACTCACTGATTTCTTTTGAAGTTCCAATGTGATAATAAAGATTGATTGGCACCTCTATTACACAATTTCTAGGTTACATTCATAGTTGCATGAGGGTTCTAGCTTCTTCAGATTCCAGCAGATTATCAGCTTAAAGGCTGTTTGGAAGTTCTGCATGTCTTTGTCCCCTAACTGTTGTTTTTTGGATTATCCAATGTTGTCGCGCAGTCTCCTGAAAGTCACATAATCGAGGCACCACTATATCCTCCAGCTTTGAAAACGCCTCAACCGATTGAATGCTGCGCGCCCTACAGTGGCTGAATGAGAACTTCCGCTGGCCGCATTCGTGGAGTGTGGCAGCATCACTCGGAAAATCATCGAAAGATAGTGGTGAACCTAATACACTATTTCCATCCAGTTCCCAGAATTTAGAAGGCGTGCGTAGAGGCAATGAGGGATATATCTGTTGCAAAAATTGTTCCCTGGGACCTAACAGAATTATATTTAGGTTATGAAAATGATCAGCAGAAAGCAGTCCTGACATTGTTGGGATGGCCTAAGCCTGCATGAACAGACACCCCATATACAGCATCTAATTAAAAAAAAGAACCTTTTAAAAAAGAGGACGGGTCTGCTGAAACCTTGCAAACCACGAACAAAGCAAATCACTGAGATTTAATGACACGACAGAAACAGAGACAACACAAAACAATTCAGAAATGAAACCAACAATACGGTTAGCGCTGTTTGAAGAACCATTACCTTTCTATGCCTCAACATTGCTAAGCTTCTTCCATAGATTCCAATGCTTACCTCTTCGCACATCCTGGTGGAATGTGGAAACTTAGGCCTCACATTATAAGGTCAGTAAGTATAGCTATGGTTCTAATAGTTGAACCTCTCTAATAGGCACATTTTTTGCTAGAACATATGGTTCGTTCACACTTTTAAAAAGCAGTCTTGCTACCGACCGAATTTGGTCACCAAAAAAAGACCGAACTGTTCAGGCCTAGCAGAATGGACAATTGGGCGAGTTTACCGTAGAGATCATTATAACTTACAGTGCGACTAGGACAAAGAGAGACAGAGGAGAAAACACAGGCCAAGCGCTTAACGAGCAACTGATTCGATCGAAAAGGAAATACATATGATGATGCTGCTGCTCGTCCAGGCATGCCCCTCCGTGGTCCTGGCGCTTTTTCTTTCACTCAACACGATACCAGCCGAATTATCCGAGATACAAAAAGCCGATCTCGCTCTTCATCAAAGTCACTGTGGGCTGGCTCACACACAAGGATCCGTTCTGTGTTATGTAGTACGTCTGCATCATTTCTCGGGGTAGTTTCTGGTTGTGTCGGAACATCACTGTCGTGTTGTTCAAAAGGGGTTGGCATCCGCAATCCCGGCAATGCATTGCGAGATGTGTGTGAGCGGTTCCTTTCATAGAACTGTGGTGTTTTCGTAGTCTTATGTTGAGGCAACTCCCAGTTTGTCCTATGTAGGCACGCCCGCAGGAAAACGGGATCTTGTAGACCACACCTTTTATGCAGGCGACAAACTGCATTCCGTGTTTGATGCTGCAGCGGCTGTGAGATGTAGGATCGTCATTTCTCGCACGTTTGTTGACTGTGGAGCACACAGATCTAAGCTTGTAACGGGCGGAAAAAACAACATTCACATTGTATCTCGTGGCAGCTTTCTTGAGTCCGTGGGAAAGACGGTGGATGTACGGTATGACTGAAGTTTTCCTTTTCTCTTTCTGCTCGAGGTCACATTGCTCGATCTCTGGATCTGTTTTAAGGTATTTCACGATTTTTTCGCAAGCTGAAGTAATGACCGAATTAGGATACCCCGAATCCTTGAACCGTTGAATTTGGGACATGAAGCTGGAACTCAATTTGTGGATACATGTGCTTGTTAAAGCTGTCCTCAGACAGGAAAATGCGATGCCTTGTGTGACGAGTTTGGAGTGGGCTGAAGTCCACATTCATCGGATGGCAGGACAAGGTGTACATACAGAAGTCCGGAGTATGCATAGGGTCGAGGGTAGCCTCTGTGCTCAGTAACATCTTCCTAGGCAAGATCCATCGGGATCTGGAACCTTGCTTGGAGAAAAACACCAAAAAAGTGTTTAGGTACGTAGACGATTATTTGGTGTTCGTTGAGAGGGCTAATTTCCATCAGAAGCTTGACGATGTGCTGAAGATCTTCACGAAAAAAAGGCAAGGACTTCGATTCACCTATGAAGCCCCAAAAAAGAACCTTATTGAGTTCCTGGATCTCCGCATCGAAGAGGGGATGATCATGTTTGCTGGTGTTACAGTTTCAGAACAGCAAAGGCTCTTCTAAACTTTCAGTCAGCCCACTCTAAACTCGTCAAACAAGGCATCGCATTTCCCTGTCTGAGGACAGCTTTAACAAGCACATGCATCCACAAATTGAGTTCCCGCTTCATTTCCAAAATTCAACGGCTCAAGGATTTGGGGTATCTTAATTCGGTCATTACTTCAACTTGCGAAAAAATCGTGAAATACCTTAAAACAGATCCAGAGATCGAGCAATGTGACCTCGAGCAGAAAGAGAAAAGGAAAACTTCAGTCATACCATACATCCACCGCCTTTCCCACGGACTCAAGAAAGCTGCCTCGAGATACAATGTGAATGTTGATTTTTCCGCCTGCCACAATCTCGGCTCTGTGTGCTCCACAGTCAACAAACGTGCGAGAAATGACGATCCTACATCTCAGCCGCAGCAGCATCAGACACGGAATGCAGTTTGTCACCTGCATAAAAGGTGTGGTCTATAAGATCCCGTTTTCCTGCGGGCGTGCCTACATAGGACAAACTGGGCGTTGCCTCAAGATAAGACTACAAGAACACCACAGTTCTACGAAAGGAACCGCTCACACACATCTCGCGATGCATTGCCGGGATTGCGGATGCCAACCCTTTTTTAACAACACGACAGTGATGTTCCGACACAACCAAAAACTACCCCGAGAAATGATGGAGACATACTACATAACACGATACGGATCTCTGTGTGTGAGCCAGCCCACAGTGATTTTGATGAAGAGCGAGATCGGCTTTTCGGATCTCGGATAACTCGGCTGGTATCGTGTTGAGTAAAAGAAGAAGCGCCAGGGCCACGGAGGGGCATGCCTGCCTGAGCAGCAGCAGCAGCATATGTATTTTCTTTTCAATAGAATCAGTTGCTAGTTCAGCGCTTGTCCTGTGTTTCCTCCTCTGTCTGTCTTTGTCCTAGTCGCACTGTAAGTTATAATGTTGAGGCTTACTACTCCCTGCCGTTCCCATATGATGTATCTGGGAAATCAGTTTCCTTAGTACAACCCTGCTGTGCCAGTGTGCGTCGGCGGATAAAGTTAGGAGGTCAACTTTTGACAAACACCATGCATTACTTTGAGTAGGTTACCTATGCTCATTGCTCAGTGACAACCAAGAAATATGCGAGCACCGAACGAAAGCTGTCCACAGCACGGGGTCTGATTTTCGTCTTGGCGAGAGTGAAGGAGCTAAAAGACTGTTTGCAAATATGTTGCCTGTCAGTGCGAGAAAAAGAAGAGTTTGGGAAGTCAACGCACTGGATTTTCTGTGACCAAAAGGGGGACCGAGCAGAGCACAGATTTAAGATTAATAATTAGTGAAGCATCATCAATCAGGTGCAACTCGTGTTCTCACCGAATGGGCAGTCAAGGCTGACATGACACTCGTGTTCAATCCGCGCTTCACACTGACTCCTTTTAGGTGACATGGAAAATCGGTGCTAAAACCTCAAGCTCGTCTAAATTGTGTTGGTTTCGCTTGCTATGAAGTGTCAATCACCGACGAAAACACAACAAAAAAGACATTGATGTATCGTCTGCTAAACGAGATTTAAAATGATTTGTGAACGTCTGCTATATCACAAAGGATGCAATAGACCTTTTTTAAAAGCTTCATCTACCTACCCTGGCACCAAAAGGCAGTGTGCTGTCGCAAACCAACTGTAGCTGAGGACAGAAAAGGCCGAGCAAGACAAGGAAGGCAAGCGGCAAGGCCATTGCAAGCTGAGGAGGCATGTGACAGAGCCTTGCACGAGACATCCTCGCGTCGCCGAAATTCATTTTCTTGCTGCACATAAGCTGACATTCCCTGGTGTGACATACGGGAATAGAATTCCTGCCTTTTGTCCTAATTAAAAAGTTTTCTCCAGCAAAAAAGAAAAAAAAGATCAAAAAGGTCTTTGATCGATCCGCTTGCCACAGGATATTCCACAGAGTTCTGACACCCAGCGTCAAAAGTCTGCGATTGTGGTTCGAGCATCAAAATAATCTGATCAAATTTTGACGCCCAGCGTCAAAATTTCGTGTGAATGAGCCATTACGGTTAGGAAAAAGACAAGATAAAAGATTCACACCTTTAACTGCGATGTGAAGAAAAAAAATTGTTACATACCATATTCTACACAATATCCTCTTGAACGACGGGGCCTGCCACTCCACGAGTCTCCATAGCCGCAACAAGGGGTGGCACACCTGCCGGTAGGAAGCATCAAATTATAAGAAAATTACTGGTTCAACAGTCAACACTGAAATCACAGGCGCTTTGAAGTTACACACATGTGACACCTGGTTTAACATTAAGGAAAATTAAAAGTGCACACGATTAAAGCAAACACTGCACCAAACTTTCTCCTAGACTTCAAACTTTTAATATGAATGGTGGGAAAGCATGAAGCTGTGAAATCCAAGCCTGAAATCCGATGCTGGACATGTGTATACTCACCATAAAGAAACCATTCGTGAAATTATCCGAGCCCTTTAACTTGCACTAGAAATATTAATCTCCCTTCAGACTGCTTCGCCACCCCAATACCCCTCAAATCTCATTCCCTGATCTTAGTCAGCTCAGTTCAGTGGCTGTCACTTTTATTTTCAAAATTTCTCTCCTAGTGCACATTCAGTATTTTTGTGCATATTTCACTGCTTTCGACACGGGCACTCACTGTCAACACGCCGCTTCACAAACCGCTCCCAAATCGAGTAAGAATGCTGCTGCCACTCTATATCATATTATGAGTGGCCCCATTTCACCTATGTACAGCTGCAACTTTAAAGAGAAATGCACAAGCTATTCCTGTAAGGAGAACAGCAAATTGAGGCATGAAAATTGACACTGTGTGTAAACATAGAGACAGTCAAACTCCAAACCCAAGCAGGGTCAGCTCTCGCATCACGATTCAGTGCTTTACCATCACAGATATTGCCTACCCTGATTTTGAAAAAGTCTCTCCTGTATCAGCATTCAGTTTAACTAAAAAAACTTACGGAATCACAAAGAATGGTAGCAGCAGTAGTACTCATTTTGGGATATGAAGAAGCTTGTTGACCATTTAACGCAGGGAATTAAAGCAATGTGTAGATAAGAAAAATGTTTTAAACTTTATTTTTTTGCTTTGTATACATCTTTGTAAGTATGGCCTATGGGCGCCGCCATCTTGCTTACTGGGGGGTACTTAGGTACACTGTGGGCCGCGCCATAATCTGACTACGTCTTCTTCTCAAGGCATCGTAATTAGGTTATGGCGCAGCTCACGCGCTCTCCAGCTAGGAAGATGGCGGCGCCCAGGGGACGTACCTGCAAATGTGTATATGTAATCGATCACTAAAGTTATTTTTGGTGCAAATGAACTTCTAAGCAAAAAATCTTTTAGGTTGCAAATTTGCGACATCGAGCAGTTAGGCCTGGACAAATAGGTTATACTGTTTCACCTTACATCCGGATGCAGAGGACGCTACGTTACAACCTCGACCTCCTGTGCTCTGGCCTCGGCCGCCGTAGCCTCAGCGTCCCCCAGTCAGGTCGATCCTGGTCTCAACCTGCTCCATGCTGGCTTCAGCCTCGGTGGCCCTGCCCTGGTTTCGGCCTCGTTGGCCCAGGCTTTGACCTTATTAGCCCTGGCTTCGGCCCCGGTCTGAGGCTCACTGGCCCTGGTCTCGACATTGTTGGCCCAGGTCTCGCCCTCCTTTATCCGGGCCTCCTTGGACCTAGCAGAGGCCTGTTCAGCAGAGGCCAGGGCAGGTACAGCGAAGACAGGTCCTCGAGCTTGTGATGCAACGTCCTCAGGATCCCCAGAAGATGCACGGAGCTATAAACAGAAAATATAAGCAGTAATGATAGATTATCAGAGTTGTACAACAAAGTATAACATTGGAAGTCCTAAGCAACTGCTTCCCAGAAGTGACCTCTGACTGACCCGCAAAGTTGCATTCCCGTTGCCCACCAACTTTTTCTAATGCTGAGGAAAATAACATCATATGTCATCTGCCCTCACAGTGCAAAGGTTACTGAAACAGTATATCTAGTCTCCAATTACTTCAGCATTCTGAACAGCTTGCAGTTTGCATGAATGAATAATCGATAAGTACACTTGAAAAAGCAATAATGACATTGATTAAAATATATCTAACCAAGCACCAAAATGGCAACATTATATAAATCTGATGTGCTCTCCATAAAGCTAACACTTTCTAACAAAAATGTTGTTATACATACCCTGTGACCTTTCAGCTCCTGGCGAAGCTTTTTGAGAAGCTTGTCCTCCACAGTGTCTTTTTATTTTTTTCTTGTGGGCTGCTTGTTCTGCAACGAGTGATTTCAAGAAAAAAAAAATCAGCAAGTTTTTGCAAAATTTTGAAAGACGTTGCGAACGTCGCTGTTGAAGCCGCAGGATCACAGCGTGGTTCATGTTCCGAAGTTCCGCAATTATAAGCTGCGCCATTGTAAACTCATTTCCTTGACGTCACACTTCGAGCAGAAGAAGCTCTTGTCGAAAAAATAATCAGCGACGGACTCACCCGGTCCGTGTCCGCCGGAGCATCATTTCGTAGAGTGCGAATCGTCATCATCGGGGAACACCATCTGTAGTTCTTCAGCCCATTTCGACCAAGTTTCCAGTCGCTTCCCGGTCGTTGGATGCCACTCAAGCCGTCTCGCTCACCTTCGATGAAGCAACAGCGAGCGTTATTTCATCGCTCCACCCGGACTGCGCTGCGCCGCCACCGTGTTGATATGCGCCTCCCAGTCCCGCGCACTTCATGGCGCTCGCTGCCGACGACGAGTCAGAGAAGGCGGGAATGGACGCCGTCAAGTCTGGCATCGCGGTCACCGATGCGAAGCCCGGTTGCGACGCTAGGGTCCGTACGAGCTCACGGTCCGCGGCCATGGCTGTGCTTTCTCGTCGAGTCAACGGGAACACTGAACGGCCTCTCGTCGGTGGCGGAAACAATGGACGCGCACCACCGCCCGCGAAGAAGACTCACGTTCGTCGGCGTGAACGTGGCTGTCGCAGACACCACTGTTCCGGGAAGGCTCAGCGGTAATCCCACTTCTGAATGATAAAGTTTTCGAAATAACATCATCGAACGTTCATAAAAAAAAACTGGTTTATTTAAAGACAACAAAACTGACGGCTGATCAATCCGGCACCATCTGGATGATTGTATGGGTATGGATACGACTGCGGCACCTTGCAACGCACTTTGTAACGGGCGGTAGCTTGCGCCACCTAGCTTAAGTCTAAAAAGCGACGTATTTGCAAACGTGGTCGGTCACGCTCACGACTGATAGAAATATTAAGAACTCAAACGCGTCACGACAGCAACACACCCCAAATCATTCGAATTTTAACACTGCAATGAAACCACGCGGAGCTCTCAGACGCAGACACGATGAAGCTTGTTTTTTCTGCGTCGACGAAACTCGGGAGCATCGATTTCGCGACCCGGTGCACCACTACACAAACTGCACTGCTTTGTAATCCGACTGAGAACTATCGACGACAGAAGATTGCTCGTCGATGTTGGTGGGGCAAATAACACGTAGCACTGATGATTAAACGATGGAATCACAGACGTAGTCGGTCATGCTCGCATATTTGTTGATTGTCACCAAGCAATCTCTTTGTACGCGGTGTTCGGATTCATCCGCCAAGCTCCTGACTTTTGCGGGTTGCGATGTGATATCAGCCTCCCGAAGCTGGTGGATCAAACGGTAATAGCGTATCTCACTCGCTGTTGCAGGCTGCTCACCGCGTCCGTGTAACCAGAACGAACTGGAAACGACAACAACTACGCTGAGACTGCAGCGGCTACCTTTCATATTCCTGAAGATATCAACTGAACGTACCTTTCACAGTTTTTCTTGCGCTCTTGTGAGGGGTAACCACTGCGTCAACGCAACTATTGTTGTCGTTTCCAGGCGGCTCATTTCTTGATCGCCACGCCGGGAAGCTACGCGTCCACAGCGTGTGCGCAACTTATAATGGTCACTACACTCATTCTAGGACGGTGCAATCGCAGACGTAGTCGGTCACGCCTGCCACCGAAACGCTGAGAACTTGATCAGGGGGCTCACGTACAGCACTGAAACGCCACAGCGCGCGAAACAACGCGAGCTGCTGACGCCATTTCATGACACAGACACAGCGACGAAGCCCAATGTTGTCCTCATTTCATGGTGAGCGCAGCTAAGCATACTCGGTGCATGCTCCGATTATCCTTTCAGCGCACTTCCATAGTAAACTTTTCGTTCACTAAAAGAAACCTTAGAGAGGCAACTGATAAGTCACTGCACGAATACTTACAAGATCCTTCCAGCTTACTTCCATAACCTTCTTCTAGTGCACTAAAAGATACCCAGGGCAGGCTACTAGTAAGACGCTTCGCATGAACTTAGAAGCTACTTAGGTCTTAGCTAGTTTACTAAAAGTATACTATTACAGTACTTACTTCAAGCATACTAAGAAAGGACACTAATAGTACAAGCCTACTTCTGGCTAGCATCCTTTAAGGACAATTTTAGTATACTTCTTGAGAATGAGTATCTTAAAAGACCGTAAAGTATACTTAAAGTAACCTAGTTTTCGCTAAGGGCAGTGTTGTCATCTTCGTTTTGCTTTGGAATGTTCCGGCCCCTCGCCGTAGTGGGTTGTCGAACAGAAAGAGAAGCACATAGGACTTTTAATGCTTTCACAAAAAAAAAAAAAAAAAAGCTGACAATGAAAAAGGGAAAGGGGGAAAGAGGAAAACCATGCAATTTCGAAGGTGCTTCGACCCTTGAACACGACCTGGCTACGCCAATGTCTGGTTTATCAGCGCGGCCAGCCAGCGCATTCCGACGAGCTGCCACCTTGAGCATGCGTGTCTTCGCGGCAACCGCGTCGTATTTACACGTACCGTATGTCGGATTCCCAGTCGGTACCTTTTCGTTCCCGTGGTTTGGACCCACTTCAAAACAACGATTCGGGGTAGTGGTTAGCAGATCGAAAACAAACAAATGTTGGGGAATAACGAATGCAGACCAGCATTTATTTTCTCCAAAATCTCACATAAATGTGACAAAACACAAATCACACTGTCGGGTTTGTCGAAACTAGCTGCTTGGCGGATTTTCCGGAGTGGTGTCAAGCGACTCTGGTGATTCCGCCGGAATGCTTCGATGAAATCGATATTCCACAGCGACCTCTTTCTGACAGATGGCCAGTGTGTTCGCCGAGTCAAGAAACTGACACCGAAGAAAGCGGACGAAGCCTAATTACACAACGTACGCGTTTGAAATTGTAGCGCATTTCACAGAACCTTTGCAAGCAATGCAAAAATTCAGTCCCACTTTCATGGCGGACCGCTGCTATCGTTTACCTAGCCGAGACACTCCAGATGAAAATTTCTGGCCGGCTTGGTTAAAATGTTTCATTGGGTCCACCGTTCCCGTACATTCGATGGCGCTTGTTTCGACCGGGAACGGCTGCCTTTACGTACGACTCGCACATGATAAAATATAGCACACACACATGAGGTCATCCTTAATTCTAATTAACTCTACCTTTGGCGCGTCATGGAGATTCCCGCTTGTGCCGGCACCCCACCACCACCACCACCGGCTGTTAGGCCTATGGGCCCGAGCTCGCTAGACAGATAGGCCTAATGGCGGTAGAACATCCTCGGAGCAGTTCACGTCCACAATCGCCCAGTAAGCGCACGGACGTTAAATATGCACACCAGCACGGGAAAACGTGGACAGAAGACGACACGCGGCGAGAACGGCAGGTTCAGTTCGCAGAAATGAGCGCCTCGAGCACCACACTGGCCCCAGCTGCCCCGAATTCTGTTCCCGTACATTCGATGGCGCTTGTTTCGACCGGGAACGGCTGCCATTACGTACGACTCGCACATGATAAAATATAGCACACACACATGAGGTCATCCTTAATTCTAATTAACTCTACCTTTGGCGCGTCATGGAGATTCCCGCTTGTGCCGGCACCCCACCACCACCACCACCGGCTGTTAGGCCTATGGGCCCGGGCTCGTTGGACAGATAGGCCTAACGGCGGTAGCACATCCTCGGAGCAGTCCACGTCCACGCGCACAGTCGCCCAGTCGAGCGCACGAACGTTAGAAATGCACACCAGCACGGAAAAACGTGTACAGCAGACGCCACGCGGCAAGAACGGCAGATTCAGATCGCAGAAGTGAGCGCCTCGAGCACCACACTGGCCCCAGCTGCCCCGAATTCCCGAATGGGGCGCTCGCGCGTGGGCTTCTGGGTAGTCACCGCCGTCGGGCAGCGCTCTCCGGGCTCGTTGATGACGCGAATAGAGCATTCTTGGCGGCGGCGTGCAACGTTCGCGCTCGTCGCTACGAGTGCACAAAAATCGAGAAAGCTGCCACGCGCCACCGACCTGTGCGCACCCGAACTCGTGTGGACCAAGAAAACGCAACCTACGTATCCATCCGTGGATCGCGCCGTGTTTATTTACTTTTTTTCTGCTATGGCTTGGAATCGGGAAGAAATCTGGCCCCGCCAGGTACCGACGCAGGTGTTTCCAGAGAGGGGAGGTTAGCGTATCAGATGTCTTTTGAAACCCCCCCCCCCCCCCCCCCCACCCTTTCCCTTTGTTTTCCCGCCCTAAATTTTTACACATGCACAAATCAAGAGGAAGTCAGAACATCTAAACAAACCGCCCCCCCCCCCCCCCCCCCCCGCCCCCTCTTAATCCGCCACTGGGCCCCGCCAACGGCTCGCTTATCCTTTTGAGATCGCGTGAAAGCTTTCTCGAGAGGCCGTTGGCTGTGTTTTTCGTGAAAACCCAGGGAGATGCAGACGCACATTTTTCGGTCCTGTTCAGACGGCGCATTCATTTCACGAAACTCGTTTCGCGAGTCAGGATGCGCCAGAAAAATGCATCGTGTGAAAGGGCCTTTAAACAACACACAATGGTTGCACTATACTTGAGTCTGCCCGAAAAGAGCTGGATTTCCTTCTGCTTCCCCATACTACCCTCAACTTTTGAGTATTCGCCAGATTGAGCGAAAAGTTCGTATTTTGTGATTGGTTTTTCACTAGTGTAATATTTGTTGTTCGAGAGCGTCGGGGTTTTGGACAAAAACCAGCCCCAAAACGTCTTGGACCCATTATAACGTACTCTTCCACGACGGGAAACCCGTTGGTGCCAGAGCCGGGACTGAGCGGAACGGGGGAAACGCCGGCTGCGTCAATGGCGGCCGATCTCCCGCAGACGGGTGGACGGATGGGAGTATTTTCACCTCCCATTTCGTCTTGCGGAGGGTTGTCATACAAGAACTCCAGTTTAAAATGGGAGTAAAATCAGGTGTTGTCGCTTTTATACCTCGTCTCTTAGCGACCAGAGTAAAGTGGTGGTTTCTAGTTTTTATACTCCCATGTGCGGGAGTGAATGCTTTAGGCTTGGGAGTTTAATCGGTATCTTATTCTTTAAAACCCCCATCCGGGCTACTTTTCGTTTACAGTGTAGACTCCGGCGGCCCTGGCGACTTCCGCGGCGCGCGTCGGTGGGCCGCCAGCGCGGCGCATGCGCAGAATCTGGCTACGAGGGTGCGTTTCCGGCGAGAGTGCGCCACTTCCGGTTCGTTTTCGTTTCGAATAGCAGACGACAATTCTCGCGCTTCTTGAGCTGCTTGAGCGCAAGTTCGAGCGATGGCGTGGACGTACCTTGCACGACGAAAACTCGCGCTTGCACTTTTGGTGCACCGCCTGCCCCGCAAGCGTAGGCGGTCAATGTACATGCGGTACATCTTTGACAAGCGCACGGTCTACGGTACTCAAGCTTCCTTGTGTCGTAGACACACGGGTGAGGACGAATTCCCTTGATCAGCTTCTCGACGACCGAGACGTCCGATTCTTCAAACATGACGCCGCACGGAGTGGTGCTCCCGTCGTCTGCTATTGCTCGTATTCGCCGCGAGGGCTATCGGGAGCCAGCGCGTGATGCATCCTGGTCCGGCGTCGCCGGCGCGGCCGGCGCGGAATACGGCATGCTCCATTTTGGCGTCGAGGCGGTCGGGCTGCGTCAAACGCCGCCGGTCGCGTCGGTTACGCCACGACGCCTGAGTATAGAGCGTCGGGTTTTCGCCGACGTGACGTCGCTGTGACGCGCTCGCACGCGCGCACGCGTTACGTCGGAGTATAACAGAGCCTTAACTGCACGTACTTGCCCGCATAAGCAGAGACGTGGGTGCGGCCAGATGACCTGCTTGCAATTGTCTATAGAGAAATTAGTTCAACCTGGTAGAACCTTGATCGAAAAATAAAAAGTGAACCAAGCATGTTTAGACTCGTTCGTAGTCATTTCTTCATGCACTCTTTTGCTTTCCTTTCTGGTGGTGGTACACCCAATTTAGAGGGCGTATTGCGCAGTTATAACACTCTAATAAAAAGGTGTACAGGGTGCTCGGAATTACGCCGTACTTTAGGGGTGTTACGAATAACGCCCTTTTCTTACGGCGTTTTGCTACACCAACAAGGGTTTTAGTTATTGGACAAGCCATTTACACCCTCAAGGGCGTCATAACGTTTAGTGTGTATGGCGTGCCAAAAGGGCCAGTTTTAAAATCTACGATTAATAAAAAAAAAGCAGGCATTGATGGACACCAGCTGACAACAGTATAATGCCCTACAATGATGGACTGCGGATAAATGGTATTCAATAAAGCGAGACTGGTTTGTTGCTAGAGGATCCGTGATGCATTGCCTGAGCTGAGGCAGTGGAGGTCTCCGAAATTCTGATGCAAAACAAAACATTGAAATGCTGTACTTTATTGTCACTGACAGTTTGAGAAATTCAAGGCGCTGCTTATTATCTAAACGTTTCTTACATTGTGATTCCGGCTTCAGTATTCTTTTCAATTAACACCGCAACCGTATTAACAGCAGAACGATAACAAGGTGCTCGGGCATCCCCACGACTTGCGCTTCATTAGCTGCCAGGGACTACACAATAAGTTCCCTCACTTTTTGTCTCGCATCGCTAACCCTCACACCACTCACTATTAAAGGTACGCCCAGTTAACTTCTTTGAATCGAGTATTTAGTAGCTCCTTAACCGAATTTAGATCTTCACGCAAAGTTGCTCGACTACTCGTTAATACGTGTGTTAAGCGGCGTCCTCTTTTAAAGTCATTTACCTTTTCCCGTGTGTGGAATGCCATGCTGCATCCACTCTTCGTCGGTCCAGTTTTTCAGTTGTGGTGGTTTGGCGCACCAGTGTTCTAAGGTCGGAGCAATGAACGTTGGAGCCATGATGTGATACGCTGTTGGTAAGCCACGCAGAAAGCAGAAGATGATGACTGGGTAGTGCCATGGACCTAAGTGGGTGAAGATATCGTCCATGCCTGCCATCTGCAAAAGAAACGTGCACACTAAGTACTTTAATCAAAGATAGAGAGGCTTCAACGCCCAACACAATACGTGCAGCGGCAACGTCCTTCGGTCAGTTCAAAAATTGCTTCAACATACATATAGTGTTGTAGATTTTGGAAATATTGGCAAAATATTGGCAAGAAACCGCTTAATATAGTTCCGTTTTTATAATACTATTAAATATGTTTACTACTTGTTAAAATTTTATATAATTTTTGGTCAGTATAAACGAATGGTATTTACTAGATCACGGAACTAATATTGAATCCTGTATTACAAAATGGTAGCCAATTCCATAGAAAGGGTTCAATTTTAGTTCTATGTTTAATATATACAGGTTATTTGATTTTATGGTTCATCGGATATATTTATAAAAAGAAAACCTTGAGAGGCCGACAAGCACTTTTTTTATGTAAGCTATACGGCTAAGGGAATATAATATGTAGGACTAATCGTCAAAATACGCCGGGTAACTAACTAAAATTGGCTAATAACCTTTTTAATTAGTGAAAATTAGTATAAGGTTTCAATTGTGAAGAAAGAGCAAAAGGTTCCAGACACTGGCTGACCGTCAACGAAAACCACTAAATCAGTCAATTTCGGAAGAAGCAAAATTAAAGTATCCGCTAAAGTTTCCACCCGTGCAAGAGAACCAACGCAGGCGGCTCAAAAACGGGCATGAAAAGGTAACCATCCGCGTTTTAAGATCACCAGCGTTACGCTGGCTTTCGAATAATGTATTTATTCGAACGGCCGATTATATTTAAACTACTGGACGGGAGCGATAAAAATGTGATGCTAAAGAACTGCGTGAAACTAAAGGGTACAAACTTTTCTATAAGCGAGGACTTTTCGCGCCCCGTACAGGAAATGCGAAAACAACTGTGGAACAGTACCAAAGCAAACCGAGATAGCAAAAATAAGGTATTTCTTACTTACTGCAAGGTTAAAATAAACGGACAAATGTATGTGTGGGACGAGGAAAAAATGATAGTTCCCATGGTTGGAAAAAACGCGGTAACGGACCAATACTAGCAGATGACTATGCAACGAGACTAGCAGACGACCGCGAAACAGCGGCTAAAATAACAGTCATTAATTTGAATGCAAGAAGCCATGTAAATAAAGTAGAGGCATTAGAATTTACACTCTTAGAATTTTAACCTCACATAGCTACAATAACTGAGACATTGTTATATCCTCAAATACTCGATAGCGAAATTGTCCCGCTAAATTGCGTTATGTTAAGGAAAGACCGAAAATCTAGAGGGGGGGGGGGGGGTGTAGCAATCCTTTTAAAGCAAGGCATCCCTTACCTAATTTTACCTTAAGTAAACGAAGTTGAGTCTCTTTGGTGTAAAGTGTACCTGGCAAATTATTCTTTGCTGGTGTGGTTTACCGGCCTCCCAACTCGGATCTAAAATATCTGTATAGCTTGTTCGACTACATGCACCAACATATCAAGGGTGAAAGAATCATCATGATGGGAGATTTTAATGTACCTGAGATAAACTGGGATTTGCTGCACCCAGACACGTCTATACTTCAGTTGTTTTTCTTGATATCATGTTTACATTTAACCTTACAAAAACTGTCAGGGAGCCAACCCGTGTGCAGAGATCGTCTTGTAGCTTACTACACTCGGTATTTCTTAGCGACCATTTTCCACAACCCAAAACAGATTTAGATATGGTAGATGGCATATCCGACCATAAAACAATTGCCTTTGCAATACCTGCACGAGCTTCAGTGCCCTCTCATGGTTGCATTACCTATGTCCTTGACTTTAACAATTCTGATGATGCGTCTGTCCTACCTTACCTGGCGCATAAATTCTTTGGCTTTCGCGAAATGTGTGAATGTAATTCTTTTAGCATAGATGATCTATGGTACAGGTTCAAAGCAATTGTAAATCATTGCATTATCCTGTTTGTTCCAAAAAAAAACGTAATGTGACAAGGAAACATAATCCATGGATAACCCGTGAGATTATCCACCTGAAACGTCAAATCAAACGCCTTAGAAAGTCATCTAAAACGTACCCCATAACAGACTTCAGAACAACGGATTACAAAACAAAGCTATCGGAACAATCAATGTGCTTAAATTAAAAATTAAGGAAGCTAAACAAAAGTACAACAACGTAACCCTCCGCGAGTTTTCGCAAGCATCCCCCAAAAATTTTGGAACTACATAAACCCAAAAAAGTAAAAAAAAAAAACGCTAGTCTGAGAACCTCACAGAAACAGAGAATGCCTGATGAATTGATCAGCTACTTTGAGTCCGTTTATATGACTGACAACGACCAACACAGCTTCCTTTCTAACTCCAAATAATGGCTCTGAAGGCCTAGGAAGCCTAACAGTCACCGAGCCAGGTGTTCTAGCATTGTTGCTTGAACTGGACACTCAAAAAAAAGTAACGGTCCTGACGAAATTCCAAATATGTTCCTAAAACGGTATGCCGAATGGATTAGTAAATATTAGCCCTATAGTTTCAGAGCGCAGCTCTTGGGCGCCCGTTTCCGGCTTGAGCGGCGTCGCCGTCGGCGTAACCGCGCGGTTCATTATGGGTAAATTTCCCCGCTAAATATAGCGGGAAATTTCCCCGCTAAATCTAGCGGAAAAAATTTCCCCGCTAAATCTAGCGGCAAAATTTACCCTCTAAATCTAGCGGAAAAATTGCCCCGCTCGATCTAGCGGAAAAATTTTCCCGCTAAATCTAGCGTAAATATTTCTCTGGGGGTCATGTGACCCCCCCACCGAGGTCACGTGACACCCCCCAAGTAACATGACCCCCAAGGACACGGAACCCCCCCCCCTCGAGGTCATCCCGAGGTGCCTAAAGCCGTGCGCGCAGCAGCACGGCTTTAGGAGTGGACTGTCAGCTGTTACGCAATTGATCGAGACAATGCATGACTTCGCAACTGGTATAAATAATAGACGCCAGATTGATGTAATATTTTTAGACCTATCAAAAGCGTTTGACCGTGTTTCACACGTCAAACTTCTTAACGAACTTGCACATATCATGGGTGAGGGTCCTATACACGAACTCAACTCTCCTACGTCAAGCCGCGGTGGTGGCGCGTCGGACACACTTCCCGTCTGGGCGGTGGGCAGAAGTCGCCGTGTCAGACATGCATTCTTGTGTTCTTTTCGGAAAAACCAGACAAAAAACCTGCGTTCTCGTCAAAATGCTGCGACGGGGCTGTACCAAAAGAGTCTGGAAAGGTTTGAAGATCAGTTTTCATGTGTTTCTGCCCGCTCCGTTCGTCCGAGTACGTGGATAGTAGCCGTGAAAAGGGTAAACCATACGCTGTCAAACTACGATTGCTTGTGCGGGCAACACTTTGTGGTCACCAGATGTATTTGTTTTGTTCCAACATGAACGAGAGAAAACCGCCAAGTTGTCCGGGCCACCCGCGGGTTCAGTGCGTCTTCAAATTCACACGGCCGCCTGATCGTTCGAACTTTCGTCTGCTCTTTCGAACTTGTCTGCTTTTTGTCGTCTGCTCGTTCAAACAAAAGCGGCCCGTAGACCAAACTTTGACCCGGTGATTGCAATAAGAAGTAATTGCAGGCCTCAAACGACTTAAGTAGGCTTGGTGTAAACAGTACATACAAGATGTTGATCATTGGTACCAGTGGCCATCACCGACTTGTTACGCTTGGTCTGTTTCCGTTTGCGAATTTCAGTATCGACGTCTTTCATCGCCGCTATCTTCTACACTTTTGCAGCACGAGCGACGTCGCGATCGAAAATATCTAGAATTCCCATCGTGGTTTTGGCGTCCATTCTGTGGCATTCACGCGAATGAATCGCCGCACGTCAAATTATTTACGCAAAGTTTAGCGGTGTAACGAGCCTTGATAGTTTCGCTCAGGCGATTAAAGTGGCAAGAGATTGCTATCAGAACGTAGAATCGACAATTCCAACGCGAAAAAGAGTATGCAGACTCGCACAGACGCCGGCAACGTGACATTCCAATGGTTTGTGGACGCGGGACGCGGTGCTTCTTGCCCGCACTCCATTTCGCATGCGTTCGAACTGTCGTCTGCTCTTTCAAACTTGTCTGCTTTTTGTCGTCAGCGCGTTCAAACGACAGCGGCCCGTAAACCAAACGTTGACCCAGTAATTGCGATAAGAACTAAGTGCAGGCTTCAAAACACTTTTGAAGGTTGGTTGGGGTAAGTAGGCTAAGTGTAAACAGTAGATACAAGAAGATGTTGATCATTGTTACCAGTGGCCATCACCAATTTGTAATGCCCGATTCTACTTGCGGTTTTCAGTATCGACGTCCACCATCTCAGGTAGGGTCCACGCTTTTGCAGCCCGAGCGACGTCGCGACTGAAAATAGCGAGCAGAATGTCAATGTGGGAGTCAGGCTTTAGCGCCCATTCTGCGGCGTCCACGAGAAATGAATCGCCGCAAGTCACATTATCCACGCAAAGTTTTGCCTCGTTAATTTTGCTGAAGCCGCTCAAGTAGTCAGACATTGTTAGGAGGACGTAAAATCAACAGTCCCAACGCGAAAAAGAGCACGAGGACTCCCACCGACGCCGAAAACAACGCAATGCAATGGTTTGTTTATGGGCGACGGCGGGCTTCTTGCCCACCGTCCACCGCGCATGCGCGGCGCCGGTGGCGTCCGCTAGAGGCGCTCCGGTTTGTTTGTAAACATGAGTTGGTGTATAGAGTCGTGTAGAGAAGATTACCTAAAAAATTAGTTTCAGTTTGTATGTTATGGAAGGGCACGTCCCCCGACCAGTTAAAGTACTGTATGGTGCCCCGCAAGGCACTGTTTTGGCACCACTCTTGTTTCTTGTCTATATAAATGACATTGTTAATGGTATCGATGCAAATATAGAACTTTTTGCCGACGAGTGTATCATCTATCGCGAGATAACAAGCCAAGCTGACCAAATTCAACTAAACGAATCACTAAAAAAGATAACCGATTGGTGCGACAATTGGCAAAGGGCTCTAAATTCTGACAAAAGTGTTACTATGTTCCTAACAAGGAAAAAGAAGAATCTCGAGTTTCCATACAGTGTTAATGGGGTAGACTTGCGCAGAGTAAAAGAAGATAAGTATGTTGGTATCACTTTAGCATCCGACCTGAGCTGGAACGCGCACGTTAAATGTATAACAAACAAAGCCCTGGCAAAGCTATTCTTTCTGAAGAGAACGCTAAAGTATTCAACTCCTGAAATAAAGCTTTTAGCATATACCTCTTTTGTGCGTCTAGTACTAGAATACGCAAATATATTCTGGTTTCCACTTCGCAGAAAAATATAAGTATTATGGAAAGTGTCCAGGAGAAAGGCCATCATATTTGTTTACCACAAATACATGTTGCTTCGATTCACCAACAAAACTACTAAAGGAAGCTGGTTTATTGGCTATTGTTGATCGTGTAAGACTCAGTCGAGTAAAAATTATGTTCCTCCTTTTAAACGATGTATTTAAAATAGATAAAGACACGTACCTTAAAGCGATCGGAAGCGAGAGCCCTTAGACATAAACATAGTGACACATGCGTTGATTATTCCTTCAATGGCAACTGTTTTAAACACTCATATTTTCCTTCAGCCATAAGAGACTGGAATAGTTTGGATAGGCACTTGTTTATTTGTACAAATTTTGAATTGTTTAGTGATGCAGTTGAAAAAAAAACTACATTGTGAATTTATGAACTGATATGTTTTTTTTCTCCCACGTAACAATTTATGTTGTGGAGATAGTCGGCGCAATAAAGTTTTGCAACATGAAAACAGTTTTATTGCAATCGTGCAACAATGTTGTAGCAGCAGAAGTGTCCTCTGCTAAAGCGGACACTCCTGCTGCTTTGCACAAATAAGTGTCCGCTGCTAAAGCACTGCGGCAACTGTGTCGGTCAACCGTTGACTGTTTCATGCTCGCAACAGTTACCGAAGTATTGCTTTTACCCAGCAAAATGTGTGCTATCCTGATGTTGCTAAACATTCCGGAAAAGACCAGCGCAGCTGTAGGCGAAACATTATCACGCAACATAAGCGCCGCCAAAAACGTCGCGTTTGCATTTGCGAGAGTGCAGAACTGCTGTTTTGCTAGTATTCGACTGATGTTGCCGTAGCGTCGGGACCCTTTGATTCCGGAATGTTGTGGCAACGTAACTTTTTTGTAGCTTTCGGAAAATAAATCTTACAAACAGTCATTGCAACGTCCGTTTTTACAGTCAGCAAACTGTTCCCGTGGCATATTCAAAAACAGTTTACGTTTACAGCTGCCAGAATGCAGTCGCCAAACATTGCTTTCCAAAAGCGTTCCAACCGTACGACACAACAGTTTCGCGCTAGGTTGGGATAGATGTTTCGAGGAATTGTTGCGGAAGTACTGGGCTCCATTGTTGGTTGACTGTTGCTCAAACCTATTCGGCAGACGTTGCGCGCCACAACGGGAATGCATGTCTTATGCGTGAGCCACGTTTCACTATCATCACAGGAGCTAATCTGTGATAAAACGGGGGCGAAATTGATAGACATAATTTATCATCATAAGCTTGAACAGAACGCAAGGGCGCAAGAGAGCTCATATAAATTGAATATTGTGAAAAAAAAGAAAAAAACGAGCTTGAGGTTATAAAAACCGACACTGCAGAACAGGATCGAGGAGTCGTTTCCTGGATCCTCTTTTGCCGTGTTGTTTCTGCGGCTTAGCCCTGTGTATTTGTGTGTCTTTTATTGTGTTTGTGTTCGTATAGCGAAATTTTTGTCTTATGCCTGCAAGCACCCTTTAATTTTAGTTAGGTTATTCATTATAACGTTACGTACTATGTGCTCCAAACTTGCAGGCTTTAATTTTCAATGCATGTTCCTCCATCTGCAATACAAACAGTTAGAGGTATTGCTGCCGCAACTTAAATATCTCAAATTGTGAGTATTAGTCACAAGCCAACATTTTATTTATAGTGACCAAACAAACGATAAAATAAAGGTATTTTGTGGGTACAAGTAAATCACCACAAAGTCAGCTGCTGTTGAAGAGAAGAAATTAGAGGTGAATTCAAACGGGCGCGCCCACCGCCACCATCCAGAAGGCCTTCACAGAGAACGCAAACGGCCTGAGCTTCACCAGGGAGGACCCCTCGGCGGAGGGTCTCCAGTTCCTGGATGTACGCCTCGTCGCCCCCCAGGGAGGCACTTGCTGGCGCTTCCAGCAGCGGTCGCAGAAGCCGGTGCTGCCATTCTCAAGTCGCCACTCAAAGACAGTAAAAGCAGGCATCGCAAAAAGTCCCATCTCCTCCACCCGCACAAAGTCCTGCCAACACCTCTCCCCATCTAGCCTGGAGGGTCAGCTCAGCCGTCTCACAAACGTCGGATACCCGCGCGACCTGCTGGCCTCCACGCTCAGAAAGCTAATAATTGAAAAAGCCGCCGCGCGGAAGCCTGCCCGGCAAAGGTACACTACTGTAACGAGAAAATAAATTGATTGGTTCGCTGGCTGCCCAACAGGGGGCGAGGTACTGGCAAGTGCCAATCAAAGAAGAAGACAATGAGAAGACGGCCCTTGTTACGGACAGGGGATTGTACGAGTTCAACGTGGTGCCCTTTGGGCTTTGTAACGCCCCTGCCACATTCCAGCGAATGATGAACAAGGCACTCTCAGGCCAGCTTTGGAAGGCTTGCCTGGCGTACCTAGACGACATAATTGTCTTCTCACCCACGCTGGCCGAGCACCTAAAAGATCTACAGGACATCTTCCAAGCCTTGGACACAGCACCTTTCAAGCCTGAAGTCGTAGACCGGTCTACGACTTCAGGCTCGTAAGTGCCACGTGGCCGCCAACAGCATCCGCTACTTGGGGCACGTGCGGGATAGGGAGACCATCAGACCAGATCCGGAAAACATACGTGTCGTCAAGGAAAGCAGCCCACCCACGAATGTAAAAGAGGTCAGAAGCTTTCTGGGATCGTGCAATTACTATCGAGGATTTGTAAAGGACTTTGCCCATCTCGCCCGGCCCTTGACGGAACTTACCAAGAAAGACATTCCCTGGATCTGGGACGAGGACTGTCAGCGGGCGTTTGACACGCTGAAGGAGCGCCTTACCAGTGCCCCAGTTCTTCAGCTGTTCGACCCAGGCCTACCCGTCGAAATCCACACACACGCCTGCGGCTACAGCATCGGCGCTGTACTTGTGCAAAGAAACGGAACAAGCGAACACGTCATCAGGTATGCCAGCCGCCATTTGAACGCTGCTGAAAAGAACTACAGCACCACAGAACCGGAATGCCTTGCTGTTGTGTATGCCACAAGAAACTTCCGGCCATACATTTTCGGCGTACCTTTTATGGTCGTCACGGACCAGGCCAGTCTAACATGGCTTATGACAGTCAAAAATCCCAACGGTCGCCTGATACGCTGGAGCTTGCTACTCCAAGAGTTTAACATCACATCGAAACATCGCTCCGGAACGAAGAACGCCAACGCCGACGCTCTGTCCCGAATCCCTCACGACCCGGCTCCATCCAGTGAAGAAGAAATACCGCTGTTGGTGCTGACAAGAGGAGAGGAGGACATGGCGGCTCTCCAGGAGGCTGACCCGTTTCTGAAACCTATCCGAGAGCGTCTGCGGAACCCTGATGGAACAGCCACAAGGAAGGTCAAACATGCGGCGCCGGCGTTTAGTCTTGTCGAGAATATTCTGTACCGAAGAGCCAAAGGTTTTGCTGAGGAGATCTTGGCATTGGCGGTACCAAGAGGGCTCAGGCGAGAAATCCTGACAGCGTGTCACGACGACGTCACGGCCGGACACCTCGGTATCCAGAGAACCATGGAGAAAATCCGGCGGCGTTACTTCTGGCCCAAAATGTTCGCCGACATCACGTGATACGTGCTGTCCTGCTCGGACTGCCAAACGAGAAAGACACCACATGAGAAGCCAGCTGGAATGCTCCAGCCCTTGCCCCCTGCACAATGTCCTTTCCAGAGGATTGGGATAGACTTCCTCGGATCAATGTCAACTTCAGAAAAAGGCAACAAATATGTCGTGGTGATGACTGATCACCACAAAAAATGGGTAGACGCCGTAGCAACACCGGACGCGACAGCATCGTGTGCTGCAAACGCCCTCTTGGAAGCGGTGGTGCTGCGTCATGGGGCACCGGAGAGAGTGGTCACGGACAGGGGAAAACATTTCGTTGCGGACATGATGCAGGAGCTCTTCAAGTTAACAAGCACGAACCACTCCCGCACGACAGCATACCACCCCCAGACCAACGGCCTGTGCGAGCGCTTCAACCGTACGTTGGCGGACATGCTCAGCCAATACGTCTCTACGAATTACCGCGACTGGGACCAGTTCCTGCCATACGTCTTGTTCGCTTATGACTCCTCCGCCCATGAAACAACTGGGTACTCTCCGTGTTTCCTGCTGTACGGACACGAGCCGACGCTCCCCATCGATGCTTGCCTGCACTTGAGACCGGGTGAGGCCAAGTCGCCATCCAACGACGAATCGGTACGACGGTGAGAGGACGGCAGGAGATTGGTCGCCGAGCGAGAGGTCCGGGCCAAGGAGAAAAACAAGGTGCGGTATGACCGAGGACGACGCACGCAGGCACTCTCTGCCGGCGATATAGTGTACATGCGAAAACCCACATATCAACGAGGGAAGACATCGAAGTTGCTACACCCGTACCACGGACCCTTCAGGCTGGTGAGACAGACAGCAGAAAACGACTGAGAGTTGGAGAACCGCCGGGGAAAACGAGACATTGTAAATATTGAACGCCTGAAACCATACATCTCCAGGGAGGAAACCGAAGACATGCGGACGGATACGGCAAGCCTTCCGCCAACAAACGGCACGCCAACAGACCAGCCAGCCCTGACACTTGCACTGGACCTCGACACAGACGACGACGAGGAGTTCTCCGACGTCGTGGAGTTCTTTCCAGGTGAGCAGACAGCGCCCCAGAACGTGGTGAACAATGACCAGGACGAGGTGCTGCAGAGTGCGCTCGGTGATGCTCCGGACCGTCTACGTCGAGTGCCAGTACCCTGAAGGGACAGTGACTTTTTATATTATTAGTACATCCTGTGAGTTGTTTCAGTGAGTGAGGGCACTCAGCTTTTGTACGGGGGAGGAATGTAACGAGAAAATAAATTGATTGGTTCGCTGGCTGCCCACCAGGGGGTGAGAGGCGCCGAGTGGGTTTCCCGAGGTCCAGAGAGATGGGCTCCAGACCTTGAATAGAGTAACTGTATAGGCTCTGCTTGCAGAGCCAGAGTAGCGCGTTCCTTTTCCTTTTGCCGCTATCTCCGTATTGGCGGAGGAGTGGTCACGTGCGCAGAACTGGATCCGACCTTCGTGCGGGAAAGCGGCCTCCCAGAATGCCGAGTTTCGGGGGGAACATATTTTTTGTTTTGCGCTCGCAAAATATAGATCTTAGACCAAAATCGAACGAAGTGAAAGCTTCCTAAGTCATTGAACATTATGTTTATCAACTGGGTACATTACAACCCGTCTTTTTATAACGCGAGCGATGTTTTGGGACATTTGTTTTCAGGGTATGTGAAGCAGACGACACGGACGACGATCGCGTTCCCCGCGTCTGCGGCTCTCGCGGTGTGATACGCGATACCGATACGAGACCGGCACATCCGGCCATCTTGGCGAGTCGGCGAGCTTTCGTTTGAAAGCGGGCGGACGGCGTTTTTGTCAGCGGCTACGTCATTTACCGCATTAAATTTTGCATGCGCGTAGAAAGAGTTCCGTAAAAATGACAGGCTGTAGTGTTACCAAGTGCACAAATCGCGCAGACAGCGGCAAGAGCTTGTACCGGATTCCGACGGCGAGACACGATGTGAGACGCCGCCTCGTCTGGCTTTTTCGTATGGAAAGGAGATCATTTTTAATCATTACCTGCCCTTTTACAATACCCCAATAGATTTCAGCAGGCGGTTGTGTGGATAAACATGTTCCAGAGACTGTTAGTGCTGTGCCTATTCGCAATTTCTTCAAGAGACCTTGTCGGTGGTAGTAAAATAGTTTAATAGGTTCAGCAAAATGTTCAAAATAGAAGAGAAAGCGAGATGTAGGTTGGTGTCACACACTGACAGAAGACGTAGCTTTATCGCCTTATTCTCGGGGCGGAATATACTGTTCCATAGGAAAACAGTCCATCTTGGCATCATTCTGGTTTCTGCAACGAATTGGACTGCGTTTTTAGACTTATCCGCAGTGAAAATGGAACGTCGATGAATTTTTTTTTTATTATTATTATTTTTTTATATATATTAGGCACTTTGTACCTTCCGGCATCTACCAAAGTTTGGAGCACCGTCTAACATTTATTATTCGCGAGCCCCTAATGTCCGCGATTCAAGCGAATTCAAAATTTAGCGCAACTTGAAAGCATGCGAAAACTCCGGTCTCCAAGAGCTCTCAATTCGGGCGTCTCGAATTCGTGAAATGGCAAAAACTTGAGATAAAAAAAAAAAAAAGTTTTACACTATTTAAGCATGAAAGTGCTAAAATAGTGTACAGGTGCTCGACATTCCTCAGATTCGCATATAATTGGAACGCACGAAGGTAAACCACTGTTCCGTCTACATAATATCAAGTAAACTGTCTGCTAAAAAAGAAAATCACAGGCTCAGCAGCGGCACATGCTCTTCGATTAAACACGAGAGGAAAATACGCAGGCCTGCGTTCTTTTGCTTCTTGCGATCGCTCGAGGGGAAAGGTCCTCCAAAAATTGGGCAGACAGCGGGCTCAAGACGCTATCTGCGTCCCAGCAACAGCGACTTGACGGCTTCACTTCACACGCGACCCGTGGGACCGGCGGGTGCGTTGCGCCTTTTTACGAGAGGGAGACAGGAAACGACGGGACAACGATCACGGCGCATGCGCGGCTCGTCGCCACACGCCGCACTATTTTCCTTCCGCAGCGCGCCGCGGCACGCCGCTGCACGCCGCCTCGCGTCTGCGCCTTCGTGCCCCTGCAAAAACCGACCGTGGCTTCCCGCAGTGCTTGGCTCCAGAATGGCACCATTGCGGTACTCTGCTCCGCAAGCGGAGCATATACAGTACAAGCAGAGCCTATACAGTTACTCTAGTGTTATCTGCGCGGGCCGTACCACATAACGTCGAAGAGATCGTGGCTTCTTTCGACGGGCCGGCCGACCAAAGGCGATTGTTAGCGGATGCTTTGTCTAGACACGCAGCATGTTTACTGAGAGGCCGGGAGTCACGCATGTTTTACAACATGAGATAGACACGGGAGACGCTAGGCCGTGGGGTTGTAACCCCAGACCGCTGAGTGTGCACAAGTGAGCTCTCCTAGATAAGGCTCTCGATGAAATGTTGGACACGGGGGCCGTACGGCCGTCGCAAAGCCCGTGGGCATTTCCGGTAGTGTTGGCGCCGAAGAAGGACGGGACATCCCGTCTTTGCGTAGACTACCGCCGACTCAATGAGATGACGAAAAGGGACGCGTATCCTTTTCCATCTATTGAGTCCATCATGTACTCGCTGGGTAGCGCGAAGGTCTTTACCACGCTGGACTGCAGCAGAGGCTTCCTGCAGATCCAGGTAGCACCAGACGACGTCCAAAAGACAGCGTTCACTTGTCACAGGGGGTTTGAGTTTATCCGGCGTCCCACAAGGTTCCGTTTTAGCTCCATTTTTATTTCTTCTTTTCATAAATGACATAGCCGATGGCATTGATGTTAACATAAGATTATTCGCTGACGATTGTATCATATATCAAGAAATTAAGAACCAAGACGATCACATCCTACTAAACAAATCTCTTAAAAAGATTTCCGACTGGTGCGATGACTGGCAAATGGTGATTAACAAAGAAAAAACAGTCTCCATGAGTTTCACGAGAAAGAAAAAGAATGTCTCCCAGTTTCAATATAGCCTTAAAGATGAACCCTTGCATAGAGTCACCGAGTATAAGTACCTAGGAGTCTTGATAACATCTGATCTTAACTTAAACGCACACGTTAAATATGTATTTAATAAAGCTCTCACGAAATTATTCCTTCTGAAGAGAACCTTAAAAGGTTCGTCTTGTGAAATAAAACTCTTAGCATATAAAACCCTTATACGTCCAGTGCTTGAATACGCAAATATTGCTTGGTTCCCTCACACGAATATAAACATAAACACACTTGAAAGCCTTCAGAGAAAGGCAATTAGGTTTGTTTATCATAAGTATGGTCGTTTTGACTCCCCTACAGAGCTTCTGAAAAGAGCAGGTTTACAGACCATTACTGACCGCGCAACATTAAATCGTCTAAAATTTCTCTACCTTCTTTTACAAGGCGCCTTTAAGATTGACTCATCCAAGTACGTACAATTGTCTAACACAAGACCGACTAGACACAAGCACAGCCATACACTTGTTGACTATTCGTTTCATAATAACACTTTTAAACACTAATTTTTTCCCTCTGCCATTAGAATCTGGAATAGCCTTGATCCACACGTGTTCAGTCACGGCACTGTTGAATCATTTATCAATGCAGTCGAAGATTAACTTTTTTCGTAATTATTGGATGTTTTAAATGACGAGAAGTGTTGTTCATTCGTTGTTAAGTGCCTCACATGTATCTTTTTATTGTGTACCAATGCATGCAATAATCCCTTCGGGGATTGGCAGTATTTTGAAATAATAAATAAATCCGCCTGCCGTTCGGATTATCGAATTCGCCGTCTAGTTTTCAGCGGCTGATGGACATCGTGCTGGGGGACGCGAAGTTGAACTTTGCCATGGCGTACATGGACAATGTCGTAGTATTCTCGAACTTGTTTGAAGAGCACCTAGCCACCTGGAGTACAACGTCGGACACCTGGTTCTAAGGATAATGCACCCACTGAGTAATGCAGCTTGCGGTTTCGCAGCATCGCTGGCTCCGAAGTGGGATGGGCCCTACGAGGTAAGTACGCGAGTGTCGCGGCTTACGTACAGACTCACTCGGCCGAACGCAACCGAGGAGTCTGGCCCTGTTCACGTGACCGGTTTAAAGGGGTACTCCCTTCGCGATCAGGACGGCGATGGACGAGAAGCGGCTGATGAGGACGGGGAAAGCCCCGTCTCGGCCGGAAGGCAGGCGCGGTCCGGAGCTCGGATGAAGCGCGGTGGCCGGACGGTGCATGACACTGTCGGCGAGTTAACTTCTAACAGGATTTTCTACCGTCACTGCAATCTGCGGCACAGGGTTTAATCCATCTCTGTGTTTTTAACTGTATTTCCTTCCCACAGAATGCCTTTCTGGAACGATGCCGGACACCGAGCACGTGCCGGCGCTGGACGGGGACGACCCCTCCCAGGAGGCCCGCCAGGCCAGAACGGGTGCGCTAATGCTCCCCCAAGTACCCGGGGTGGGCGCCCCGGGTCGAGGCGGCCCGACTCCCGAGGTCGGCGACCATGGAGGTGGCCCCGCGATCGGGCGTCGGACGCTGGGTCCGGACCGCGCCAGGTGTGCTCCGCGGATTCCGCGAGCCACAGCGCTGCCACACCGCAGAGTGGGTCGGGCCCACCTGCGCGGGGAGGACCAGGCTCGAGCAGGCCTCTTCGCCCTACACGATTTCCTTCTAGGAGAAGAGAGGTACCGTCACCGCAGGGGGACGGGCCTGGAGCCGGTGGCCATGCCACACCGTGGCGACCTGGACGACATGGGACGGGCAGCGGGACCTCCATTTCGTGTCCCGCCAGCGTTGGCGGGACCAGACGAGACCGGTTCACGACACGCCCGGTGTCGAGGTCCCGCCGCCCTTCCTGGGGCACACGCTGCCCGCCTTCGAGTTGGCCCCGGACCTGCAGGACCCCTGCTGGCTCTGCCGGATGCCGGTGGTTCACCGCGAGACTCACGAGGCCAGCCCACGCCACCAGGAGCTGCTGAGAGCGGTGGGCCCCCTACGTACGTCGAGGCGGCGCTGTGGCTCCTACAGAGGGACCGGCCCAACCTCCTGGCCAAGGCGGCCCGGGAGCTACCTGAGGAGGAGGCCACCCCTGCAGCCGCTGCCGCTGCCTCCACCGCCGCTGCCTCTACCGCCGCGACCGCCGCCACCGCGGTCTCGGACCCGCTGCCGCCCCCGCTGGTGCCACTCGCCTGCCCGGCCGATCCCCTCGCCGCCCTGTTGCCGCCTCCGCCCTCCGAGGACGCGGTGATGGCGGAGCTGGAGGAGTTCCTGGCTGTGGACCGCCCGTCCTCCGCCGACTCGGTCCCCCCGGGGTCCGAGCCTTGAAGGAGGGGAGGTGTGGGAATCCGTCCGGCCGCGCCACCCTGGAGTCCCGTCTTTCCCGCATCTCCCTGCCCCTTCGCCCGTTTTACCCGCGCCCTGCCAAGGCCGAACCGCCCGCTCTCTGCTCACCCGGATCCCTGGACGGGGGAGCGTCACCGTACGGCGCATAATCCCCACTCGGGGATCGTGCGGGGCCCGTGGCAGGTGCGTGGGTGTTCGCGTGGACGGGTCGTGGGGGGGGGGCACGTGATTGGTGGGGGCAAGGATACAAAAAGGGAAGCGGGACAAAAGGGGCCTCTTCTGAACCTGCGGACCGGACAGTGCATGACGACGACGATGAGGACGACGACGAGAGGACGAGGAGAGGACGCTGATTACCAACGAGTGAGTTTAATTAAACGATTCTGAAAACGCACACCGTGTGAGCGACTTCTTGGGGAGCGAGCGAGGCACGTCCCGATCGGGCGTCGATTAGGTAGCGACCCACAACATGTATAGCCATTTCAAGCCGATTTGGCCAAGAACTGCCCATAGCCAATAAGAGTAGACACTTGAATCCATTCATATTCAAAACATTATGGATACTATGTCACTAAATGTCACTAATGTTCATCCTGAAGCGATTTAAGGTGATATTGTTAAGATGGTATGCTATTGCTAACAATAGCCACTTGAAGCCATTTTCATGCATAAGTATAGAATAGCAGAATATTGCGACCAATAAGCACTAACCAATAGCCATTTTTTGGCAATTCGAACCAACCAGGTCAATAACAGATGCCTATAGCCAATAATAGTCATTCGAAGCCAACTCAGCCTGCATAAAATCAAAACTGTCGAAATAGTGACTGATCGTCATTTATAGTCACTAGAAGTCATTTGGACCTCAAATCTGCCATATAATTTATAAGCATGATAATGTAGCCAATAATAGCCAAATAAGTCTGCACACAATCAAGTAAGTAGAAATAGTGACTAATAGCCATTGATAGTCACTAGAAGTCATTTGTTACCCCGAATATACTATATAAATAAAAAAAATGATTGTATAGCTAATAGTAGCCATTGGAAGTCAACGGAGCCTGCATAAAATCAAATAGGTCGAATTAGTGACTGATAGTGATTGATAGTCACTAAAAGTCATTTGGACCCCAAATCCGCTTTATAATTTATAAACATAATCATAGAGCCAATAATCGCCATATTAGGCCAACTCAATCTGCACACAATCAGGTAAGTCGAAATAGTGACTAATAGCCATTGATAGTCACTAGAAGTCATTTTAACCACGAATATGCCATTTAAATAAAAGTATGATTGTATAGCCAATAATAGCCATTAGAAGCGAACTCAGCCCGCACACAATTAAATAAATCAAAATTGTGACCAATAGTCATTAATAGTCAGTAAAGTAATTTGAACTCCGAATCTGCCATATAATTTATAAATATAATCATATAACCAATAATAGCCATATGAAGCCAACTCAGCTAGTCTTCACACAATCAAATAACTCGAAATAGGGACTGATTATCATGGACAATCACTAGAAGTCATTTGGACCCTAAATCCGCCATATAATTATAAATATGAATTTATAGCCAATAGTAGCCATTGGAAGCCAACTCAGTCTGCACACAACAAATAAGTCGAAATAGTGACTGATTGTGATGATAGTCACGGAAGTCGTTCGGATCCCGAATCTGCCATTTAATTTAGAAACACGATCACATAGCCAATAAGAGTGATATTAAGCCAACTCAGTCTGAACACAATAAAATAACTCAAGCTAGTGGCCAAAAGTCATTAAAAGTAACTAGAAGTCATTTGAACTACAGCTGCCGTGTCAAATTTTGATCCAAAAGCGAAAACTAGCCCTTGAAAGCCATGCGCACAATCAAATAACTCAAAATAGTTACAAATATTCATTGATTGTCATTAAAAGTCATTGGAAACCGAAATCCGCCATATAATTAGGAAATAAAATCAAATATCAAATAATAGTGATTCAAATCCAATCTGAGACATAACATCACAAATATCACGATATGGTCACTAATGGTCATTAAGGTCTATCACAAGTGGAACTACCTAATAAACAGTTGCTTCGTCAATATGCCCCGAAATAGCTTAGGATATTGGCCCACAGCCATTAATAGCCCTTGGAAGGCAATCTAGTTTATACTCGTCCAGATAACTCAGAAGTACAATCCAATAGTCATTGCACTTATTAGAGGCTAACCAGGCCCCCAAAACGACAGGTAATACTGAACTGGACACTATTCTACTTCCTTATAAATACTAACTCTTCATTAAGCAGCCAGTGTAGCATTTACTGGCTGTAATTACTACGTCGTGTAGCAGTTCCAGCGTCATTGGAAGTGAATCTCATAATTTAAAATAATGACCCATGGAGCAATTACATATCTGAATTGCTGTGCTTTATTTCTAACTGCAAAGAGCCAGTCACTACAGCTAGTAACAGTAATCCATAAACTGTCAACTTACTAAAAAGTGACAAATTGCCAGTAGGTCATTTGTTCCAGGTATAATGTATAGGTCCATATAATCTAAATACTTAGTGCTAATATGAAGCGCACCTCATTATTAGAAATACCGTGTATTTCTAATAATAAAAATAATAATACAATTTAAATCGGCACACCGTTTTGCCATATATTCACAATCCCTGATAGTGTGAAGAGAAGAAATAGTGTAGTGAATGACTGTTATCCTTTTAATTTCGAGCTCATAGTTTACCATCCCAGACCGAGAGATGGCAGCACTTTTGTGTCTCCCGACAACCCCATGTATTTTGGCTCCAGTTTCCAGTATTGTTAGTCAATGGTATCTGGTATAGCCCTTTCCGGTCGAGGCGCAGTCAATTAGAATCTGCAACACCCACCATCGTCTCGCACTCGCCGGCAAGGCAAGAGGGAATATCCTCTTCACCACGTAGGCATCCGAGGCGCTACGCGTCCGAGGCGCTGGACGTTCTTGCGTAGACGCCCAGCACCACCACGAAGTCGGCGACGGACTTGCGGTCGTCGAGCCCCTCGGGCTCGCTCGGTACGTCACTTGTTCCTTGTCGCCCCGCATTTTCTTCTGCCCCTAGTGGCGTCTATTGTGTAAAGCGAGTCGTAGCCAACGAGGTAGAGGGGCTTAGAGTGATAAACCGGAAGTTCCGAAGTGGCACCCCCCCAGTTGACGCCATGTTTTACGCAAATGTGACCACTCGTCACGTTACCTGACAAGAGCCGTGACGTCACAGGTAAGATGGCAGCGCCCAGAGCTGGCGGATGCGAGTTTGTTCGGTGCGGCGGCAGCCGTGATGTGCAGCGGCTTTCCGACGATTTCGGGCTTTTTCGTGCTCGCTGACGCAGGTATAATGTGAAAATATGAAGGAATGAGACTTTATACCTTTTCTGCGCAAGATCGCTTTGGATCATCTGGATATTAACACCTGTGAGACAGCATCAGCCGTATCGCCGTATCGGTGATCGGATTCGGGATCTGTTCGAGGATCGATAGAACTTTGAGTGGTTTTAGCATAAAATTTTCGCATTTTCTTAGCTTTGTTTGAACGTTGGAATGTTTGAAAATCGACGCGAAAGGTATACGTCGCGTTAGGGCCTAGGAGAAGTTTTTTCAGGCCTGCGTCACCGAATAACCATAGCAACTTTTAGCGAGGAAGCTCCTGCGATCTTTAACCCTTTGTGCTAATCGACGATTCTACATTCGATCGCTTTTCTTCCTTTTTGGTGAGTGCGAAGTGCACACTTATTTTCAGCTACGAGGATGACGTTTTATTGAGTGTGGGGATGAATAAGTCGTTGCAGGCACCTGCTTCAAAGCTATTCGACTTGCAATAAGAACAACTGTTTTGGTGTATGCATAGATTAACTGCACCTTTTTTCTCTTTCGTAGGATTTATTGCAGCAATACTTTTTTTCATCAAGATTGCATTGTATTAGTCGGTCAATTATTTACTTGTTCTAATTACCTGGATAAAATGATTCATATTTGTGTTCATCCCTTGCGTGAAGAGCAGTCTTGTTGAAAAATGTGGACCATTCCTTTCGGTCTCTTCAATAGCCTTTTTTGAAAAGCGTGCGTTGCCTATAGACGCCTTACACATGCGCCAGATTACAGACGCCATTGCCGACCTTCTACTGTCTTACCGAGATATCCAACCACTGAAGCGGGCTTTGTCCTCCTGTGGTAATAACCTGTCCTGTCCTCCTGTGGTAATAATGGAGCAGAGTGAAAAATATAAGCGAAAAAAAAACTGAAGGGCGGTTATGGCGGCGCCCATGCACAGCTGCTGTAAAGCGTCCATACTTCGTATCATTGTAACCTGGAAAAGGGCAACCGCCACAGCCCCCTCGAGCCAATCAGAGAGACAGAGCGAAGGTGTGTGACAAATCTGTGAAAACGAGCACTCTGAATGGCATGTTGTCATGTGCCTCTCTCCAACTTGGATATTGGCTCACCGAGACTGTAGCCTTTGCTGTTTGCCAAATTGTAATGAAACGAATTACAGTAGCTACTACTCTAATTACCCCAGGCTTTCATACTTTGGTCATTTGTTCGACAAGAATGTTACGTCCGCCATCACTGTGAACTCGGCTCAGCGCCTATCGGACTCGAATGCTGCATTAGCATTCGACGTAAACTGGGGCCCATTTGTGTGCTTTACGCCGAAAAAAAATGGCAACAGTTCTGTTGCTTGATGGGGTTCCGAAAAGGGTCTATTGCGTCATACGTATAGGAAGTGCCCTGCTATATAACAATGCATCAACACATATGATTAAAGTATATGCTCAGAGGTGTGTTCAGGAGAAGTGTAATGAGTGCAGCCCAATGCAACAAGTCTGCCAGTCTGGTATGTCCCATTAATTAATATTGAAGGGTCAGAGATGCGAGTGTCCTCAAAAGGACCTGCGCGTAGGGGGAACACAATTCTTGGTGTATAAACTCTCGAGGCGTAAAGGCAAGCGGAAATAGGTTTATCTGGTTAGTGTATCAAATATGTTTATTTCCACAGGATTGCATAATTATTGATTCTAAGTTAATGGTTCCAGAACGAGTTCTTTCTCCGACAGTCTCCTGTCAGGCGTTCAGTCGTATACCTGTGGACCAGGGTTGGGCAGTATCGCGATACAAATGTATCGCGATAGTATTTCAGAAATACATTTCGTATCTTTATTTCTGTATCGCGATACATTTTTTTCGTCAGTATCTGTATTCCTGTATCGAAATACATTTGGAATGTTTCTTTGTATCGCGATACAATAAGGATAAAACGTATTTCGTTACATTTCTTGAAAAATACTCCCCCCCCCCCCCCCCCCCCCGGAAAAAAAGAAACAGGTCCAAACGCTTTTTTTTTTACTTCTGAGGGCACCAGAGTCAATGAGATGCTGGGGCATTATTACTATGCCGACCAAGGTTCCTTTCGATTCTGCAAACTATTTTTCTATGCGTCCTCTTCTCTCTTCTAAGAAGTGTCGCGTAATCGGAGACTCGAACCAGGTGGCGTGCCAGGAGTGGAGTCAGAGTATCTTCTGTCGCAGGTTCTTAGGTAGGGATTTCTTGAGTCATTGTTTGCTGGCATCCAATGCCCGCTGCTAACCGTCTCTCTCGCCTTGGCGTACACAGTACACCTAGCCGGCAGAGCTGAGTCACATTCCGTTGCAACACCAGCCTGGCGGTGGTTGACTTGAAATAGTAGGAAGACTCACGCTGTGAAGTTTAATACATATTCGAATGCATCTGCGGCTGCGCCCGTAGCATTGCACGGCTCAAGGGTACGTCATCAGCCGACGTGAACGTGACCTGCTGCTCTGGTGATCCGAAACCCAGGAGGAGGCCAGAAGTTGCCTCGCTGTGCCGACCCAGACTTCGTACACCTGCGACTCGTCTCGAGACCGCTGTTTCTCGGACAGCTCGCACCTGTGCCGGCAATATCAGCTCGCAATCCACAAGGTCTCTGTTTCGATAATGCTAGGCAAAAACTTGGACTGCAATCCGTGCGTAGGTGGCGGAGGGTCGGTAGTAAGGACCTTCAGAACAGGGATGCTACCGTATCGTTTTTTCAACCGTAACAGGAGACATGTATTCCAAGATGCTTCAGGTGGTCCACTATTCTCAAAAATTCCAAATGACACTGCATGCACCATCTTCAACTAGGTAACCTACAACGAAATAACGTATTGTCTTTTCATATAGCAGCGTGGTAAAGTCACATGTTCAAGGCCACACCTACAGATAAAAAATACTAGCTCATTCCACCGTGACATCATGTGATCAATGTTGACAGGATTCCCTCGTCAGACAGACAGGATGTCATGGAAGGGACCGCGGTCAGCACTTGATGGAACGTTTTTTTGGGCCCATTGAAGACTCCTTGTCGTCCGAAACCACTACCTTCAAGGAAAAGTGCCAAGCCTACAGGAAAGTAATTTCGGGATCGAAAACATGCACTTCAAACTTCAAGCTTCATCTCAGTTGGCGTCTCAAAAAATTTGGAAAATGTATTGCACTATCAGTATTTCTGTATTTGTATTTCTGCCCTCCCTAAAATGCATTCCTGTATTTGTATTTCCAAATACTTTTTGCCTCTTGTTAAAATGTATTTCCGATACGTATCGCGATACATTTTTGCAGATGTATCTTAGTATCAGTATTTTAGCTACTATTTTAATGTATCCCAGTATTTGTATTTCCAAATACATTTTTGAGTATTTCTGCCCAACCCTGCTGTGGACCTTGTTGTGGGATGACGCTCCTGGCACGTCGGTGTTCAGTTTGGTCGAGTAGCAACTTTGACCGACTGATGCCGTCTTGTAATCATACGTCGTGTGCGCCCACTGACATTTGACGCACTGAAGCTGCAAGGCTGGCTTCTAATCCGCAAAATTTTCCTGGTAGTTTTCTGCATCAATGCAGCAAGCTCGGGCATGTATTGGTTATGTGGCTGTGCCGTTTGCTGTACCGTTGACTTGATAGCTGGCAACATTGTTTGTTTACTATCCAAGCCATTTCACTTCCATTTCGTAATGCAGACTTATTCTGCATCCCACGACCACTACAACTTGTGCAAGTCTTGTGGGGCAAAGTGAAGTCTCGTGATGCTTGCAGTCCACTTTTGAGAGCAACCAACCATTCTATTTCTTAAGGTCACTGAGCGGTATTCTTTCTCAAAGCTGGAAATTGTGTGCTTCGTGGCGTGGACACAGATAATTAGTGTCAGCAAATTATTAGGTATTGTCCTTGGACGACAACCGACACCAGATCAACTCTCCTTGCATTGCTGCTAACCTGCTTTGTCGTGCTTACCTCCCGTCCAGATGAAGTAGATCACAAGCTTCGGGGACATGTCGGCACCGGGGACGAAGACCGCCGAAGATAATCCCCAATCTTCCCCGGACGCTCGTCGAGACGTGGTCGAGGGTCGTTCGGCACGAACACTTGCAGGCCAATTCATTGGTAAGGGCACCTCCAGTAGACATGGTCGGCCTCATGCAGTGGTAGCAGAATGGTTTTCGGTCGGCCATTCGCAGTACCTCCGTTTTCCTCAGTGTACTCTGTTCAGCGCGGACCTACACTGTTCCTTCCCGATGTTGGGAATGCTTCGGCGATGGGGTGTCTTGTTGAATCGGCATTGAATAGTAACAGGTAGCCGGTGGTGGTCGTTGTGACTTTGTTGCATAAGTCGCCCTCGTTTCGTCAGATGCCGCTTCGCTCGAAGAAGTCTCCAGTTGAAATGCCTGTCGAACTTCTTCTGAAACGATCTCGGCGATCAAAATAAAAGCCGGGCAACTGATGGCAGGAACTAGCTTCCTTATCTCCTCCCGGACACCGTTGTGAATGATGTCACGGATGCCTGGACGACTCGAGTGTCGCGACGCTGGGGAGTTGTTGATAGTGACATGCTCGGACCTGCAGTGTACATTCAATGCTGGAAGCTTCATTGATATGAACCCTTCGACTGTTGTGTGGGGTTGCGGACAAGGCTGCTGAAGGTGTTGTCCCTCACATGAGGAACATGGGATTCTTAGCTTCTTGTCTTCTGTAGCATCAGGGTTGGCGTGGGTGCTCGATCAGAAGCAAAACATCCTCCACGAAGGTGGTGACGCTCTCGTTGGGGCCGTGTCCTGGACAGAGTCAGGAATTCGGCTCTCTCTCGTCAATGTTGGCTGATGAACATGCTCTTCAGCTCGATCTTGCAAACTTCCCACGACGTTAAGGAGGATCCGTGGTTGTCAAACCAGTGCCTCGCAGCTTCTAACACGAGAAGTATAGGTTCTGCAGGAGCTGGTTGTCCATCTACCCACTGTGGCGGGTGACACGGTCATATTATTCAATCCAGCCCTCGACGTCTTATGCACCTTGCGCGAAAGGGCATCAGAGTGCGAGGTGCGACGGGCATGCAAACGATGGCGGGAGCGGACGTGGTTTGCTGCTACAGGTTTGTCATTGTTGGCTTAGTCAGCTTCGGTTTTTTTTCTGGCAAAAGACCTAATTCCGGCGGTTCTTGCTGGTAGCAGCGACCGGGTAGGATTTCAAGTTCTTCGTGGTGTATTTCCGAGTTTCGTCCTTGTGGTACCCGCTCGTCTTGCAGTATTTCTGCCGGGCTCGGGATAGGACTTAGTTCACGGCTCGCCGGGGGTTTAAGACTCGGGATAATGTGCCACCCGTGTCTTGTTATCGGGCAACTCGGCTGAGGAGTCGCCAGGGTACACACAGTGAAGGGCAATGGGTAAAGTGCGCAGCACCTCCACCAGAACATAAAATGACAGCTGAGCATGGCCTGGAACTTTCCAGAATAGTAAATATTGATAGAAAATAGGACTGGAGCAAGCATCCGTGGCAATATAATAAAGCAGACAGAAACGAGTCTATCCTGACCACTAAAGAAGCTGCACTGCTTTAGTGGCATTCTGTTCGAACAAATCCTCTCCTTCGGGGTCTGGCGACTGCCGTGGACGAGCTGAACTGAAATCGATGTGAGACAACTTTTCTGGTAACGAGCCGCTGCAGACTGCCGTCGCAAAGCGGCGTGAATGGGTGGACTGGGTAGGTAACACGCGCGATGAAATGTCCATACAGCTTGCAATTCGCGTAACGAGTGTTGATGCAACTTTGGTGTCGACGAAACGTGCGGCAGACCAGCGGAATCAATACCAACTGCAACACCTATGCTCCGTGAAGGTGCACGCGTCAACGCCAGAACAATTTAGTAGGCAGCACAGCATCACCTAAAGCACGGCACAGGAACTATCAGCTTGAGGGCAGCTCTTCGGCGCGCCGCACACCTGTCCCCGTGAAAGTGCACGTCTACGCCGGAAAAATTTGGGAAGCAGCACAGTATCATTTAGCACGGCAGGGGAACTACAAGCGGCAAGGCATCTCTCCGGTGCACCGCACAAACAAAGTGAGTGCACACTGCCAAGCACGACTCACGCAATCTCCGTCGCTAAACTGTGTATCCAAATGTATTGCACACGCTTTACTGCAGATCTCGAAGATTCCGATGGTCAACGAGAGCACAGAAACGTCGCCTTAAATTTTATCCTAGCGGTATCCGAATCAATCCGAGGTGCGAGCAACGTAGGGCAGACAGTCTCTTCCGTGGCAATATTGCCGTCGGTCACCAGCGAAATGCACACCGTTCCTCCGTATTTTTACCTTGTACCTACGTCAGACATCACGCTGAACTCTGAAGTCGCTGTCGACCGGCCTCATATGACGGCTTCTGCGTCTGAAATCGACTCGCCGAGACGAACGAGAACCAACAAAGCACCCGACAAGCTCCGGCCCAACTGGGGCCAGCCGCTGCATGGGCGCTGCCATCTTTCCTGTGACGTCACGCATTTGGTTTGGTCATGTGACGAGTGGTCAACTTTGCGTACAATGGCAGCCGCCTTATGGGGGTCACTTTCGAGTGCAGACCGGAACCCCGGTTTATCGCTCTAAGCCCCTCTAGCTCGTTGGTCGTAGCACACCCGGGCTGAGGCACAGCGAGTCGAAATCCAAGTGACTCGTCACGCAGCGCGCCGGCCCTGCTGATTGCGTTCGGCGGCTGGGTACACCCGGCGGCAGACAACCTGACGACGATCTCCATCGGCATGCAGCCACCGCATTGGCACCTTAAAATAGAAAACCGGCATCAACTATACATGTGAGTTTTACAATAAAGAGCGTATCACCTGTCAGTCTGTGTTGTGGAGCCGCTGGGTTCGTCGCCGAGTGCGTTCTTCTCTTTTGTATCCGGAGTCCGATGTCGATGCCAAAGACGCTTCGCTGGTTTCGCAGCGCCGTGGAATGCCGTCGTCTACGTTTGCGGCGCGTTCGAGGCGTCGGCGTCGCGCGTAGAAGCGGCGACGTACAGGATGAACCTGATGTCTGCCGTCCGGCGAAGAGTTTTTATACGATGATACCTCGACACCACACTCGATGAACGTTTTAAAATGAGTCCGTCTAATACGCACACATTCGAAGAAATCAGTCCGCCGAATACGCACACATTTCAAAATCAGTCCGCCGAATACGCGCGCATTTCAAAATCTGTCCGCCGGGACTCGTGATTGGCTGGCGCACGCCCTTCCCTGCTGCCTTCTTGTCCGACAGCGCCCCTGACGGCGTGCGCTAAGGCGCAGAACACCGATCTTTGATTGGGTTTTTAATAGAAAAATCGGCCGCCCTTGAATGTAATTTTAGGATTTTTAGAATGCTTAGAGCCCGTGGATTGCGTTATGACAATAAATAGACGATCTCAGAATCCACTTGATTGGCCCTTTAATGAAAGAGCGCGGGAACGCAAGCCAGCCGGACGCAATGATTCGGGTGAGCATCTTGCGGAGCACTGCGAACGATGTGGGTGTGAACCTTTGTTAGAGCACACAAGGTTTATTAAGAGAGGGAAGAAGAGGATGGAAAAGGGATAAACCGAAGCTTTCGGCCGGTATACACAAAGCGGCTGACAAATGTGTAAGCAGCCATCCCTTTATCTGCTAAACAAATAAATTGTGTTTCTTGAGGGCGTGCGACGAGTGATAGGAACCTTTATGTGTTGCTTGTGTTTAGACGATGGGGATTGACAGTTTGACAATGTTTCGTGTTTTATTAAATCAGTTGGAAGTTGACGCTTGTCCATGTCGTACGTGGTTCTTCTTTCGTCATGTTCTGTTCGCGCCTTTTATCCTTTTATTCGACATGAAATGAATTTTAGGCTGGGATAAAAGATTTTACCCATTGAGGGTTTACTATTCCCATATCGTTTAGTGGGCCAAAATAAAGAGGGTAGAAACTCAAAAACCAGCTTTTCGGTTACGAACATTGGGAGATATAGGAGACTATTTTGTACCTCATTTCCCTTGAAAGCTCTCCGCCTTTTCACTGTGATACATCCGCTGTTGTCAGAGCATGTCAGCCTTACCCAAAGCACGTTAACGATACACAAAGGACGTCAGCGGTACATAAAGCACGTCAGCCGACCCGAGCTCACGCATTGCACACGAGAACTGCGTCACTCGAATGTATGCGCTCGTCAACAAATATTTGGATTCGCGTTCGTGGTCAATAAGTGCCCTGACGGAACTTATTATCACTTGGGAATGAAAAGTTACATGGTGTGCTTAAAAAGCACGGTAAAGCTTCGAGTCATTGCACCGGTGCAAAAGCATGTCACGACCACGTGATTTCTCAATCCGCTTTTCAGTTAAGGATTAAAGCTAAGGAGGAATGAAAAATAATTTCATGACTCCTTTAAGCGGATTACAATATGAATATAAATGCAAAAAAAAGGGGGGGGGGGTTACGTGAGCGGGATGCTCTGCTAATCTTTGGGGCTGTCACTTTAAGCTGAGTCATTGGGTGGTTATTTTTTGTCTCAGCGGCACGGTAGCGTGATAGTGCTCATAACGGCGCGGAAGTTGCTATCGCACCACTTACCCAAATAGAGAACCACAAGCAGCAGTAAAGCACGTGAATAATAGGCAGTTTCATTATACTACTCAAATATATGATTTTGGAACAATTCTTTTTAAAAGAAATGTCATTAAAACGGCGGTCGTCGCACAGAGCTTCGCATAAGTCAACAGAGCGGTGCTGGCGGGGCCGGAGAACTCCAGAACAAGGGGGCGGTGGCGCCCTCTACTAGCATTTGAAGAAAGAGTAACATCTCCGGCCAGCATCTGCACTCTGAGAAAAAGTTAGCACACCCGCCTAGTCATCATGCGTTTTCACGGCTGTAACTACCCCACAGGCTTACTTAACCACCCACTGGGCTCGAGCCATTGAGCGTTACCACCCTGTTGGCAAGTGACAAGCATGGGGTAGTCACGTTTTATGAACTCTTGAATTGAACATTCAAGTGTTTGCAGTTGTTCCATAGTAAACGTCACTTCAAAAATCTGAAAAAGTACTTGAAACTTGTTTTCTTTGTGCGTTGGTTACCATTTATTCAAATTTGAACCGGTCGAAACAGGCGTGTGGCTCAGTTCGCCTGAACTGGCAGAAAACAAACATTGCCAAAGAGTACAGGCAACCTTGATAGGCACCTACTAAAACCCGAGGCAGATAAAAAGTATCGCGGTTGTCCTTTTTGGTTCCGTTGCGGGTTTTACCATGTACTGTTAGTAAACAGCTGGCAGCTGGCGTCGTGCTCGAGGAATTTAACCAAATCTCTAGAAGAGCACAGGAAGCTACGCACGGGCGTGAGTTGACTGGAATGTTCGCCGGACGAGATACTCTTGTCGTCTTTTATTGTGCGGTTCAGTAAAGGGCGGGCTCTCATTAAAGGTGTGATCGGTCAGTTCTGCGTGCAGATCAGTTGCAAGTGGCCTCCTCGGTTCCACCGAACTTGCACGCCTGTCATACCCATTTTTTTTGTTTTCAAGTACAGTGAAGTATTAAGCATTGAACACCACCACTGAAACCGGACGGGACGAACGTACACAGATATCTGGGATCATGCCCGTGTATTTCAGTATTTCTCTGTCTTGCGATATGCGATTCGCCTTCACTGGCTCATTTGGCACATTTCATCGAGCATACGCGATAAAAAATGCTTCAAACAAGCGTGTGTCGTCCAAGGTGGAGTACTTTGAAGGGGACTAGGATTTCAGGCTTTTCGGCACGCGTTCCTTTTACCTATATAAAAGATTCCTAGTAAATTTCCAAAAATAAGGCGTTGGCAAACATACATGTGCTATTTAATTTTTTTTTTAGAAAAAGTATTGCTGGAGAAGCCAACAGATGCAGCGCAGAGAACTATGTTCTCGGCGTTCTTTGATGCTTGAGGCCGGTTCAGACAGTTGCGTTTGGATGCGTTTGACAGCGTTGCGTCGAGAACCAATCCAATTCAAGGAATCGTCTTGGCACGCGATATAAGCAGCAGGGATGTCCTGGTTTCTCGCTGCCGTAACGCAGTCAAACGCAACTGTCTGAACTAGGGTGCCTCAATGTCCTGTTTAGGATAGTTTAGGATGATGCCACCCTTTGTAGTACCCGATGCCGACAGCACGCGCTCACAAGAAAAATACAAAGAAATCGACGAAAACAAAATCTCGCCATAACACAGTAAGCGCCGCAAACGCGTGCAGGTACACGCTCTTTCACGCGCTTCTGAACAGAAAATAAAAATAAACGTGTGGGTCAAAATGGCGAGATGCCACCACCCTAAGCAAAGCGCACATGAAGGCACCCTAGTCTGAACCAGGCTTCAGATAATTTAGCATACGTGTTTCGCTTTCGCTGTAGGTGAAGGCACGGGCCCGAAAACGGCAATTCTGCACTGTCCTCTTGGCGCGAGCGCGAGCGCATAGAACACATATTTGAAAGACACGCGCTTGAGCAGAAACAATTGTACCGAAAAGAAGAAAACTGAAACGACGCTTCGGGAAGGACAGGCGGACGGGCTTCGCTAGAATCGCTAGAATCACCTGCGCGCGCTCAGTGAACTCAACATTTACTCAACCGCCGCTGAAGTCATTCGGATATGTAAAAAGAGAAAAGAAAATTCATCAGCGTGTTCAGAAAGTTGTGATTGCAGAAATTGGTTTCGATAATTAATACAACTAATTAAACAGGCTTCTGTATACTTGAAGTGTAGGCAAGCGGGAAAACAAAACTGATCAAAACGTGACGTGTAGCGACTATTCAATTTGATTTATAATCTGCAGTTCACTTTTGCAAAGGATTACATTAGAGGATCGAGCGCTTTTTTAAGGGCAGTAGAGGAAAATAATATATACGGATAAATCTTGCACGGTCTTTTCGTATTTATGCAAAATATGACAGTGGTCACCATCCTAATCGGTAACAGAAAATACAGTAGTATATAAGCTGGTGGTGTCGACTAGTCGTGTATATAGACGCTTTGCAGCAGCCGTGCATGGGCACCGCCATAACTGACCTTCAGTTTTTGTTTCCCCTTATTACGTTTACTTAACTTAATTATTACCATAGCTGGCCAGGTTATTGCCATTTTAATTTTATTCTGTCTTTCTCCCCAGCATTGGCTTATGTAAAGGCTCGTCCACGCCAATTACAGTGGCTCGGTATCTCGGTAAAACAAGAGAAGGTCAGCGATGGCGGCTGTATTCTGGCGCGTTGGTAAAGCGTCTATAGGAATGTAGAATGTCAATACCTCATGTTATACCTTGTTCTGTTTGTGAACGGGTTGATGTATAATACTGTATGGTTTCTGTATGTCGCGTATGTGTGAAGTGTGGTGTGGAATATGTAGTACGTGCATGTCTCTCAGAGCAAAGACTGTTGGTTTATTTTTTCCTAGTTTGAGCGCTGTCCGTTAGGTGGCGTGTGTCGCCGGCCAATTCAAGGAGTCGCGCGTTTATCTGTCTACTTATTTGAGTGAAAAACATGGAGGTGTTCCATGGCTCCACGCAGCAGCCACAAAGGGTTCGGTTCTTAGCCTCTCGTCCCAGTGCGATCAGTCCCATAGCCAGTTGAATAGGTGTTCCGTGCGGTGAATAGTGCGTGCACAGACGCGGTAAGGATTACCAGGGACTTGAAAGTGGATAACGAATGCTAACAGGTGAGCAGGAGCATTGAACAATCGGAACCAACGCCGCTTGAATCGGTGATGCTTCGCCTCGCCGCTGTCAACTGAAAACGCGGGATCACTTGCGGCAAGCACAGCAAGCAGATTCTCTGTTCAATAAAGACATCATTTCATTTGTCACTATACGGTTCCTTCTTTGAATGTTTTCTGGCCGCGAAGTAAATGCAACCGGCCGCGCAAAGGCAGTCGCGGACAAACCCCCTCGAATGCCCCCCCCCCCCCCCCCCCCTCACATCGCCGCCCCTACTCGTAATAGGTGCGGTGCCGGTGCTTCGAGGCGCGTTTTGGAGTGCTATAGTGCGCACGAAAGGCATCGAACCGGCGTACGCACTTGAGAATCGTATTTTAGCAAAAAGCGCTCCAGCTCGCTAGGCCTTACTCGTATTGCTCCACTGTCGCTTGCCAGCCGCCATGTTGCTTTTGGGGGTGCTCACTGTGACTACCTGTTGATTGCATACCGTGTGACTACCGATGCGGTTATTAGTATTACTAAGAGGGGGGGGGGAGGGGTAGCGATATCTGTGACGGCTTCTGACTACCCCAAATGTAGTACCCTACGACTACCCTTTTGTTGAGAGTGTGGACTCTGGTTACCATAGGCTTTTAGAAAGTTTGTTCTTTGCATAAAAACAAACGAAAAAAAAACTTTTTTTGTAGGAACTTTTATTGGAGATTGGTACAAAATAGCAGGCACGTGATGTTTTTTTTTGTTTTTAATTTAGTTTACAACGTTTCGCGGCACAATCAATATTCCTTTTATACAACCACGTCTCGCCAATGCTTTCAGGTAGCTCGTCTCGACCTGGGCGCGTGCTAACTTCTGTAATAATGGACGGCACGCCCGCTTGGGAGATAAGGGTTGGCATCCCTTTCTTACCCTGAAATCCCTTCCACCGTATCTGTTTCGGCTACGAGATTGACGATTAAAGCCAAAATAGAAGAGTAACAGTTGACGCTATCGAATGCGACACTCCTGAACCAGTTCAATCAGCTGTGGAGTTTCCTTAGTGGCCGAGGCGGGAGAAATGGCGGCGTTGCGATCGACGATGGTTTGGTTCCTCTGTACGGATATGTGTCACTTCTTCGGGGAATGTTCTATGGCAGTATACTTAGTTCTAGTAACGTTGGCTGTACTACAGTTCCGCGATGAGGTGCCCGCAATAGTTGCCAAAAGGCTGTCCAACTGTTTTCTAATTGTTGCGAGACAAATGAGGAACACCCGCAAAACTATGCCACGCAGCTGTGCCATCCCCGATCATGGGGAAGCACTGTTGAGAGGAGCGCTGCCTTATCATGCAGTGCAAATGTTTAGAAGACGCATGCGGCAACAGTCGGCCAAAACTGATGTACAGCTGCAGTCCCGTTGTGGCGCGCAACGTTTGCCGAATAGCCAGCCGGCAACGGCCAGGCGGCGCCGGCAGGGTGAGAGTGCACGATTATACCCTGTCTCGCTGTTACTTGGGAAAGGGTGAACGATAATCCCCACATTGCGTGCCGAAGGCTTCGAAATGCGCGACGTATACGAGCGCAACTCACACATAGTGAAACATGACGCAGCGAAAAGACTGATGCTTCTTCGGAGTTGAGGCGCTCTCCGGTGATACGCAGTCACGTTCCGATTGGCCCGCCAGGGCTGTAGCTTCCGCTCTACTGGCACGTTACGCGATCACGGCTTTCTAGATAACCAGTATTTCTCGCTTCAGACACTAGGCTAAGCGGCGCCACCAAAGTAAAAGCTCACGTTTGAACAATGCAGCCGCCACTCCCAGGGGTACCCGATATTTCTTGCTTCAGTCGCTAGATGGCTCTAAACCAAACAGCATTGCAGGTTGTTTATAGGTTTGAGTGACAGTCAACCAACAATGGTGCCCAGTGTTTCCGCTACAATTTCTCGAAACATATATCCCAAAATATAGCGCAAAACTGTTCTGTCGTAAGATTGAAACACTTTTGGAAAACAATTTTTGGCGACTGCATTCTGCAGCGGTATAAACGCAAACTGTTTTTGAATCTGCCACGGGAACAGTTTGCTGACTGTAAAAACGGACGTTGCGATGACTGTTTGTAAGCTTTGTTTTCCGAAAGTAAAAGAACAGAAAAAGTTACGTTGCCACAACATTTCGGAATCAAAAAGCCCGACGCTACCGCAACATCAGTCGAATAGCCGCAAAACAGCAGTTCTGCACTCTATAATCAATCAATCAATCAATCAATCAATCAATCAATCAATCAATCAATCTTTATTATACAGTGCCCAGGAACAACCCTGAGGTCTTGGTGCTGGTACACTGGTGGATAAAAAAAAACAAAAAAAACAACACACTATACACATTTCCGCAGAAAATAAGATACATTTTAGCATAATACTAGGCAGTGCACAAGTAATTAGTACAATGAAATAAAAACGAGGCAGTAACAGTAGAGACGGAACACAAGACCGAAGGACAACAAGTGCACCACCAGAAAACACGACATGGAGATGACGACATTCAGACATAACAAAGCAATTCAGCAATGCTCATCCTGCACGGGCAAGTTTTTAATAGAAAGGACAAACGTCCTGTAGCAAGGGTTGAAAATATCAAGTTTTTCAGAGTAATGATTCAAACGCTGAGCCATTCTCACAATTGGGTTTACCGGACTAAACGTTCTAGAAACATAAAAAGATGACAGAAGACGAGTAGGCACACGTGGGACCCTAAGGCACAGTTCAGATAACAGGCTCGGAGAATTGATGAGTCCATGCAGCGTTTTAAACAAAAATAGTAAGTCCGCGTTCTCCCGACGCCGGTGCAAGCTAAGCAAACCAACACGCTCTAACGCAGACTCATATGTTAAACAGTGAACATCCTCCTTTATGTAGCGATGTTTAAAGATAGAAACAAACTTTTTTTGCACACGCTCGATCTCCAAGGAGTGACTTTTAGAAATTCCATTCCAAACAACTGAGGCATATTCTAACTGTGACCTGGATAGCGAGCAGTATAACGTGATAAAAGCCGTCGGGTTTTTGAACTCCCTGGTTAAGCGAGAGGCAACACCCAACATTCGCAAAGACGAGTTAACCAGCCTACCAACGTGATCAGAGAAACGCAACCCAGAATCAACAATGACTCCGAGATCTTTCATTACACTTACTCGAGACAAAGTCTCTCCTTGAATATTATATGCAAAAGAGATATTGTGAGTTTTCCGAGAGAGCGTCATGACCTTGGTTTTGGACGGGTTCAAGAGAAGGTCATTTTCAGAGCACCATCGGTAGAAAGAACATGCATCTTCCTGGAGCTTAGCACAATCACGTTCAGTAACTATTTCTAGATAAATTTTTATATCGTCAGCATATTGCAGGAATGAAGAATTTAAAACAGCAAAAGAGACGTCATTTACGAAAATTGTGAACAGAAGGGGTCCTAAAACAGATCCCTGAGGAACGCCAGAGCGAGTCCTGTACAACGAAGAGTTCATGTTGTTAACCCGGACATATGCCTCTCTCTCTGACAAGTAGCTTTTTAACCAGTCATGTTCTGAGCCACATACTCCATAGGAGGAAAGTTTGGATAAAAGAATAATGTGATTGACTACGTCAAAAGCCTTACTTAAGTCAAAGTAGACAACGTCCAACTGACCTCTGTTACATATTACACGAAATGCAGCAGACATAAAGCTAACGAGATTGGTAGTTGTTGATCTGCCGCTCATAAAACCATGCTGATTGGGAATTGCTAAGTTTCGAAATTTGAAAGACAGGAATTGATGAACTACCATTTCAAAGAGCTTAGAAAATGGAGAGAGAAGAGAAATAGGTCTATAGTTACAAATATCACCTTTTTTCCCGACTTTAAGACTGGAACAACAGCAGCGACTTTCCACGTTTCAGGAAAGGTTCCCAACCTTAACGAGTTGTTAAATATAGAGCACAGTACCGGCGTGAATATGTCGTGATACGTTTTGAGAATCGCAGAGGGAATGCCGTCGGGCCCTACTGATAATGTTGCTCTCATTTTCTTAATACAGGATCGTACGGACTCTTCATCAACATTAATGCAACTTAACAAGTCACCAAACCCATCTAAGTGAGGCAGCACAGGTGCAGAACGCTGCGTACTATCCCTGTAGACGGACCTAAAATGCTCAGCAAATAACTCAGGCACGGACTTCAAATCGCTCTCGTGATTATCCAGGACAATCTTCGACTCGATATGCCTCTCAGAACGTGAATTAATGTACTTCCAGAATTTCTTCGGATTATTGACAAGATCTGATTCCACTGAGCAACGATGAGCCTGGCGGTCGCGATCCAGGACCGTCTTACATTGCTTTCTGCAGTTCTTGAATTCCACCTCCCACTTTAAAAGGCCACGTTTCTTAAACTTCCGGTGAAAGAAGTCCTTTCTTTTCAGTAGTGTTTTTAGCTCACTGGAAAACAAGTTAGGAAAGCGAGATTTAGTAACTGTCCTTAACGGAATAAAAGTATCCATGGCCTTCCGAACAGTTTGCGTGAAGAGCATGACCTGGTCATTCACATCAAGCGACTCCAAGATCAATGCCCAATCAAAACTCGTGAGGTAATGATGCATCCCGACATAGTCCCCTGCCGACAGATTATATGAGGTGTGCGGCGGGGAATCACTAGAATGAGCACGAACAGAAGAATTCTCGAAAGAAAGTACTATATCAAGTGCAGGATGATATGTATCCTGAGGAACTAATGGCAGTTCACCCCGTGCTACACGCACACTGTCCATATTTGAGAAGCATAAATCTAGAGCATTAAATTGGTGATTCAAAACATTATTGTGTTGTTTGAGATTTAAGAAAGAAGAAAAGTTTAAGAGCTGGGTGCCTTTCTGCCTGCAGTAAAAGTTGTCCGTAAAAACATCAAGCTGCGGCCAGTTGACTCCAGGAGCATTAAAATCCCCCAAGATTAAGACTTCGCATCCCTGTAAGTCATTCACTGTATTCTCTATGCCAACAAGACAACTATGAAATTCATCTGGCGGTGTCTGGGGAGGGAGGTAAAATAAACCGATTAAAACGCGTACTCCCTTTGCAGCCTCAATCTCGACCCATACGCTCTCGGGAAATTTCTCTAAGTCTTCGCGTCTCCTAGAGCGGTAGCGCCTGTCGACTGCGACCAACACTCCACCTCCCGTTCTGCTCCGCGGGGTAGAATCACGATCGCGACGGTGCACCTCAAAACAAGGAGGGAAGTAATCGGAGGAGCCGATGCTAGAACACAACCATGTTTCAGTTAAACAGAATATAGAGCAATTGGATAAGGTAACATTAGAGAAAAAGCAATCGGCTTTTGTACGCAGGCCGCGAACGTTTTGGTAAAATAAATCAATGTGACTCATCCTTGGCCTATCCAACGTTCAAAGGGGAGGCGGCTGCCTCGGATGCATGGAGCAGGTCTTCGCGAAGGGCGCCTCGAAAAGCCTTAAAGAGGCATGATTTGGGCCACACGGTAGGATCGGAAAGCTTTTCGAAGTCTTTTGCAGCCACAGACACATGGAAGGAGGCGTAGGAGTCGTAGAGCGTCTTCAGTTTCCGGCACTCCACTTCCTCAACTCCGATGGAAGAGAGGTGAGAACTGATGTCTACGCAGCTGGTGTCCAGGTTCAGCTTGGTGACGAACAGGGCTCTTCGTCGAGTTGATGGAGGCGCAACGATCAACTTGCAGGTTTCCGACGATAATAATAATAATAATAATAATAATAATAATAATAATAATAATAATCAATCAATCAATCAATCAATCAATGTTTTTATTCGTGCCCAGGAACAACCTTGCGGTCTTGGTACAGGTGCACTGTGTTAACATGTAAGGCAGAACAGGGCATAAAGCAATAGTACGGACAACACACACAACGGACAAGCCCTAGAAAAATACACTTAAAAATTATAAAAAGTAAACACAAAGTCACAACACACGATAAGCTTAATGGTACTACCGCCACCACCAATTGCTAGAAAGAAAAAAGATGCGTTCAAAGTGGGGAATTTCGGCGTAAACGCCGCAAGTTAGTGCATACAGTTCAAATTTAAGTGATGGCCTTTAACGTTTTTACAAACTGCAGCGTGTTATTGTTAAATATGTCGAGTGTTTCAGAAAAAGAAGAATTATAAGTATGCCCAAGTCTGGACACAGGATCGTGGAGGTTGAGTAGACGCCTGTTGCAGAAGGACGCATTTTGCCTTGTTGTTTTTAGAGGAATTTTTAAGAGTACTCTTGACGTCAATACCGTGCAATCAGTGATGGCGTGGACAAGTTTGTATAAAAATAAGATATCGGCAAGTTCTCTCCTACGAAGCAGGGTAGGTAGTGCCACGCTACGCTGAACAGGGACAGGGACATCAGTAGTGGTGGGCACAATGCGCGCTGAGCAACGATGTCTATAGATGGAAAGAAACTTGTTCTGAACCCGTTCTATTTTCGAGGAATTTGTGGCACAAATTCCATTCCATACAACAGAAGCGTATTCAAGCTGTGGTCGACACAATGCACTGTAGAGTATAAGAAATGTGCAGGGGTTAATAAACTCTTTAGTGATGCGGCACGCACTCCCGAGCGTGCGTAGAGCTGCGTTCACGATGTGATCCACATGACTGGAGAAGTGTAAGGTGCTGTCAAACACCACGCCAAGATCTTTGATTCTGTTCATACGTTCCAAAAGGTCTGTCTGAATAACATATGGGAATACAATGTTATGTGTCTTACGAGTGTACGACACGACTTTCGTTTTAGAGCTATTTATCTTCAGGTCATTCTCCCGGCACCATTCTTCAAAAGCATCAACATCTCTCTGTAGCAAAAGACAGTCTAATAATAATAATAATAATAATAATAATAATAATAATAATAATAATAATAATAATAATAATAATAATAATAATAATAATAATTTCATTTTTCATTTCATTTCATTTATTTAGATACCTTCATAACTCTATAAGGTGACGGGTCGGTCGAAGCGAGTAGAGGCTTGAAGGACAGAACCCAGCAAATGGAATGTCACAGATAGCATAGAAGAAGTCCGTAGAGCACACATTTAAAACATGTATCGCACTATGTGAGAAACAGAAAATAATCACTCACAATATCCCAGCAAACATATTAGATACAACATATAACACAACAATACATTATTGAAATTGTACGATGAATTAAAGCGTAAAACTGTTCAATAGATTTTTCAATTTTCTCCTATTTGTAGCTTCAAAGAAGTGGTTATTATTATTATTATTATTATTATTAATAATAATAATAATAATAATAATTTATTGCTGGTGCTTTAAGTATATCAACGTACAATAACGGGACCATCAAAGCCATAAAGGCTTGTAAGACTAGTCCCTAAAATATTAAATTCAATACACATCTAGATCAAAAGAAGAAAAGGCCGAGAGTCGGAACGCATGACAAAAGGGAATATGTACAAGCAGAGAGCCAGAACACGTGACAAAAGGGAATATGTACAAGTAGAGAGCCAGAACACGTGACAGAGGGGAATATGTATAGGCAGAGCACTATACGGCACAATGCACATAGTTCACGAAAAGTGAAGGGAGCAAAATAAGATAGCATCGGCACATAAATACATCATTTCAGTTCTGAACAGAATGCGTTTAGTTGGCGTTTCAAACCTCCTCGAGATGTGACATCAATTAGCGCAGAAGGAAGGTTGTTAAAAATGTGAGGTACGTAATATAGGCGGATGCATTTCCCAAAGTGTGTACTGATGCGCATCGGTTTAAATGGTGTCGGATCTCGAAGGGCACGACATACATTGTTGGGGGTTTTAAAAGTGCTATCCCAGTAGTGTCTGAGTATTACAGTTTGCCAAAATAGTGCTCGAAATGTAGGTAGAGAGAGGTCATTAAACAGGTTATCAGATGATTGTAGACTCGAGCCATATGCTACACTTCGCAAAATGCCTCTAAGTAAAGAGTTCACTCTAGAGTCTAATTGGTCCGTACATTGTCCGAATACAGTTATCCCATACCGAAGTAAGCTATACACGAGCCCATGCACCAGTAGTTTTCTCGTTGACATCGGAAGAAATATGCGCAGGTTGTAGAGGGTGCAGGAGACGGCTCGTAGCTTGTTAAAAATGTAGGAAAGGTGAGAGTTCCACGATAGATCACAATCAAAGTGAATTCCTAAATATTTTGTGGTGTTGACATAGTCGATCGGCACACACTTGCAGGATACACAGTTTGACGCGTGCAAAAACAGGGGTTTGTCTAAGAGAATCGATTTTAGCGGACTACGAAAGCATATCAGCTGCGTTTTTTTAGCATTGATCCGAATGACATTCTCCGAAAACCAGTCCATCACCCGTAGTACATCTAATTGGAGCAAATCAACAGCCTCACGATAACGCACATGTCTGGACAACAAAAGTGTGTCATCGGCGTATTGGAACACTTTACAGTACTTTATCGCCTGCGGAAGGTCGTTGACATAAATGTTAAACAAAAGAGGTGATAATATGGAGCCCTGAGGAACGCCAGCCCTAAGGGGCATTTTTGCGCTATGAATGTTACATATGAGGACGAGCTGCGTGCGATTTAACAAAAAATTCTCGAGCAATGCATAAAAGGGGCCTCTGAAACCAAGACTGTATAGTTTACTTAAAAGAACTTTATGGGACACCGAGTCGAAAGCCTTAGACACGTCCAGAAAAAGCGCACATGTGAAAAGGTTGTGTTCGAATGCACTATGAAGAAAGTCGGAAAAATCTTCGAGCAATGCTTGTGTGCCCTTTCCCGCAATAAATCCGTACTGCTGTGGCGACAGTAAATCATATTTATCTAAAAAAGCTGTCATTACCAAGAAAACGTGTTTTTCTAAGAGCTTCGCCAATGAAGGCAGGATGGAGATGGGACGATAACTGTCAACTCTACCATGGTCTCCATTTTTATATAAGGGCCTGACGATTGCTGCTTTAAGATCGTTAGGAATATTACCGGATGTTATAATACCGCTTAATATATTCAAAATTAGACTCTTCAGTGACTTATAATTTCTACGCAAATCAGCCATCCGCATATTATCAATACCGGGAGATAAGCCAGGCTTGAAACTACAGAGCATACTATATAGTCCTTCCTCAGTTATTTCAGGTAGAAAGGCAGATGAAGCAGATGAAATAATAATAATAATAATAATAATAATCAAGAATCAAGAATAGCTTTTATTTGTGCCCAGGAACAACTTTGCGGTTTTGGTGCTGGCGCACGTAAAAAAGAACAAAAACACACACACACAAAAAAAGGAAAAAAAAAATACACGGAAGGCAGTTTTACATAAAATTCTACAAAAAAGAAGACGCGAGAACTGTGTACACAAAATTGTACAGAAAAACAAAACAAAAAAGTGCACAAAAATTGCACAGAGAAATGAAGACACGAAAAAAAATATTCCAATACATATGGATGCTTCACTTGGACGCAAACAGACGCAAACGTCTGAACACTACACATACAGCTCCGTACAAATAGAAACAAGAAATCAACAAGTCATAGAAATGCATATGGAAACCCGGCAGTTGATTCAGGAAGTTCATCGAAAGTCACAAAAGAGCTTCCGCACAGATTTAACAAAATCGGAGAAGTTGTCAAGAAATATATCGAGATTAAGAGAAGAGTTATTATAAAGGAGTTCCGCACGAGATACTGGATCAAGTGTATTAACTCTAGATGACAGATAGAAGGTTGACGTTTTTCTTGTCGTCACTCGCGGTACGTGCAGAGAAACCTGATGCAGGATGTCGGAGCTATCTATTTGACCATGTATACATTTATAAGAAAGAGCAGCTCCGCAGTGTTTCGGCGTCCCTGCAAGTCTTGCAGTCGAATGGGTGAACTATGCACGTCATCAACTGCTTTTGCAAGGTTGAAACGGTGTTTAAAAATAGATACGAATTTCGCTTGTACACGAGAAATCCTCAATAGATTAGAGTGGCACGTCCCACCCCACACAACAGATGCATACTCAAGGTGAGAACGACACAGGGAACAATATAAGGTTAAAATTGTTTTAGGGTCACGAAATTCTCGTGATACACGACACACAAGACCCAGGGTGCGCAGCGCAGACTTCACAATATGCATAACATGACCCTGGAAACGCAAAGCAGAGTCAAATACAACACCAAGATCTCTGATTTCGCCAACGCGGGATAGTTGATTAGTGTTAATTGTGTAGTTAAATGGTACTGTGGCAGTTTTTCTAGAGTAGGTCATGACTTTTGTTTTGGACTGGTTGATCTTCAGGTGATTACGTGAGCACCAGCCAACAAACGAGGTTATTTCAGACTGTAAATCCATGCAGTCAGGTTCGCCGCCTATTTCTCTAAATATTTTTATATCGTCTGCATATAGCAAGAAAGAAGACGTGGTGATGGCGCTTGCGACGTCATTCACAAAAACAGAAAATAGCAACGGGCCCAGTACGGAGCCCTGTGGTACACCCGAAGTTGCGTTATACGTGGAGGAGCAAGACCCCGTTCGCACGCACATAACAAACCCTTTCCCTTGGGTAGTCCTCCAGAAGACAGTAAATCGGACCGCAAAGACCAACTGCAGAGAGCTTAGATAAAAGTATACTGTGGTTTACAATGTCGAAGGCCTTGCTACAATCAAAGTATATAACGTCAAGTTGACCTCTGTCGCACACAACCTTAGACGCAGCAGCCGCGAATGCCACCAGATTTGTCGTCGTTGAACGACCAGCGAAAAAACCGTGCTGGTTGGTACTTATCGTGCTTTGAAGTGAAAAAGACAGAGACCTGTGGATGACCTTCTCAAAGAGCTTAGAAAACGAGCAGAGTAAAGAAATAGGTCTGTAGTTAGAAGCGTCAGTCCGCTTGCCCGCCTTAAAAATCGGGACCACAACAGCAATTTTCCAAATACTCGGGAAAATGCCCGACTTCAGACAATTAATAAAGATAGCGCAAAGGACTGGTGTTAAAATGCAGCCGTAAGACTTGAGTATAGCTAATAATAATAATAATAATAATAATAATAATAATAATAATAATAATAATAATAATAATAATAATAATAATCAATCAATCAATGTTTATTAAAGTGTCCAGGAACAACCAATCGGTCTTAGTGCTGGCACACTAAAAAAAAATGAGCAAAAACACATACATACAAACACGCATACACACGAGTGCAGAAGGAGAACGTAGTTCTCCAGTCTGAGAATAAAAATATTAACAAGTATGAAAAACACTCAGATTAACAAGGGAAATCAAAAGCACAAAACAGAGACATCACCAGGTGTGAGAGCAAAAAGCAAATACTACATCAGCGCTTCAACTGATCAGCCCTTTTCCTGCATGAGAAAGATTTGAACAGCATTTCCGAACTTGCTCCCGCATGAGTTAAAAATATCAATTGTGTCAGAGTAGCGATTATAACACTCCGCCGATCTTTGGATCGGGTTTAGGTAGCTAAAATGTCGAGCTATATAAAAAGATGATTGGAGCCGTGTAGGCACACATGGAACTCTGAGGCTCACTTCGGACAGAAGGCTTGGAGAGTTAATCGAGCCGTGCAGGGTCTTAAACAAAAACAACAAATCTGCCTACACCCGACGCTGCTGGAGGCTCAACAAGTTGACAAATTGCGAGTTACACACACCGTTCAGACAAGGATCACCATTGTCAAGGTAACGATATTTAAAGATAGAAATAAATTTGTTTTGGACTCGCTCGACAGATGAACTGAGAGTTTTGGAAATGCCGTTCCAAACAACCGAGGCGTACTCTAGCTGGGATCTAACTAAGGAACAATACAGCGTAAAAAAAGCGGACGGGCTTTTGAACTCCTTCGTTATGCGAGACACGGCACCTAACGTGCGCAAGGCCGATTGAACCACTTTGATGACGTGAGTGTCAAATCTCAAGGTTGAATCAAAGACAACTCCAAGGTCCCTCAGTTCACTTACACGTGACAGCAGTTCGCCATGATAACTATATGGAAAGAATATATCATGGGTCTTGCGAGAATATGTCATTATTTTTGTTTTAGAATGATTCAAACGGAGGTCATTGTCTAAACACCAACGACCGAAGGAATATGCGTCATTCTGAAGCGCGATGCAATCCTCTAAGGTCGATATTTTTTTGTAAAGTTTTATATCATCAGCGTACTGCAGAAATGAAGAATTTAATATAACTCGAGAGACATCATTTACAAAAATATTAAAAAGGAGGGGGCCCAAGACAGATCCCTGAGGCACTCCAGAGCTTGCCTTGTACAAGGACGAGGTAGTATTGTTGACGCGGACGTAGGCATGCCTATCAGACAAATAGCTTTTTAACAAATTGTATACCGAACCACATACTCCGTACGAAGAAAGCTTGTATAAGAGGATGTTGTGGTTGACTACGTCGAATGCCTTACTCAGGTCGAAATAAAAAACGTCAAGCTGACCTCTATTACAAACTACTTCAGAGGCAGCAGACATAAAAGATACGAGATTGGTGGATGTCGATCTGCCGGACATGAAACCATGCTGATTAGGAATGACTATACTACGAAACTTGAAGGAGAGAAATTGATGGATTACCATTTCAAAGAGTTTGGAAAAAGAAGAGAGAAGAGAAATCGGTCTGTAATTAAGAACATCACCACTATTTCCAGATTTCAGTACCGGAACAACCACTGCCAGTTTCCAGTCGTCAGGGAATATCCCGGACGTCAAGGAGTTATTGAAAATTGTGCACAGTATAGGCGTAAGTAATTCATGATAAGCCTTAACAATTGCAGCGGGTATCCCGTCATGACCTGCAGACAATGTGGGTTTCATTTTCTTAATACATAGCCTAACACATTCCTCATCGACAACCACAGAACCTAATGAGTCGCCAAAAACGTCCGAGTGAGGCAAAATAGATGAGGAGCAGTTATTATTATTAATGTAAACTGACGCAAAGTGATCAGCAAACAACTCAGACATGCCCTGCGCACTGTCGCTATGCTGATTCAAGACGATTTCGGACTCAATATTCTTCCCCAAGCGCGATTTAGCGTACCTCCAAAATTTCTTGGGATTTTTAACAAGATCTGATTCCACCGAGTCAGAATGCGCCTGGCGATCACGGTTTAAAATTTTCTTACATCGCTTTCTGCAAATTTTAAATTCAACTTCCCACTTTGGAAGACCACTTTTCTTAAACCTCCTGTGCAAAAAATCTTTCCGTTTTAAAAGCGTTCTGAGTTCACGAGAGAACCAGATAGGGAAGCGAGATTTTTTAGACGTTTTAAGAGGGATATACATGTCCATAGCCTCCTGAACAACAGTTGTGAGGAGATATACTTGGCCGTTGATATCAGACGACTCCAGGATAGAAGCCCAGTCAACACCCGAAAGATGGTGATACATTCCAGTGTAGTCCCCCGCTGAATACTTATATGATGTGTGTGGGGAAGGACCATTAGAGGGACTGAGGACCGGAGGATCAAAAATAGAAAGAACTACATCAAGAGCAGGGTGATAGCTATCCTCAGGAACCATAGAAAGTTCACTTCGAGCCACATGTATACCGTCCGTGTTTGAAAAGCATAAATCTAAAGCATTACCTTGGTCGTTTAGAATGTTATTGTGCTGTCTAAGATCTAAAAAGGAAGTAAAGTTGAGGATATAGTTGCACTTTTGTTTACAATAAAAGTTGCCAGTAAGGACATTGAATTGTGTCCAGTTAATCCCTGGAGCGTTAAAATCTCCCAAGATTAAGATATTGCTCCCCTGTGAATCATTAATAGTATTTTCAATGTCAGCAAGACATCTTTGGAAATCATCTGGTGTCGTCTGAGGAGGAAGGTAAAACAGACCTATTAAAATACGTTCTCTGCTAGAACACTCAATTTCAACCCACAGAGACTCAGGAAATCTCTCCAGATCCTCACGTCTTCGTGAACTATATTGTTTGTTAACCGCGACCAATACACCACCTCCTACTCGGCCCCGGGAAGAGAAATCACGATCATGACGGTAGACTTCAAAACAAGGCGGAAAGTAGTCGGAGGAACTAACACTAGGACATAACCAAGTTTCCGTTAAGCAAACAATTGAGTAATTAGATAGAGTAATGTTGGCAAAGAAACATTCAGCTTTCGTCCGCAGGCCACGGACATTCTGGTAAAACAAATCGACGTTACTCATCTTTGTATTTAGTGTTGGGCTTGTGGGCTTCTTCAGACGAGTGAAGGAGTTCTTGACGAAGAGCGCCTCTGAAAGGTTTAAAAAGACAATCCTTCGGCCACAAAGCAGGGTCAGAGAGTTTCTCAAAGTCTTCGGCTGCTACAGAGACGTGAATAGAGGCGTAAGTGTTGTAGCGAGTCTTCAGTCGGTGGCACTTCAAGTTTTCCACATCGAGGGAACACAGATGCCCAACGACGTCAGTAGAGGTGGTGACCGGATCCAGCTTGGTCACAAACAATGCCCTCCGGCGGGAAGATGAGGGGGCAACGCTCAGCTTGCACGCCACGGACGCTCCGGCTTGCGCGGGGATTCGAGACTTCGGGCTGATCGGATTGGGCTTCACAGGAAGTGGATCATCTACCGACGCCTCGCTCACCAGCGCAGAGGCCGGTGCCTGCGGGCTCATCGGGTTCGGCTTACCAGGCAGCGCATCATCTTTCGTCGTCCCGTCTGCTGGTGCACCTGCAGGCTTTGCAGAGAGAGCCGAGGCAGGGGGGAGGCGCAGGGCTGCAGCAAATGTTTTTACTCCACAGGGCCCTGCCTGAACTTCAACATCAGTTCTTGCACGCTTACCAAGCACATCGCGTAAGCTGCGAACTTCCGCCCGGAGACAGGCGATGGAGCCTGCCCGGAGCTCCGCCTGCTGTCTCTGCTCACGACTGAGACGCGCGTTGTCTTCACTGAGGGAAGCAACCTCCTCGGTGAGGAAAGAAATTCCTTCCAGCGCGTCGAGGAGAAGGGACCGAAGGGACTGAAGGCTGGCGTCCCCACGTGCGTCGAGGCCATCGGGAGAGGAGGCAGGCAGCGTCGCCGGACGAGTAGGGGAGGCCGATGGCGGAGGAGGAGAGCGGGCGAACTGGTCGTCGGGGTCACCGGAGACCGCGCCGCTGACGTTAGGCCTAGCTCCACCGTTGATCTTGGCACAGCTTTGGCAGACAAATGAGCTCACCTCACGCTGAAGAAATGTGCGTTCGGTCTCCGGAAAGCATACGCACTTCGTATGCGCGCGAAGTTGGCACTCAGTGCAGCGAAGAAATCTTTAATAACTAATTCTTAGAGTCAGGATCAAGTTCCAGGTCTTGTCAAAGCCTCAAGGGCTTGTGGGACTAGACCCAGCAGTTGCAGCAAGCTTATTGAAAATGTTCACATTGTCACGTACACACACACACACACGTACAAACACGAATCACACACCGATGACATCTTCTGCTCCAGGCGCAAGTTCACATTTCTGTCGGTCTTGAAAAAGTGCGGGAAAACACGTAGTCTCATCAGAAAATAAACGCACACATACGCAAATACAGTAGCCCGAGAATACAATGAAGACCGTAGTCGTATCGGAAGCAGGAGCGAACTGCCAAGACCAACTTATTTCCTCAAAAAAAAAAAAAAGGACGCGCGCGTTTTCTTTGCAGTATTGCTTTTCTTAAGGAAAAAAAGAAGCTTTTTATACTTTCCAAAAAGAAAAGAATGAAAGATATGCGCAGTCACAGTTACTTTGAAAACTTACTTACACGATTACTTTCATAAAAAAAGTTTTTCATGTTTTTTTTAATATTTTCATCAAGAAAAAAAGAAAAAAAAAATCCAAGTGAGGTACAAAATATTTCTTACAATGACGTTTTTAATGATAGCTCAAAACGTGTAAACAAAAAAAGTGAACTGAAAAGATTACCTTATAAAACTAAGGTAGAAAAAAAGAAGATGGATGGTCACTGTTTTCGCACATCCGAGAACATGCTTCTCAGACATTTTTTCAACATTTTGTTTGAGTTAATGGAAAGCAGAGATTCTGGAAGACCATTAAAAATTTTCGGGACATAAAATGTGCGCAGACTTTCACCATAGTGAGTTCTCACCCTAGGAGTGACGAAACGTGGAACAGATCTGAGTTCGCGAGATGGAGTAGACGCGAGTTTGAAATCACTTTCCCAGAAATGCCGCCAAACGACAGTTTGAAGGAAAAGCGAGTAAAAAGACGGCAACTCAAGTGAAATGAAGAGGTTAGCATTGGATGAAAAGTCGCTGTTGTATGCGACACTTTTTAGAATCCCTTTTAAAACTCGGTCAATTCTTAAATGCCAAAATAGTGAACAATTGAAAAAGACAGTTATGCCGTACCTTAGTACGCTGTAAGCTAAGGCGTGCATTATGTTCCTTCTAACTGACAATGGTATAAAACCTTTAATGTGGTACATCATGCACGACACGCTCCTCGACCGTTGACATACGTAAGACATATGAGTGTCCCATGTAAGATCACAATCAAAGTGAAGGCCTAAGTACTTTACTGAACTAACATATTCGACAGGTCTACAATTACAACATGGACAATTGGAGCTGTGAAGGAATAGTGGAAAAGTCAAACTGACATTTTTTTAAGGATTACGGAAGCAGATCAGTTTTGTTTTCGAAGCATTTACACGTAGCTTGTTTGCCGAAAACCAGTCAATAATTTTGGTTGCGTCTGCCTGAAGCATTTCCATAGCACGCTAGTAAACTAGGTGCCGAGAAAACAAAAGAGTGTCGTCCGCATATTGAAAAATTGTTGAATTTTTCGTTGCCGCAGAAATGTCATTTACGTAGAGGTTGAATAGTAAAGGAGAAAGAATGGAGCCCTGGGGAACTCCAGAAGTAAGGAAAACTTGAGAGCTGCGGACATTGTCTACTGAAACAACCTGTGTACGAGTTGAAAGAAAACTCTTGAGCAATGTATGAAATGGTCCCCGAAAGCCGATTCTATAGAGTTTGTCTAAGAGGATGTTGTGGTTCACGGTGTCAAACGCTTTGGCTACATCAACGAAGAGGGCACACACATACATGTTATCGTCGAAGGAAGAGTGGACAATATCTGAGAATTTCTCAAGGAGATTAGTTGTACTACGACCAGCAACAAACCCGTATTGACTTGGCGAGATTAAATTGTATTTGTTGAGAAAACCGGACATAACAATAAAAATATGTTTTTCTAATATCTGTGAAATACAAGACAGTATTGAGATTGGCCTGTAGGATGACACTTGGTTTTGTGCGCCACCTTTGAAAAGAGGAACAACTATGGCTTGTTTTAAGTCATCAGGCACATTACCAGTTTCTATAACATTATTTATAAGAACGAGGAGCACGCTTTTTAAAGAGTCATAATTCCGACACAAGTCTCTATCTGTAAGGCCGTCTACACCCGCCGACCTGAATCGCTTAAATCCAAACAGGTAGGACCGCAACTCAGCTCCTGAGAGAGAAGGAAGGAAAGCAGATTCAGAGTGAAACGGAGTTCCGGGTGTCGAGTCTACCGCGCTATCAATTGGCACAGTAATAGAGTTAGCGAAAAAATTATTAAACGCGTTGACAGTAGTCGCCATATCAGTCCCAAAGTGTTTGCGTAATGTCTCAGTTACGTTCTTTTTTAGATAGCCACGAAACTCATTGACGACCGTCCAAGTTTTCCTGGAGTCCGAACGAGCGTCCGATATTTTTTTAGCGAAATAGGTTCTCTTCGTTGACCGAATGAGGGCATTGACTCGATTTCTTTGCATCTTACATTCTAGTTCGAGAGAGGAATTGTTGGGGGACCTCCGAAACTTCTTCCACAGTTTTTCTTTGTGACTTATAGCTTCAAGAATATCTGGGGTGAGCCAGGGCAGTGAGGGCTTGCGTTTTTTAACATATACAACGGTCTTCGATAACTCCCGGAAATTTCCAAGGATGTCTACAAACATTGAGTACAGGTTCGTCCTGTTAACCGAGGATAGGAATTCATTCCAATCATATTCTTTAATTAGTCCATCAAAAGTGTTGAAGTCAACCCGCTCTAAACGACACGCACTTTCGAAATTATAACCTTTTCTGGAGGGAAAAACACATTTACATGCGACAAAATAATGATCTGCAAATAATAATAATAATAATAATAATAATAATAATAATAATAATAATAATAATAATAATAATAATAATAATAATAATAATAATGTTTATTTACGCGGGTAGTTCACTTCATAGTGAGGCGGGTCTGTCAAAGCCAGACAAAAGGCTTGTTGGACAAGACCCTACAGTTTGTGATAAAAAAGCGTCCCCACACACGTAGGCTTCCAAGCTCAACATACATCACAATATAAACGATGATGGTCACACAAACACATGCACATACACAGCACAGTTAAAAACTTGCACTTTTAGATCGGAGCATTTGCTTCAGTTTGTTTAGTGAGTCCACAGTGTAAACATCGTCCGGTAGGCTATTAAATATATAGGGAACATAAAAATTCCGAATAATAATAATAATAATAATAATAATCAATCAATGTTTATTAAAGTGTCCAGGAACAACCAATCGGTCTTAGTGCTGGCACTCTAAAAAAAAAAATGAGCAAAAACACACACATACAAACACGCATACACACGAGTGCAGAAGGAGAACGTAGTTCTCCAGTCTGAGAATAAAAATATTAACAAGTATGAAAAACACTCAGATTAACAAGGGAAATCAAAAGCACAAAACAGAGACATCACCAGGTGTGAGAGCAAAAAGCAAATACTACATCAGCGCTTCAACTGATCAGCCCTTTTCCTGCAAGAGGAAGATTTGAACAGCATTTCCGAACTTGCTCCCGCATGAGTTAAAAATATCAATTGTGTCAGAGTAGCGATTATAACACTCCGCCGATCTTTGGATCGGGTTTAGGTTGCTAAAATGTCGAGCTATATAAAAAGATGATTGGAGCCGTGTAGGCACACGTGGAACTCTGAGGCTCACTTCGGACAGAAGGCTGGGAGAGTTAATCGAGCCGTGCAGGGTCTTAAACAAAAACAACAAATCTGCCTTCACCGGACGCTGCTGGAGGCTCAACAAGTTGACAAATTGCGAGTTACACACACCGTTCAGACAAGGATCACCATTCTCAAGGTAACGATATTTAAAGATAGAAATAAATTTGTTTTGGACTCGCTCGACAGATGAACTGTTAGTTTTGGAAATGCCGTTCCAAACAACCGAGGCGTACTCTAGCTGGGATCTAACTAAGGAACAATACAGCGTAAAAAAAGCGGACGGGCTTTTGAACTCCTTCGTTATGCGAGACACGGCACCTAACGTGCGCAAGGCCGATTGAACCACTTTGATGACGTGAGTGTCAAATCTCAAGGTTGAATCAAAGACAACTCCAAGGTCCCTCAGTTCACTTACACGTGACAGCAGTTCGCCATGATAACTATATGGAAAGAATATATCATGGGTCTTGCGAGAATATGTCATTATTTTTGTTTTAGAATGATTCAAACGGAGGTCATTGTCTAAACACCAACGACCGAAGGAATATGCGTCATTCTGAAGCGCGATGCAATCCTCTAAGGTCGATATTTTTTTGTAAAGTTTTATATCATCAGCGTACTGCAGAAATGAAGAATTTAATATAACTCGAGAGACATCATTTACAAAAATATTAAAAAGGAGGGGGCCCAAGACAGATCCCTGAGGCACTCCAGAGCTTACCTTGTACAAGGACGAGGTAGTATTGTTGACGCGGACGTAGGCATGCCTATCAGACAAATAGCTTTTTAACAAATTGTATACCGAACCACATACTCCGTACGAAGAAAGCTTGTATAAGAGGATGTTGTGGTTGACTACGTCGAATGCCTTACTCAGGTCGAAATAAAAAACGTCAAGCTGACCTCTATTACAAACTACTTCAGAGGCAGCAGACATAAAAGATACGAGATTGGTGGATGTCGATCTGCCGGACATGAAACCATGCTGATTAGGAATGACTATACTACGAAACTTGAAGGAGAGAAATTGATGGATTACCATTTCTAAGAGTTTGGAAAAAGAAGAGAAAGAAGAGGAGAAAGAAGAGAAAGAAGAAGAAAGAAGAGAATAATAATAATAATAATAATAATAATAATAATAATAATAATATATATTTTATTCCAGCATTTGATTTTTTTCATTATGTTAGACTCGGGTCTGTCGAAGCCAGGGTTGGCTTGTGTGACACGACCCAGCACTGATGTTAGCCAATGTGAGTGGTAGACGGGCGTTCTTGGTATGCTAATAACAGTCAGTTTAGAAGTTCAAAAATTGTTCACAAATGGCAGTCAGTATAGATATTTGAAATAGTTCACAAATGGCAGTCAGTATAGATATTTGAAATAATTCACAAATGGCAAAATAAGAAGCACAGAGATGATTGCTATAACTACACTATACCATCCTTCATGACAAAGTAATATTTAAACACATGGATAAATCATTGTACACTTTCAAAAGTAATAAAAAAAGTAAATGTTTGCAAAAAAAGAAAAAAAAAAACAACCGGATATGTGTATACAGGCATATATCACACAAAGATGCACAGAGGCATATATATATACACAAATTTAGATCTACAGATGCGTTCACGGATACACAAATATACAGTACTCACAGCATAGACACGGATAAAGACACAAACAAATGCCTATGTGGATTCAGCACCAACTGAAGAAAGGTCCAAAAAGTTCGAAATGTTATTCGCAAAAAACAAAATGCATACATGTATTCTAGCACATTTTTTTCAGGTGCTTTTTTAAAGATCGTAGAGAATCGAGTTGATTAAAAACGTCTGGTAATTTGTTGAAGATGTCAGGCACGTAAAATGAACGTAGACTCTTTCCGTAATTGGTGTATATTCGAGGAATGATAAAGCGTTCACTATTTCTTATAGAGCGCTGAACAAAATGAGGCGTTTTAAACGGGCTATTCCAATAATGCTTAGGATGACACATCGTTGAAAAAGAGGGAGAAAACGCGGTAGGCCCACTGATGCGAATACGTCACCATCCTGTATTAATTTGGGATCATAGGCAACGTTTTTGGCGATGCTCTTAAGAATGACATCTATTTTTGTTCTCCAAAGAGCTGAACAGTTTGCGAAGATTGTAATTCCGTATCGCAGAGCTCCATATGCGGTAGCATTAACGACCATTTTTCTGACGGAGATTGGGAGGAAGGTTTTGATGAGATATAATAAACATGATATATTTCGTAGTCTCTTAGCCAAATAATCCAAGTGTGTATTCCATGATAATAATGGAATACAAACAATAATAATAATCAATCAATCAATCAATCTTTATTATACAGTGCCCCAGGAACAACCCTGAGGTCTTGGTGCTGGTACACTGGTGGATAAAAAATAAATAAAAAAAAAATAAAAACAAACACACTATACACATCTCCGCAGAAAATAAGATACATTTTTAGCATAATACTAGGCAGTGCACGAGTAATTAGTGCAATGAAATAAAAACGAGGCAGTAACAGTAGAGACGGAACACAAGACCGAAGGACAACAAGTGCACCACCAGAAAACACGACATGGAGATGACGACATTCAGACATAACAAAGCAATTCAGCAATGCTCATCCTGCACGGGCAAGTTTTTAATAGAAAGGACAAACGTCCTGTAGCAAGGGTTGAAAATATCAAGTTTTTCAGAGTAATGATTCAAACGCTGAGCCATTCTCACAATTGGGTTTACCGGACTAAACGTTCTAGAAACATAAAAAGATGACAGAAGACGAGTAGGCACACGTGACCCTAAGGCACAGTTCAGATAACAGGCTCGGAGAATTGATGAGTCCATGCAGCGTTTTAAACAAAAATAGTAAGTCCGCGTTCTCCCGACGCCGGTGAAAGCTAAGCAAACCAACACGCTCTAACGCAGACTCATATGTTAAACAGTGAACATCCTCCTTTATGTAGCGATGTTTAAAGATAGAAACAAACTTTTTTTGCACACGCTCGATCTCCAAGGAGTGACTTTTAGAAATTCCATTCCAAACAACTGAGGCATATTCTAACTGTGACCTGGATAGCGAGCAGTATAACGTGATAAAAGCCGTCGGGTTTTTGAACTCCCTGGTTAAGCGAGAGGCAACACCCAACATTCGCAAAGACGAGTTAACCAGCCTACCAACGTGATCAGAGAAACGCAACCCAGAATCAACAATGACTCCGAGATCTTTCATTACACTTACTCGAGACAAAGTCTCTCCTTGAATATTATATGCAAAAGAGATATTGTGAGTTTTCCGAGAGAGCGTCATGACCTTGGTTTTGGACGGGTTCAAGAAAAGGTCATTTTCAGAGCACCATCGGTAGAAAGAACATGCATCTTCCTGGAGCTTAGCACAATCACGTTCAGTAACTATTTCTCGATAAATTTTTATATCGTCAGCATATTGCAGGAATGAAGAATTTAAAACAGCAAAAGAGACGTCATTTACGAAAATTGTGAACAGAAGGGGTCCTAAAACAGATCCCTGAGGAACGCCAGAGCGAGTCCTGTACAACGAAGAGTTCATGTTGTTAACCCGGACATATGCCTCTCTCTCTGACAAGTAGCTTTTTAACCAGTCATGTACTGAGCCACATACTCCATAGGAGGAAAGTTTGGATAAAAGAATAATGTGATTGACTACGTCAAAAGCCTTACTTAAGTCAAAGTAGACAACGTCTAACTGACCTCTGTTACATATTACACGAGATGCAGCAGACATAAAGCTAACAAGATTGGTAGTTGTTGATCTACCGCTCATAAAACCATGCTGATTGGGAATTGCTAAGTTTCGAAATTTGAAAGACAGGAATTGGTGAACTACCATTTCAAAGAGCTTAGAAAATGGAGAGAGAAGAGAAATAGGTCTATAGTTACAAATATCACCTTTTTTTCCCGACTTTAAGACTGGAACAACAGCAGCGACTTTCCACGTTTCAGGAAAGGTTCCCAACCTTAACGAGTTGTTAAATATAGAGCACAGTACCGGCGTGAATATGTCGTGATACGTTTTGAGAATCGCAGAGGGAATGCCGTCGGGCCCTACTGATAATGTTGCTCTCATTTTCTTAATACAGGATCGTACGGACTCCTCATCAACATTAATGCAACTTAACAAGTCACCAAACCCATCTAAGTGAGGCAGCGCAGGTGCAGAACGCTGCGTACTATCCCTGTAGACGGACCTAAAATGCTCAGCAAATAACTCAGGCACGGACTTCAAATCGCTCTCGTGATTATCCAGGACAATCTTCGACTCGATGTGCCTCCCAGAACGTGAATTAATGTACCTCCAGAATTTCTTCGGATTATTGACAAGATCTGATTCCACTGAGCAACGATGAGCCTGGCGGTCGCGATCCAGGACCGTCTTACATTGCTTTCTGCAGTTCTTGAATTCTACCTCCCACTTTAAAAGGCCACTTTTCTTAAACTTCCTGTGAAAGAAGTCCTTTCTTTTCAGTAGTGTTTTTAGCTCACTGGAAAACCAGTTAGGAAAGCGAGATTTAGTAACTGTCCTTAACGGAATAAAAGTATCCATGGCCTTCCGAACAGTTTGCGTGAAGAGCATGACCTGGTCATTTACATCAGGCGACCCCAAGATCAATGCCCAATCAAAACTCGTGAGGTAATGATACATCCCGACATAGTCCCCTGCCGACAGATTATATGAGGTGTGCGGCGGGGAATCACCAGAATGAGCATGAACAGAGGAATTCTCGAAAGAAAGTACTATATCAAGTGCAGGATGATATGAATCCTGAGGAACTAATGGCAGTTCACCCCGTGCTACACGCACACTGTCCATATTTGAGAAGCATAAATCTAGAGCATTAAATTGGTGATTCAGAACATTATTGTGTTGTTTGAGATTTAAGAAAGAAGAAAAGTTTAAGAGCTGGGTGCCTTTCTGCCTGCAGTAAAAGTTGTCCGTAAAAACATCAAGCTGCGGCCAGTTGACTCCAGGAGCATTAAAATCCCCCAAGATTAAGACTTCGCACCCCTGTAAGTCATTCACTGTATTCTCTATGCCAACAAGACAACTATGAAATTCATCTGGCGATGTCTGGGGAGGGAGGTAAAATAAACCGACTAAAACGCGTATTCCCTTTGCAGCCTCAATCTCGACCCATACGCTCTCGGGAAATTTCTCTAAGTCTTCGCGTCTCCTAGAGCGGTAGCGCCTGTCGACTGCGACCAACACTCCACCTCCCGTTCTGCTCCGCGGGGTAGAATCACGATCGCGACGGTGCACCTCAAAACAAGGAGGGAAGTAATCGGAGGAGCCGATGCTAGAACACAACCATGTTTCAGTTAAACAGAATATAGAGCAATTGGATAAGGTAACATTAGAGAAAAAGCAATCGGCTTTTGTACGCAGGCCGCGAACGTTTTGGTAAAATAAATCAATGTGACTCATCCTTGGTCTATCCAACGTTCAAAGGGGAGGCGGCTGCCTCAGATGCATGGAGCAGGTCTTCGCGAAGGGCGCCTCGAAAAGCCTTAAAGAGGCATGATTTGGGCCACACGGTAGGATCAGAAAGCTTTTCGAAGTCTTTTGCAGCCACAAACACATGGAAGGAGGCGTAGGAGTCGTAGCGCGTCTTCAGTTTCCGGCACTCCACTTCCTCAACTCCGACGGAAGAGAGGTGAGAACTGATGTCTACGCAGCTGGTGTCCGGGTTCAGCTTGGTGACGAACAGGGCTCTTCGTCGAGTAGATGGAGGCGCAACGATCAACTTGCAGGTTTCCGACGCCCCGATAAGCGCCGGGGTCCTAGCTTTTGGTCGTGCAGAGTTGGTGCCACTGGGAGGGATGTCGTCTTTCGGCGAAGCATTATTCTGGCCATCCGAAGGGAGGGCAGCCGCCACAATTTTCGTAGGAGAAGCTTAATAATAATAATAATAATAATAATAATAATAATAATAATACTTTATTTCCATTGCACCAAATGGTGGAGCCAAGAAAAAAAGCCGCGCTACGCGGCTTGACAAGTAAATGGTAACGTGACGCTGTTGGCGGAGCTTGTGTTGCGTGATAATGTTTCGCCTACAGCAGCGCTGGTCTTTTCCGGAATGTTTAGCAACATCAGGACAGCACACATTTTGCTGGGTAAAAGTAATGCTTCGGTAACTGTTGCGAGCATGAAAGAGTCAGCGGTTGACCGACTGAGTTGCCGCAGTGCTTTAGCAGCGGACACTTGTGCAAAGCAGCAGGAGTGTCCGCTTTAGCAGAGAACACTTCTGCTGCTACAACATTGTTGCGCGATTGCAATAAAACTGTTTTCATGTTACGAAACTTTGTTGCGGCGATTGTCTCCACAGCATACATTGTTACCTGCGTACAGACTTGCTTTCTTCTTTCTTTCACTATAACCTAGCGTGCGGCCGTGTCTGGCTTCGAGCAGCCTCTCAGAGCGTCTTCATGTTTGGAGTTATGATTGGAAGTATGATTTTTACTCACATCTCTGATTGGTGAGCTCGAAAACATTCTCTACAAATATTATTAAGCAAAAGCACATGACAAAAACAAGCCTACTCTTAAAGGGCGTTTGCCGCCAAGCGTGCCTATTAGTGTGCTATGCCTTGTCATCTCGTTTTTATGATAATGAAATTTCTCTTTAATAACAAATCAATAAAAAAATAGTGTCTTTTTTCTTGATAGATCTAAGAGTTTCTAGCTGCTTAATTGTATATTGGTTGATATTTCTAATTGAACAGGCTAAGTGGAACTGGAAAGATGGTAAATATATATGGACATAGGTCGCCTCAAAACATTTTAGTTTTCACCCATCATGTTTAAAACGCTATCAGACACTATTGAGGTTAGTACAAACGGGTGCTCAAGATTTCTTAATGCGATACCATTTTTTCACGCTGTTCGTATAGGTAAAAATAGTCAAACCCATAAATTTCAAAGTCAAAACGCTTTAATTATAAGATGAGGTTCTAAAAAAATCTTTATAGAAACCATTTTCGGGCTTTTCGGGCGAACATGAAAGTCCGCCAAAAATTCGGGTTGCCATGTTTTTTCTTTTTGTTTTTTAATTTAGGTTGTTTAAAAAAAAGTCGAGGTTTTTGAAACGATGGGGAAAGTGTCAGTCATTTTCTCAAAGCTGTTTACTACTTTCTACCCTTTGCTTCAGACACGCATTTTTGTATTTTCACTGAATAGTTTACTTCCTAACTCTTCCGTGTATATTTTTCCACTGCCGCCGCCACTGCCTCTCTAGGGTGGCCGAGGACCATCTGAAGCTGAGTTGTCAGCATTTTTCTTCGGCCTCCCCCCATTTTTCGTTGAATGGGAAAATAAAGTATTTGACTTGATGTGAATCTACGTGCCTCATGCGCGTAACTCACTTAACGATAAGCTGTGTTCTTTGTGTGTTTTGGTTTCGGTCGAGAAAGAGCGATGCTTTTTGAGTTACCCATACCATTGGTTGCTGGAATATTGCAAGTATTCTCTCCTACTTTCTTTGTCTGCAACGTCGGACGTTTTGTCACTCCAGTTGGGATTGGAGGAATTCACAGCACAACGTTTATATTGAGTAAGTATTCACGTTATATACTGAGAAGACTACCCTGCGTTTGACAATGGTATGACGTGAACATAAACGAGCTCAGTATAAACGCGCCGCATGTGCAAATAGGGCAAAGATGAGGAAGATGTAATTTACATCGAAAAAGCCGCTAGTTAAACTAGATGGAAAAATACGATTACTGGAGTGTTTTTATTAACATACTTGTATTCACCTTAGTGCGGGCACATAAGCTCAGAGACAATAAAACAGGTACAAAAGGCGTGCTTAAAACAATTCCTGTGAATCATCTTGCTCTTTCTTCACAACAGTGTGTCAGACCCAGTATGCCGAAGTTCAACGAAACAAGGATAGAATGCTTCCATATAAAAACCCTATATACTCTAGTTGACCTCAAAGTAACAGGGGAGTCGTCGATGAAAGTACAAACTAGGGTGCATACTCGCAGCTCTAACAATGGCTCCAGTTTATGCCGCTGAATTCTACAGAATGACAAGTACAAAGTACAAAACGTCTACTGTCCATGGAGCTGTTTTATGGGACTTCGCCGGTGGCTGCGAGACCTGGTCGTATATCCGGTGAGCTAAGAATTAGTTATAGGTGTAGAATTTGTGTCGTGAAAAGGGTCCAAGTAAAAACGTAAGGTTTCCACACCTCTGTCTGGTGGTCCTGAGCGAAACGCCGTTGGTCAAGGATGTATAACTCTGTCTTGCGGGTCTTGTTTCTTACGAGGAGCAATTCTGGAGAAAGTCGATAGACGATGGATAATGTCGTGGTGCCATGATGGGTTTTAGAAATAATGGCGTGTTCGCATCTTTAATGGGGCAATTCAAAGGAATTTTTTACTGGAAATTCAGATGATTTATTCACGTATGAGCCTGTGCATAACAAGGGCTCCCCTACCGAAGCTTATGGGTGGGGTGCTTCGGTTCAGTGCGAACTTTGTTGTAAGACGTTTGTATTATCTGGATCACTTTATTGCCCATTACCTCGATTGACCTTTTTTGTGTGTTGGGAGGGTGTGCATCGACATGGCATGGTGGTCACGGTCTACAAGCGCTCTGTTCTATCCGGTATGTCTCTTTCCTTTTTGTCATTTTGCGCTGTGTATTTGTCATTATATATAACCAAACCAACTAGCCCAACTTTCTAGTTTATTACCATACTCTATTTCAACAGCGCGTGCGAGTGGAATGGTGTTTCTTAAAGGGCAAATCCACTCAAAAAGTCGACCCAATATAAACGGCTGATATACCTTAAGGGGGTCAAAATACGGTCATACCCAGAATATCACGTCGAACCGACGAAGCATTCCCGATTAAAGCCAATATTAAAAACATTCCACCAGCTGGGTTAGCGGCCCGACAGCGGATGAGCAACGCTGGCACCGGGTGAGCCAGTGAATCAACACTTGGCAATGACGTAGGTTTCGTCTTATGCTGTCGCACGGACGCCTCAAACGCTTTGTTTCCTGTGGCATTCTGCGATTCTACTGACGGCAAGAGGTGCTTACCCCGAGCCGAGAACTGGGCTTGTTGGTAGTTAGGAGGAAGAAAAACGCAGCACCGGACAGGCCTTGACTTTCATTTAAAAACAGAAAATGAAAGCAAACAAGAGAACACGGAACCACACTTGTCCGATTACACGATGGTAATCCTACGAAGAAATTAAAACGACTATAATCTTCATTTTTAACATCATGCTCAACACGGTAAGTGGTACGCTGCGTTCACGTAAGCTTCCACACGCATAATGTAAGTGTTACAGTCAGAGATCGCGAGTGACAAGCAAAACAAATTGCGTTGTGCGCTGCGCTATCGTTTGAATACGTCAGCTATTGTAGCCTTGCATTTTTGGCGGCGGTCTATATAATTTATTTTTTCGTCGGAGCTGGGAACGATGATGAACGGTGCATGACACTCGAGCCGACAGCGCTATACACATTTGCGAGGTTGACATCTAGGCGCTGCTTATGGTGTCAACTGCGCGCGGGCAATCACAAGCCTGGAAAAGTTGCCCTCACGTGCGTAATGCACGTGTTTGCCCGCATGGGGTACTGGCCGGGAAGACATATTTGTAATTGTCTATATCTTGAGCGTAGTGTACATAAATCCGGAACAGTTACGAAGTGGTGTAGAAGTACGAGAAACACGGATGACATCAAACACTTGCCGCTCGATCGCAGGTCGCAGCACCTCTAGCTAGCGTACACATAAAGGCAGCATTGCTTTAACAACTTAGACCGTTTGTGGATACCATCTGTCCATCTGCCTCCCATTATTCCTCGTTCTTCTGGCCCGCGAGCAAGAAACAAATACAGTCACGCTGCGCCGACACCGACTGCGTCATATTAATTATAGCAGTAGAATTCGCTTTTCGGTTAGGCACATTTATAAATACATTAGCACTTACTAGATTTGGTTATAATAACAAAGTGCAGCGGTAAAAGAAAAGTGTGCAGCTTACCTTCCGATTTGAAACTCCACGTGTGACTGAGCCGCCTGTGTTGGTGCGTCGAGTCAGGAGCGCGGGACGAGACCTACTGCATGCCATCGGCGCGCCGCTGATTAATTCAGCGTTGCCAAGGTGCCCGAGCCGGTAGTTTCGGCTTCGCTGCGCCGCCGGAACGAAACTCGGATACGCGATATTTATAAAACTATACACACTATCGAAAAACAAATTATATCTCGTGATTCAGGGTCGCCGACATCGACTAAACAGATCGTAACCCAAAAATCGTAAAAATGGGGTGGAGTTGCCCTTTAAAGGCTTTCTTTTCTGGAGCACTTCCGCAAGTAAAGCGCTTTGCTCGTCTCCGTTTTTAGGTTCACGAATTTGGTTTTTGGCACACAGCTTATGATGTTTATGCGACGGCGAAAGCTTTGTGCTGTAAAACAAACCTAAAAAGCTGAAGCTACAGTATCTATTTCTTTCCCGGTTCCTGCTTTTAATTAAATAAAACGTTGCTCTTGTTACGAAGGAAATAGTGATTCCGGAAATAGTCGTCGACATTATTTTCAAGTAAGGTCATTTCAAGTAACGGATACAAACCAGCATTACGAATATTGTCACCAATGCCAATTGATGAGGTAATGCTAACTGAAGGAACTAAACGTTTAATGGGGCGAACTCGTGTCCAAAACAAAAAGGGAACAGTAGAAAACAGCAGAGCGTCGATGTCGGCGAAACCGCAGGATCGAGAGCTGGGGGGCCATGTTTCTTAGCCCTGTTACAGACACAGATGTAGTAAACGTATTTAATGCATTAAAAAATAGTAAAAGTTGTGACTGTTATGGTTTGCAAATAAAGCCTGTTAAATACATAATTGACATTATATACCCTTGCTTGACGCATATATTTAACCTCTGCCTTTTAAACGGCGTGTTTCCAAGCGGATGCAATTGGCGAAAGTTACAGTTTTATATAAAAAAGGTAATGAAAATGAATTGGGAAACTACCGACCCGTTTCAATTTTGTTAGTTTTCTCAAAAGACCTCGAGAAACGTTTGTTAACTCAAGTGACAGCGTTTGCTGATAATCATAGCTTGATCAGCACATCTCAAACTCAATTTGGCTTCCGCAAACACAGCTCAACTGAACTTGCTCTTCTTCAACAAAAGGAATACATTCTTAAAAATTTCGAAAATAAAAAAACTAACGCTTGGCTTGTTCATTGACTTTACAAAGGCTTTTGACTACCTCGATCATGACTTGCTTATTAAGAAGTTAGAAATGTATGGATTTCGTGGTCAATGAGCAGCGCTAATTAATTCATGTTTGTCTTATCGTAAACAATATGCACATATCAACGGTCATTCATCCGTAGTAAAATCAATTAGATCAGGCTTTCCTCAGGGAAGCATCCTTGGACCGTTTTTATTCAACCTTTATGTAAATGGCGTCATAAATATATGCCAAACAGCGAAGTTCATAATTTATGGTGACGACACCACTTTATTGTTTACTGGTGATACCGCCACCGAACTCATAGATAACGCGAATGATGCACTCAGGCAACTAGAGATATGGAGCAAAAGTGACGCTTTAAAAGTGAACGTAAATAAAACTAAGGCAATTTTATTCCACCCAAGGAATAAACAAGTAGATATAACCAATGCAATTTTTTTGAACTCAACTAAAATAGAATTAGTGTCAGCATTCAAAACCCTAGGTATATCTTTCTCGGAGACTATGTCATGGGATGATCATATTAATTTCATTATATCCAAATTATCCAGCGTTGCTGGCTTAATATACCGCAATGAGCATATCTTGCCACGTAGAATAAAACTGTTACTATATAATTCTTTATTTTATTCCCACATAAACTATGGTCATTTAATATGGGGTACAACCACACTTACCAATTTTCAAAAGGTATTCGTACTGCAAAAAAAAATATTAAGAAGTATTTGTAATGTTTCACTGGAATTCCCGGCAGATTTGCTTTTCAATGAACTTGGTGGAATGACAATTTTTGATTTGTATAGATATCGCCTATGCTGAAAATATAAAATTGAACAAAATATGCACATACGACATCTTGAAGAGTTATCAAATCTAAAAAGAAGAGAATACAGTTATCAAACACGTATAATGTTACCCTGGCAAGTGCCTTTCTCTCGAACAGATCACGGTCGTCAAACCATAGCTCACACACTTCCAACAATTCTGAATCAGCTTTCTACAAATCACATAGAACTTGATAACCTATCAGTGGGCGGTCTGCGGGAAATGATGCTCTCTAGCCGGAACGACCATGACTGAAAGATGCTTTTGAATGTTCTGTTGTTTTTGAATGTTTTGTTGTATTTCTTATAAGAGAGTGGTTTTGTGCGATGTATGTTTTCCTTGTGGGTGTATTTCATGTGTTTGCGTTCGAAAACACTGCGGCAGTGTCCTCTTATAGAGCTCGAGTTTGTTCCTAATATACGTGCAAATGATTCTTCCGTGTAAAAATAATGTTGATTATTTTTTTTCTCATCTTTTTTTTTCGCTGTTTTGCCGCTGCTAATGTCGTGGGGGATTGGGACCAGTAAAGCTGTGCTAACAGCTTTTTTCCAAGCCGCCCTCCAACCTGTACTTTGCCATGGAAAATAAACTCCTATTATCTGAAACTGACCTTGGCTCGCCACACGAAGCCCCTTATGTACACGCGTTGGCCTCTGGAATGGTCGGCGTAGAATGTTCGACGCGTGGTTTCCCTTAAACAGTTCAAGGGGTTTATACAGTGGTTAGGCAAGTATACGGAATAAAATCATTTAATGGCAGGAAATATCTTATATTTACAGCCTGAAAAATCTTGTGTGTCTACCAGTAGGCGATAAACGAAGCTGAAAATGTCTTCATGCCTAAAAAAACAGTCTGCACTCCAACAATAGGCATGACGTCACACACTCCTACGTCGTACTGTGTTACTGTGCAGATTGTTCGTTTAGGTCTAAAAATATCTTCAGCCCTATTGGGTGACGCCCTTGTCACTTACTTAAGGCAAACGATTTGTTTACAACCAGTACATCCACTGATATATTTCCTTGATATTCATGATATTCTTAATACAAAAGTTCGGAAGCGACTTTTACATTTTAAAGTCCTAAAATGCATGAAATGTAGTATTTAACAAGTGATAGTTTTAATTGGTTTAAAAGATTATATACAACCTTGCGTAGAATATATGACGTGGCATCAATGTATATATATGTATATACCGGGTGTTCATTTTTAATTCGAACAGATTTATTTTAAAAAATCCGTAAAAGATACACTGATACGTTTTGTGCAGGTGCTGTATACGGCTAGGGGGACATATTATAGGGTGCTGATCGTAACGATCAGTTTGCTAATTAATTTAAATTCGTTAATTAACTTTTTAATTGATGAAAATAGACATAAGGTTCTAAATATAAACTTGCACAGAGTCACCAAAAACCACTAAATCAGTCATTTTAAGAAAGACTTTGAGCGCGTGAGAAGCGTAGTAGTGCACTAGATTTATGACTCGTGGAGCAGGCACAAGTCTGGGGATAGATAAGAGACGGAAAAATCGCGCGGGCGCCTTATCGCAACCGCTAGCTTTGTACCTGCTCCACCAGTGGCAACTTTAGTGCACTACTACGCTTCTCACGAGCTGAAAGTCTTTTTGAAAATGACTGATTTAGTGGTTTTCGATGACGCTGAGCAAGTTTATAATTGGAACCATATGTCTATTTTCATTAATTGAAAAGTTAATTATCGAATTTTAGGTAATTTCCCTACTGATCGTTACGATTAGCCCCCTATAATATGTCCCCCTGCCGCATAATTCACCTCCACAAGCAGCATAAGTGTAACTTTCACGGGCTTTTTTAAATAAATCTGTTCGAATTAAAAATGAACACCCAGTATATATATATATATATATATATATATATATATATATATATATATATATGGGTGATTTCATCTCAAATCGGGCAGGCTAAAAGTGTCTAATTTTTAATTTTCACGAAAAAAATATATGTTTTGGGGGTATTTCTCAAATGAAGGAGGGCGCAAACCGCATGTTCTCCCGATTTTTTGTTCTCGAGTTACGAGCCGTAGAAGCTGCAGTGGCAGAAACTAGAGTTTTTGCCTGCCGTCGCAGGTCACGTGTTTGACACCCTCTGCTAACGCTATTGTTTTCTCTACACCCTTTTAACTTTCCCCCCTCATTTAAAAGGTATTATAAAGATACCTTGATGTATTCAAATATTTTTAGGAATTTGATTGTTTTCTAAAACACATGTCAAACTCGTCACTCCGGTCGCTTTTCGGTCAAATTTGACAGGAAATTACTTTGTCGGTACTTAATGTAAATTTTCTTTCTTTGGCTTTACAGAAAGCCCAAAGCAAGCCCATTATAGATATAATAATATCATTATGATCTGTCGACTAGCCGCTCCGCTACCTTCACGTAAACGTTGTAGGAAATAACAAATGTTGAAAGTTTGAGGTCGATTTTCTCAAAAACCCATTTTTGTAAATTTTTATTTTTTGAATTTTTTTAGACACATTAGTCGACTATAAGAAAAAACAGTCTGGAAATGTAATATTTTGGTTGTATGTTCTCTGAGCCGCAATCGCGTGAAATGTGTGAACATTTGTTATTTTTCACAACGTTTACGTGAAGGTAGCGGAGCGGCTACTTGGCAGATAATAATTATATTATTATATATATAATGGGCTTGTTTTGGGCTTTCTGTAGAGCCAAAGAAAGAAAATTTACCTTAAGTACAGACAAAGTAATGACCTGTCAAATAGGACCGAAAAGCGATCGGAGTGACGAGTTTGACATGTTTTTTAGATAACAATCAAATTCCTAAAACTATTTGAATACATCAAGGTATCTTTGTAACACCTATTTAATGAGGGGGAAAAGTTAAAAGGGTGTAGAGAAAACAATAGCGCCAGCAGAGGGTGTCAAACACGCGACCTCCGACGGCAGGCAAAAACTCTAGTTTCTGCCACTGCGGCTTCTACGCTTCGTAACTGAAGAACAAAAAATCTGAAGAACATGCGGTTTGCGCCCTCATCCATTTGATAAATTCCCCCAAAACATATATTTTTTTCGTGAAAATTAAATATCAGACGTTTTTATTCTGCCCGATTTGAGATGAAATTTCCCATATCGGGCAGGCTGAAAGGGTCCAGCTTTTAATTTTCACGAAAAAAATATATGTTTTAGGGGCATTTCCAAAAGAATGAGAGCGCAAACCGCAAATTCCACAGATTTTTTGTTCTCGAGTTACGAAGCGTAGCAGCCGCAGTGGCAGAAACTATTGTTTTTGCCTGCCGTCGCAGGTCGCGTCTTTGACACCCTCTGCTGGCGCTATTGTTTGCTCTACACCCTTTTAACTTTTTCCCCCTCATTTAATGGGTAGTATAAAGATACCTTGATGTATTCAAATAGTCTTAGGAATTTGATTGTTTTCTAAAAAAACATGTCAACTCGTCACTCCGGTCGCTTTTTGGTCAAATTTGACAGGTCATTACTTTTTTTTTTTTTTGGCTCTACAGAAAGCCCAAAGCAAGCCCATTATAGATATAATATACTCGAGAAAAAAAATCGGGAGAACATGCGGTTTGCGCCCTCCTTCATTTGAGAAATACCCCCAAAACATATATTTTTTTCGTGAAAATTAAAGATTAGACCCTTTTAGCCTGCGCGATTTGAGATGAAATCACCCATATATATATATATATATAAAGTAAATGTCAGGTGGCGTGGGGTCACGTGACGTCAAATTTACCGGCACATTTGGCGGGGAAACTGGGGCAAATACACTAGTGTATAGTTAATGTGACGTACATTTTTCCGCTAGCAGGAAAACTGAATTCGTCCGTAGGTCCCGTGACGTCACGTCACGTGACACCAAATTTGCCGCCAAATTTTTGCGGGAAACTGAATCGGTATAGTTCGTGTGTCGTAAATTTTTCCGCTAAATTTAGCTGGGAAACTGGATTGGTCTAAGTCCAGTAACGTCAGGTCACGTGACATTAAAGGTTCGGCTACATTTAACGGGGAAACTGAATTTTTGTATGTGTAGGTCACGCGACGTAAATATATCTCTGCTAAATTTAGCGGGAAATGCGCGGTCTGACGGACGGAGGGACGGATGGTCGGACAAAATTCTGAGATCGTGCGTTGCGTTAAAAATTATTTTTTGCTTTAAAAGTCTTTTTCACACACTGACAATCACATCCAAACTTTAAAAAAAGAAATGTAGCGCTCAGTGTACACCTTCTTAGGTCACATCGCAAGGCATGTACTGAGCTGCAAACGTTATTGAAATTCATTTCAAATATCCCCGTCATTGCAGGGATTGACAAGAGTGACTTTCTGAATGTTGCCGAGGGTTTGACTCTCACGAGCGCAGGTCAAAATTTCACACAGTTCTGTTCAATTCATGAGCCGAATTTTACACGCGTCACCAAGGGCTAAGAGCAAATCGACTAAGTGCAAATTGCAAATCGCGATCCCCGCATCTAAGTCTTCAAGCTGTGTGAAGGCGAGACTAAGAAAAACTGTCCGCTTCTACATTGTGCTGTTCCCGTTCAGCGCTCGTCCAGAGAAATTGGCTGAGTCATGATGGAGAGTGCAATTCTCAATCCGGGAATTCGGCGGCTTTCGCCGCTATGGCTGAACTGACTCGTTCCCACTCCACGTGCATCGTAACCCGTGCGTTGTCCAGCGGTCGTACCCCGCGCACCCGGCGCGTCGTTGCCAAAGTTCTCAGTGTTCACAGTCCCCGCACTTTTTAAAGTTTTTACAAAAAGAAAGTGTTTTGATTTGGTATTGCTGCGTGCAAGTATTTGTGTTACACGGTTGCTAGACTTCTTGTGTTAATTAAGAAACACTCCATCTCAGTATGGTTATTTTTAAATAGGAAAAAACGTTACGCTGACCAATCCCTGAAATTACAATTGAGATGAATCGAGAAAAAAAGTACACTAAATGCATATAGATTTCTTATGAATTTATACGTCATATTTTGCAGGATCCCTTTTGTGATAGAAGTAACAAAATGTTCCGGGGCTGTATACCAGGAACCTAAGGAAGAAGGCACAAAAAAAAATCACAAGTGATTCAAACTGCCAGGATAAATATGAATTTATTTTTAAAGCGCACAAGTACAAGACATCGTACCGATATCTTTAAAAAAGTGCAGGAGCATAACTCCGTTGGTATACAGGATAAAAGTGTCCAAGGTTCCCTTCAAAAGTCGTATCAAAAGATGCATTGTTCGTGATTATTACTACCCGGTTAGTTTGGTGGAGAAATGTCTTTTTAATAAACTTTCGATAAAACGTCTTTAATAATCCAATCATTAAGAATATATAAGTGATGTTATGCATTTAGCTAATAACTAAAAATGACGCATTTTATCAAGCAATAAAAATTACTGATGTTTTACCGACGTATGTGAAATATTAGGATGTTAACGAATCATTAAATGTTTTGTAATCTCGCAACCATTCTCCTAGACGTGAATAAATGAAATAACTAGTTTCATTATCCTGAATACTAGTCTTCAGTGTTCACAAAGGTTCCTAATCCACGGATGAAGACGCGTGAAAGCAAACATATCTAAGCAAGGCATTTAGCTATTGCGAATTTCGTTCATGCATTTTTTTGTGTGTCTGTGTATGTGGGGGGCAGGGGGATCGGACTACGGACTGCTGGTCAGAGGAGCTTGTAGCCGACCACTCTAGCCGCAATGCGGGGAATATTGTTATATTAGTTCGCACTTATTTGTGTGCGTAGCTTGCAAGGCCTCTAGCCAAGACATGATCGACCGCTTGAAAGAATGGAAATTAAGAATGTAGTCAGCATTGCTCGAATTTTTTTTTTTTAAAGTCAGTTGTACTTCTAGTTTGAAGCATCAAAACACCGAGTGGCAGAGAAAAACAAAGCCGGAAGATCCGCGGTGACTGCGTTCCCAACCACTCCAGACAAACTGCCGGTTTCGGTTGGTTCCACGAAGACAAAAGGCGTCACACTGTGCTGTCAAAGTTTCCAAGTTGACATGAACTCAACATTGCTTAGATTCAGCCATGACGTCGGGGCCGCAAGGTGGACGCTGGTTATAATATGGGGGAAGAAAAGGTCATGTAGTCTGAGGTGCTATCACTAGGGTTCCGTGTTTTTTGGTATATACCTATGAACACCGAAAATCAACCTCCGAGGAAGTTTTCCTCTGAAATGGTGAAAACCGAAAAACTTCAAATTGAAGCTGTCCTTGGAAAATAAGAAAAGAAAAATGCCCCGCTTTACACTACGTTACTAGAACAACTCAGTTGGAAAACAGTCATAGAGCCTGTTCTGTAAAAGTGGCACCGATCCGTACTCGAGCACCGAGCTAATGACGATCGCACCGCCGCCATTTCTTCCGCTCCGGCGCTGGGGGAACTGCATGACGGCTTGTATTGGTTCGGGAGTACTTGCATTCGATAGCGTCCTCTGTGACTGTTCTATGTTGACTTCAATCGGCCGTTTGATGTGGAAACTTATACGGTTGAAGTGGTTCAGGAATGCCGACCCCCGTCTTCCAAGTAGGCGTGCTGCGAATTACTACCAATGTTAGGTTCCGCCCAGGTAGGGATGCACTGCCTGAAATCAGTGGTGAGAAATGGGTCTATAAAAAAAAAACGATATTAATTGTGTCGCAATGCCTTGTAAACTAAAGATTAAAAAAAAAACATCACGTATTTTTTATTTTGTACTAAACTCAAATGAAGGTTCCTGCGAAAAGAAATTTTCCGTTTGTTTTTACGCAAAAACACGCTTTCTAAAAGCTCAAGGTGTCCACAGTAAAGAGAAAAAGAATCAGCGGCCATCTTGACACCTCGAGCCTGGGATTTTCGGTGCTCTGGAAACATCCAGCGACTCTAATAGTAGTCACATAAGGCAACTTTCATGTTTCAACTCGTCACTAAAAGGGGGCGGTGTTATCGTATTTAGCTTAAAGTCTCTTCATGTTTTAAAAGTAGCGCAAGGTGCGTCGATGCACAATGCACGTGCAACGTGCAGCCCTTGGGAAGATCATGGCCGCACAGTATGAACCGGCGCGGCTTGGCAATGCCAGCTTGTGAGGCTGCGCCTGTAGACAACAATCGCAGCGCTGCAGCCGACAGGGCAGCACGTGCGGGCTGCAGTGCATCGCTGCAGCCCGCACGTGCCGCCGCACGTGCAGGTGCACGCGATGCACGCGCAAAACGACCACCATGCTTGCCCTGATACCAATTAATGCCTCTTCATGCGTTAAAAGTAGCGTAAGGTGCGTCAATGCAAGAGGCACGTGCAACGTGCAGCCCTTGGGAAGATCATGGCGGCACAGCGCAGCTCTGAGCTATACTCTGTTTCACACTTAGCGTACAACGCTGTCAAAGCTACTGGCGCGAGCGTGAGGCTTGGTCTCGTTGATCATTTGCACGCGTGCTTGCGCACACAAAACCATAAACAAAGCTACGCGCTCGCGCTAGTAGCTTTGACAGCGCTGCATATTAAGTATTAAACGCAGTATAGAATTCAAACACTATGTTCTTCCCAGAAGTGGCGCGCGGCAAGCGTCTCGAGCCTTTCCACAACAATGAATGGCGCCACCTTTCCTGAAATATAGGGGCATTACTTTAGCTCGGTCTTGGTGGACGCTATAGCAGCCCAGCTTTTAACGGCGAGTTTCCCAATTCAGTGTTCTATGTTAACGTTGTCTTTACGGGAAGAAAACCTCTACCCTTCTTTATCTTTTTCTCGTTGACCCGGAGCACTGCCACACTGAACTGTTCTTAGGTGTTGTTCCCTTCTATCGAAACCACATTCCTTAACCCGTCTTCCCTTCCTTTCTTTTTACCAGTATTACTGGAGAAGATGTTAAAATTTATAACTTATAAATTATAATATTTACTCCAGTAAGTATACAGTCGCTTTACAACACAAGGTCGATAAAGACCGATTTATCTCCGGCGCTAAAATTAGGCACCGAAAAATACCGATTGTAAGGGAAAAAAGAAATGCCGATGAATAACCTCCGAACTTCAAGAAAAATAAATACCGAAAACACTGAACCCTAGTTATCACCCATACCAAGCGCACATGAAAGCACGTTGTACCCCTGTCTGACAGCATTCTAAAAGCTTCTTTTCACTACGCTCCATAATAAAATCAGCCTTTGAGCTCGCGATCTTGAGTGCGCACGTGCCCTACGGCGTGCGCTGGTACGTCGATTTTATATAGGAGCTTGTTTCAAAGGTTTGAGTGCGCACGTGCCTTTAAAGTTATATCGTATAATCAAGTGATTCTGCTATAATATCGTAATACCTGAACAATAATCCGATACAAATTGGTATAATCAAACAATATCCTTGTAACGGAGACAACAACCAGCTGAATTCAAAGTTCAGAAGGTATTTTGGTAATAAATAAAAAAAAACATATTACTCGGTTAAGTGCATTTATAACTGATTACGGAGTAAAAACTTGACATTGGCGTGTATATGTGTTTAGAGAGATGTGCCTCGCAATATTTAAAGCAAATATAATTTTGTGACTTACGTGAGATCACACTTTCATCCGTTCGGCTGCACGTAACAAGATTGCACCGGCTTTATTTGCTACATGATAAGGGAAAGCTCCCTTTTTTCTATATGGGAAATCCTGCGCAGGTCTAATGATGGATGTGCTGAAAAAAAGAGCGATTGCAGCTCGTCTGTTAAAGGTTTTGTGAAATAAGGCTACGTATACATTTTATGGCGGGACCCTATAAATCACGATCTTGAAAAAATCTCAAATCTCCGTTTGTTTTAACAATCTAAGAGTACCCCTTCCCAAAAAAAAGGTAAGGACTTTCTCTGTAGCGGAGGCCCACAACTCTCCTTACATCCCCTTTTGAATCCTTAACTTAGGAAGAAGAAATATACACTTTTAGCTGACAAGTTACCGCTCATATTCTTGAAGTTCGGGGATTATCAAAGCCTTCACACGTGGTCGAGGCATGAATGTTGTCGCATTGAAGATAGTTGTGGTCGGTTTGACTTTAATTTTTAAAGCTCTTGGCCTGTTCTCTCTCACGAGGTTGTCGTCTTTTTACCGGGGAGCTCACGACTCTCGCACTGCGCCCGGCTTCTAAGAAACAACCCACACTATTATTCAACCAAATCCGCAGCGTTGATGAAGTAAGCTGCGTCGGAACAGGATTATTTAAAATATATAGCAGAGTAAATAGAAGAATGAAGATGACTCAAAGAAGAGTATCCGCAGGTAAGTAAAACAAGATATACATTTTGTGCACGTGGAATGTCTGGTTTATTCATCTGATAATCATTTCAACATCCAACTGCGATATGCTCTTTCGTCTTAGTCAACTAGAAAACGACTAAAAAGAGTTTAGCAAAATATACCGATATGTATATTAAAAACAATAAAAACTGAAGTTAAAAGCACAGTTTTATGCTACTGAAAGAAAGTATATAAACCCATAAGACCAATCTCCTAAACCACAGGCAAGACACAAATACCCAAAAAAAAACTAAACCTGAAGTAGTGTTTGCGCTTTTAACTGATTCAAGATAACCCTCCATAGCATGTTCAGATATTGTACACGTAAAACACAAACACAATATTGTCGGCTTCAGTGCACCACACATATCATTTTTTTAATATATAATCATACGCGAGGGGAAGCAACCAATTATATGAATGTGCTTTCTTATAAAGCATGAAAAACAACCATGCTAAGAATCAAATCGATCTGTGCGTTCTTGATTGTGAAAAGTGAATAACACATGTCATGTGGTTGTTTCATTAGGCATTTTAGGAAATTGGGACATATATGGGTCACGTAGTGCTTTTCAAAACGAGACTGAACACGCTTTAATAATAAAAAGGTAAATATTGGATCAATGTTGGATCTTGAAAAACGCGTAGAGAGATGTAATAGAACGGTAGCGTAAAATGAGGGTGAGCTTAAAAAGTGTCATATTTACTCCAAAAACGAGAAGCTGGCAGGTGAAGTTCCTTGATAAACAAACACTTTGTGTGCCGAACGTCAACTACACTTTGTTTCATCACATCTCTGTGCGCAATTGAAGGCACCACCACATAGAACCAAGAACACACACATGTACACAGTGACTGCACACAGTGACTCCCGCTTTTAGTACACATGTACTAAAAGCGGGAGTCACTGGGCCTACCCGGTGCATATTTGGTTGAGCAAGGATTGGAAACACAAAAGAAAAAGAACACTATACGGTTGCGTTTTTGAGACTGTTCAATTGGTGCCATGAGATAGCGTAAGGTGCGCCAGGACTTTATATGAAACGAAACATAGATATACTTCGCAATGTCGTTTACCCGTCAAATTTGAACAAACAAATAATTTAATTGAAAAGACTGGCAAAGTTATTCAAGGATTTTGCATGTGACTGCCTCGGTTTGACTCATCGCCTGGTAAGTTTTAGCGTTGCCTGGCCTCGTCAAAGACAGGAACTTATGCATGAATGAAAAAAAATATAACTTCAACCATGAACAGAAAATAATTAAATAAAGCGTGCGATGAACAAGAGCGAAATTAAAGCTGCATAAAGTAGCGCAGCACTACTGTAAGGCTTAAATATTGCTGTTTTCGGTTCACGAAAGTAAAAATATATCACAGCATATATGGCTTGAGTCAAAAGGTAATTCGCTAATGATGATGATCATTAAGATATTTATTTAGAAAAGGAGGGCTCCTGGCCTGATGAAGATGGGGAGAGACCAAATATTCACGAGATAATTATATAGCACAGAGACCGCGTAATATTGGGGATGTCTCGCTTATTTATTTGCTTTTGCTTGTTACCAAAATGCTCCCTTAATAAATGTTTTGTTCTTCGCTTTGTCAAGCGCCACTTTAAAAAATGCAGAGAGCAAAAGAACGCAAAAACATAGAAAATAATATGTATGTTTATGTAACATAATTAACAAACAAACAACATTCCGAAAACGCAAGCGCAGTGGCACATGGTCGTGCTCTGAACATCAAAAGATCATTTAAAGAAGTGCGACTCACAGTCCGCATTTGATTTCAACATTCTTTTTTTTTTTCGTAGCGGGTTTTGGAAAACGAAGGCTTCTTGATAGTCCACGTGAGTTCTTGTTCCAGGATGTTTGGGATGAGCAGCGCGCCTCGGCCTTAAGCGCTCTTGTAAAAACTTAAACAAAGAAACACATTGAGGGTCTTTCAGGAAACAGGGCTGGCAACGCTTACAAAGAAAGGCGCGTGCATTGTCCGCAACTCCAGAGTTTCTAAAGACGCTTTTCACCAACCTTGCATGGGCACCACCACGTGACCCAGCCGCCATAGCTAACATCCAGTTTCTTGCCAGCGTAAGGCGTTTTCGGCTGTGCAACCCCCCCCTCCCCCTTAAACCCTTACTTCTATGTTTTATTTGAATGTATGCTAAAATTACGTGGGTTTTATATGTAGTTTATTAGTTTCTACAATGTGTGCTTTTGGTTAATCCATCTAATTTGTATTTGTAGCCTTCGCAGATTTTTTTTTTTTCGTTTACCGAGTTAAATTAGTCTGCACGTGCGTTGGCGGCACAATAATATGGCTGCATAGTGTGAAATTCTAAGCAATAGCCGAAAATCTCTTAAATTTGCGTAATTAACGTAAGGCGACGCTTGGGCTATCAGTTTGGGTAAACTAATAGCTTGGGTGTTAAATTAAATTAAATTAAGTCCCATGGTGCAAATTATCCAAATGGAATTCCCTAAAATCCAGGATGATATACCAGCTAGCAAAAAGGTTTTCTCAAAAACAGCAACAATTATACATCTGTACTTACAAAAATATAAATATATTTTTAAGTGAAAGAGAGTATATTTCTAAATTTTAGTAAAGTATATACAGGACTGACTTGCAACTGTAATCACTGTAATTCCGCTCTTGTATTTTGTCCGCGTCGGTACCTTTACCTATGCAAATTTCGGGATCAAAAGTTGGGAACAATAAAATTAAAAAAAAACAAAAAAAAAACGTTTGCATCGGTAAATAATTTTGACTGGTCATCGGCTACCAATGCGAATATGAGTCTGAACCACTCAGCACTCTTTTAAACGCATGAAACGGCGCACTAAATCTCCATGTCGCGAAAGCATTTCGATGATCCATAAATTACAAAAGCAAACAACACGGTTTTAACTTTTACCTGTGCGTATTTTATTCTTGGGTCTTCAAAGACGAATAACCTCTATATCTGGATTCGGCAATGGCTCTTTCGTTGTTTCTTTTTCTCTGAAACGAATAAAAACAACAAATAAAGAAGCCGTTATCAGCTGGTAATATACTCAATGTTCCTTAGTACTTTGGCGTAGGGCAGAGTTCGCTAGGTTATAGGGGTGCAAATTGAGTCTGAAATCAAGATAGTTGAACCTCATTCTTAACCTTTCAAAACAAACCTTGGAATATCGACTTTCTTTGCTCGGTTAACAAAAGGTATTAAAGTATTCTTGTATGATCGTATTTCATTAGGAGCGAGGTTAAGCTGCGGCCGGTAAAATTAGCCAATTGTACAAATATCGGTCAGATTTACTCTCAAAATATCAGCGTCCGAAATAAAATGATTAGTTTCACGGCAGCAAATATAGATTCCCCAACGCTTCAGATGAAACCCCGTGTATATTCTTTTGAATTCAAGTGAGAACTAAGCCCCCATATGAAGCATAATATAATATTTACAGACATTTCAGTATTACTAATCAGCAAATTGCGTAACGTTGTTTTTTAGCATTAACCCTACTCGACAGGCGCACACAGCAAACAAAACATTTGATACGTCTCAAAGTATTGTCTTACTAAACTGCATTTTATCGAGTCATAAAATCGCCGCGGGTATTGAATCTTTCGTCACACAGAATCATCTGGATAGTATGAACATGCACCAAAAGTAGTGGTGGATTAAGTTTGTTGTGACGCCTACGTTGCTCGCTTCTTAGTTGCAGTTGACATTGGCTTAAAGCCGCCTCAAGTCTCGTCATTTGTGCATAGTGCTCCAGTGTATTAAGGTATGCGGTATTTTTATAAATTTCGGTCGCTGAATGTATCTTGGAACAGATTGGCTGTGATCCTGAGACTTCCCGCAGTATTTATTTTTAGAGCTTCTTGGTGCACTTTTTTCCACATTCAATTTTTTTTGTGCCATATAGTTGTACATAAAACAAATAAAATGGCCCCTCTCACGACTGGGCTTTAATACTGAACCCAGTCTTAAGCCGATACACAAGTCGACTTTTCAATTGAAATGGGACATATAGTAAATAAACGTTAAAACATCCATAAGACATTCATTCAATAATTTGCGTTAAAGTATTCTAAAAAATTTAGGGATGTATGATTAGGCATATGCCAACTTTTCAATTAAAACATGTCGAGTAAAAAAATATCACACAATATTATCATGTCCTCTAAAAAATATCGTCTAAAACTTACTTACCTCTTCTGCTTAATAATGTCTTCGACGGTGTCGGGAAGCTCTTTCCCGAATGTTTCCGGCAGCAGTGCGCTAAGAAAACCAAGGGCGATGCATATGGCCACATCAACAATTTTGGGAGCCCACGGTGCGAATATGACTCCCTGAAAGAACAAAAAATTCAAAAGTTTTGGCAAGCATTGATCAGCAACCAGTATGAAACAAATTGTTTTCGTTCTTAATTTGAGTACGTTAGAAAGTTGCTTAAAAGTTGCATGTACACTCTTCCAAATGATAGATGCCGTCTGGTGCAAAGAGAAAAGCGCTGGGTCTTCCACTACTCTCGACCCTAAAAAATATGCCACCGAAATCAATTCGACGTATCATGAATATTTCCTGTTAAAGGATCAAACACACTTTACCACCGAGAAGTTGGAACTGAGTAAAAGGCCACAAACGGGGATTCCCAAATGGGGTATTTGCGTTCAGGGTTGATTCTCGTGTTGTTACTCAAAAAGTATAATAATAATAATCTTTATTTTGGGGTGCCCAAAAACAACCTTGGTCTTCTTATTGGTGCACACACACAACAAGCAAAATGAGCAAGCAAGTACACAGGCTCTAAACATTTACTAAAAAAATAAAACATCCAAGACAAACATAATGCTAAGGGGCTAGAATAATATCATTTAAATCGCGACGGTACATAGAAATTGATGCAGATATATCAAGGTGGGGTGGAGCGAAGTTATTATATAATGACTGAATCCGTAAGAGAGATGAGGTGTTACACGGCGAGCGAACATCAATACAAACAAAGTGTCTAGTTACTCGGAATGGAATATGAAAGTTCACTTTTGCAAGGAGTTGAGCCGAATCAGCAGCACCATTCGCAACCTTGTGCAGAAAAATTAAATCACGAACAGTCCTCCTTTTAGACAATGGAGAAAGAGATAACATTTTCAATATATATTCATACCTATAATAAAAGCGCCGCTCAAAGTATCTATCATAAACGATCCGGATAAGTCTTTTCTGAACATTTTCTATGCTCATAGCCTGTGTGTTAGAAATCGAGTTCCATACGCCAGAAGCAAATTCCAGTCGTGACCTCACTAAAGAGTTAAAAAGGTTAACCAATGAATGAGGGTTTCTAAAATTACACGTCAAACGAGAAATTACCCCTAACGCTCTAAAAGCATTGCCCATGACCAATGACACGTGATTTCTAAAAGATAAAGCGCTGTCAAAACACACACCAAGGTCCTTTAATATTGATACACGCTGTATTGGCGATCCGTCGAGATAATAAGTCGACTCAAAAACACAATGCCTACGGCAAAAAGAAATCATTTTTGTTTTTTGGGGGGTTTAACAGCAATTGATTATTTTTACACCACTGAAGAACGCTGGTAACGTCACCTTGCAGAACATCGAAATCTTTAAGACTATTAATGCTTTTGAACAACTTAAGGTCATCAGCAAAAAGAAGTAGTTGGGAACTGTTTACGCAAGACACAATATCATTTATGAAGATCAAGAACAAAAGAGGGCCCAGTATTGATCCCTGGGGAACTCCGGACGACGAAAAAAATTTTTCAGAGATACAGTCACCCATCCGAACGCAGTTTGGGCGCAGTGACAGATAGCTGTCAAACCATTCGCATAATTCAAGACACACTCCATATGAAGACAGTTTACGCAAGAGTAATTTATGGCTCACTTTGTCGAACGCTTTAGACATCAAAATATATTGAGTCGACTTGTCCTCTGTTAGCCACAACTAGGGCAGAAAAGTCTAAAAATGTACATAAATTAGTCTCGACTGACCGGCCACTCAACAAACCATGCTGCAATGAAGTTATTTTTTGTCGGAAATAAAATAGGCATTCTCTTACGGATGACAAGCTCGAAAACTTTCGAAAAGCCACAAAGCAAGAAAATTTGGCGATAATTTGTAACAAGGGACGCATCGCCATTTGTTAGAAACGAAACGACCACCGATCTTTTCCAAAGAGACGGAAATGTTCTCGAACTAAGAGAAAGATTGAAGATATGCTTTCGAATCGGAAGGAACAGTTCACTGCATCCTTTGATAATAAAACTTGGTATCCCATCCGCGCAACTGGAAAGCTTCGGTTTCAGCTTTTTAATCGCTTCGGCGATTTCAGCTGAATCAACACGCACAGAAGACAAAAAATCATGACAATATAGGAAATTGTCACCAAGCTGATAAGATTGGTTACCGAAAGAAAAACAATTTTTAAAATAATCCGCGAACATATTTGCAACCTCAGCGGGTACAGATTGACAACAAGGAGCATTATCTGACCCATCACGCAGGCAGATAGTGCGACTAGCCTCACGTGTATGAAGTTTCACAAACTTCCAAAAAGTCTCTAGTATACCAGGTCTCTAGTATACCAGTTTGCCTGAATTTTAACTTTAGCCTTATAAAGTGTAAACACTAATAAACATTTAGGGAGAGAACCCTCTGTCCAATGGTCTTAAGCGATATTTTAAGATGTAAATAAAAACCAATGGGCTAGTATAACGTAACTGCAAATGCGAACTCATTAAAATTATACTTGTCCCCTTTGAAACTCTAAATATAAACCCCAAATAATCTAGAACCACAAAGTCAGGTGAAGGTTAGATGGTGTGTGAACACCTTGTCATCCATTATATATTGTAATTACTCGACTTTCGGTAAATATGGCAGAGCTGCGTTAGGATACATAACGCGATCTGTACTTGCCATAAAAATAGATTTCAAACGATTATGTTTTGATCTCGTGCTCCCAAACTCGTGTGGCTAAGGGGCGTATAGGAAGAGGTTGTACGGTTTTTTTGTTCCCTCCGATAAACTGAAAAAATAAAATAAAATATGTCCGGCCCCTTTGTGTTTATGGGTCTGTAAATATTTTAGATTAAGCCAGATAATAAAAGAGCGAATGTACAGCGTTTTTCCTTAGGAGGTTAGTCAACTTATTAGACGGGTTCTAACATATTTTAGCATTCGCTAATGTTGCAGTAATAAAACTTGTTATGTAGTGCAGCTCTTGTTTCCTCAAAATGATACTGATGTGGCAGTTAATTAGTACATTGCGGACATTAAACGCTTGAATACGCATAGGCAGAATATATTTGGCACCAATAAATAATAACTTTAACAAATATATCCGTAACGTTTCTTAAATATCATTCATAGGTATTAATGTAAACAAGTCTTTTACGCACAATCTTTTGACTGATCTTATATCCCGTACGTTCTTTTATAAAATGGGGCTTGTTCACGTCAATTCAGTATTTGATACAAGTTGCGGTTACTGTACACCAGTCGATCATGTTGTTGACAAAAAATAAACAAGAACGTCACCAGCAGTGCTTAAGACCCAACGGGACAAAATAATAGCATTTTATAATGGTATCCACTTAATAAGGTTCTACACTCACCAGAAGTACCAAATATTATTACGTCGTTGAAAATATCGAACGGGAATGTTCTGACATTTATTTCATCGTATTCTACGTTCAGCAATATGCTGGCGGCATAGGACGCATGAACGAGGCATTGAGAAAGAATGGTTAGGCCTTTCAATCGTTTTATTAATCGAAAATGTCAATTTGGCTACCAGAAACTGTGTAAACAGGCCTGTTTGTGTACCCAAACATTTCAAGCCATATGGAGTCATAATCAAACGTGCCCTCTTCCGCTTCTAAAATTTTATTTCTTTTCAAAATCCTTTACCAGGGAACGTGACTGGTAAACGGGATACGGTGCTTTAAATTCACAGTTGGTATTAGCGTCAGTTCGAATTCTGAATATACTCAGTAATATCTTAAGAACCGCAGAGTGCATCGTGTCCCTAACATTTTATTATTGCTCCATAGTCAATACGATTGCTGAATTTTCCAAGAACACCGAAGAACAAATCAGAAAGTAAGAATTGTGAACATATCAAGCCACATCGAATGTTTTCTAATCTGTCACTGACTAAAGTTGGGCACAGGACAAATATTCTGTCGAACCATTGCCTCGCATGTGCAATTAGTTCACCCTCTGCTGCTATAGTCGCTGACATCTAGTAAACGCAGAACACGGATTATTACTCTTTGTTGAAGCAGTAGCTCTGTAGGGCCAACCGACCTCGGGAACCGCGTAAGCCTCAAATGTCTAGGTCGGTCAGACCGTAACCGTTAAATGATCTTGATAAAATGGCAACCTGCTCCAGGGGATCGAGCCCCATTTACCGGCGTCGAAGCCGAGCGCGCTGCTGACTGAGCTACGGACCCAGCATGCCGGAACGGGAGGAGCAGAAGCAGGTGGTGTGAGAAAGCGAGCGGAGCGGAGAGGGGTGAAAGGGCAAGAAATAGAGGAGCTGAAAGAGATGTGGTAGAAAAAACAGGCGGAACGAGAAGAAGTGGAGAGGCTAGGGAAACGCGCTTCCCCCCTCTTGGTGCCCCGAAAACATTCATCGCGAAGGCTTTGTATTTGGGAAGTGCTGAAAAGAATTGCGCGCAGCGTTACAATGAGACAATGGTGTGACGCAATCTCTTTTCGCAAAAAATTCTGTTTTCGGTGCCACTTGAACTAAGAGCACCACCCACCCAAACAATGAATGACTAAGGGTCATCGCACCCGAAGGATCACCCGACCTAAGACCATCACCCACCTTATAAACCTACCGCACTTAATCGCGCTCGGCGGAATGACCGAGTATGCGACCAATTTTAGATTCATTATTTTTTTTCCATTTTTATTAACTGAGCTCGCAATCTCATTAGAGGCGGTGCAATAATAAGTTATACGGGACTCGTTGCACCCTGAGGTTATCGTGCTGTTATCGTCTAAGACGATGTTTGCAAGTGTTCATATATTGTCGCGCGCGCAGCTGGCCAAGCAGGCAGCGCGCGCGTGGCCTAATGGTTATCGCCAGGGTCCTGGGAGCGCCGCGTGGCCTAATGGAAAAGCCAGGGCTCGATTCCTGGGAGCGCCGCATCTTTTGTTATTCCTGCAATTTAGTTTTCCGGTAGATTCGAGAATAATGTGCGTATTAGAGGTCCGAATGTTCTACGCGTCGAATATCTACGCCGATTATTCCAGAAGCTCACGCATGTACATAAGGGACACCACGTGGCGAACCGGACTGAGTTTTCGCCTCAGCGTTCGATCCTGCTGCTTCGCCGCTTTCGACGCCCGCGACGCTCTGTTGTTATTTTCTTTTGCCTTTTATTACTGGGCACAAGTTCGCCCCACTAAACGTTTCAGTTTTCTCAGTTATTTCGTTGTTTTGTCACCTTGTCATTCGTGATAATATTCATACCAGTTCCTTGGTAAAGGGCGCAATGATGGCTCCAAGTCGACCGAGCGTGATGGTGAAGCCCATTGCCAGAGTCCGAAGCTTGGTGGGGTACAGCTCCGACATATGGACAAAATTCACCGAATACGCGCAGGAACTTCCAAGTTTGGTGAGCATGGTGAAGCAAAGCTGTAGCCACCACATTCCTGCACACATTGAATCATTCGGTCACGCTTCCAAAGCTCAAAGCTACGCGTTAAACAACTGTCAGGTTATCCGGAATATTCGCAGATTCCTTTTGCAGCCTCGATATAACTTAATTTTAGGTACAATTAGGTGATAATACAATTTTAACATAAATGTTAAGATGATTCGCTTTTTATTTGTGTAATTTGCGAGACCTTTATGATGCGACTGTTGCGCGAAGCATATTTCGCGGGGTCATATAAAATTCAATTAGGACGGAAATTCTGGAACACGCGGAAGGCTGGTAATTCAGGTTCCAAAACAGTTTTGATAAAAAATGCGTCCTGTTTTGTCCACTGAGGACGGTCCCTCACATGATTAGAGCATTAATGTATGTGTTGTTAGTGAAAAATCTGTGTGGTATAGGCTTTGTAATGTTTTAGTCTTGCATTCAGATATTTGTTCCTTACTCTTCGTATGCGATAAAGACACAAACACGCGCGATTGTTTTTCTTTTTTTGTGTGTGTGTAAGCTTGGTAATGAGTGAAATCTAGCCAGTATTTCTCTGCAGACGCGATGTGAATGTCAAATTGCTCTATTCGCTTTTTTTCTTCACATAATAAACGCGCTACTGCATGGAGCGCAATTTTTGCGAAAGGTCCATGCAACTAGAAGTAAAGCTAATGTGTCCTATAAAACATGTATCATAATTTTGCGGGAAAAAATGTGGTGAACATGGGCTAACCACCTGGCACTTCAACGAAATCGAGGCTTCAGTGAAAGAATATATCATCAGTAAACTTACTCTTAGGAAGGAATATGCTGACTGTCGAGCACAGCCCGGCAAACGCGTAGAGGACAATGTAGGACGGTCGCCTTCTGACGTAGTTGATAAATAGCACCGCCACCAACCTCACTGGGTACTCTATGGCAGCAACAAGGGCAAAGCTTGTGTATGGATTGCTACCAAGTAAAACGCTTGAGTATGTCAAGTTGTAGTAGATCCATGTTTTCAGAAATCTGTAATAAACGGCAAACGTAATGAATGAGACATAAATAAGAGCTGATGTTTACATTAAAACCCTCACCGCACAAGCATTCCGAAAGGTATTTAGCCAGATATCATTCAAAGGACTGGCAAATCAAGTCCTGATAGGGGCTTCAGCCTTAAGCCTTACAGCTTAAGGACTGTCGAATGTACAGTGCGCCACGATATGAAAGACCCACTGGGAGCGCGTGGCCGAGGCGGTGGCTGGCGGGGGCGCTGCGAGGCGTTGCGGGCAATTCCATTCTGCTTCGAGGGGAGGACGCTCACTCTGGGCTCAGCAGAAACTTATAAGCGCTTTGCGCTTTAGCTGAGCCTCGAGTGAGCGTCCTCCCCTCGAAGCAGAATGGAACTGCTCGGAGCGCTCGCAACGCCCAAGCCAGCCACCGCCTCGGCCACGCGCTTCCAGTGGGTCTTTCATATTGCGGCGCACTGTGCTTATAACATGGGCATTGGGAAAAGATAGTATACTCTCAGAGGAGGTTGTGCTGGAAACAAAATTCCATAGGTTGAACAAAAATGTTTTTATTAAGCTAATACCACCAGAAAGAATAAGTTTTTGATTAGACAGTGCTCAAGTAGATACACGCTTAATAAAAAAGTACACATATCTGTAACTGACATGCAGGGTTTGAGCGACCTCTTTGTAGATTTTTCTTTCATAAACTTGTTTTAGGTTTATCTACAATATAAACACGGAAGGACATAGTTTGAGATCTCTGGAGCTCCATTTATTTTAGTAGCGTATTTTAGAGTCTACTTCTCAAACGGAGAGTATTTATGTAGCCTAAATGAAATTGCTGTTTAAAACAGTTTTCTGTGACAATGCTTTGTTTTTATAAGAACCAGATTTTAATTGCTTTCAGAGTGTTGTAAAATATATCCTATATTAAATATGATTATATATTTCTGAAAGATTTTTTTGAGCCTGCATCTGGTCTCCGCCATTAAATGCATCAGAGACTGTTCCGCTAGACATACGGCATTCTTCCAAAGACTTGTAGGTTTTGACCATAAATTTTACTCAACATTGCCCTACTCATCGGTAATTCACTTTTACATAGTAACGAAAATGCGGCGAGGATTCTAAAACATACAACAACACTGACGTCTGATTTAAAAAAAAAAAGATTTAGAGCAATAAATATTACTGCGTTCCTGTTTGAGATTAATTACGCTGTGTAGTTTAGACAGTTTCCAAGCTTATTATGCACCACGTTTCTCTACCGGTTTCTTCTCAGTTGTGCTTTTATAACATTTTTCTAAAGAATATTATAAGTATTTGTGTCGTGGTTCTCACACAGCAAGGTCACTTGAGTCATTTGAACTATATTTTAACAACGTGTAAACACATGTGAGTCATAAAAAATGACGCAAAGTTGCTGTGTTTTCTTACCCTATTACAGACATATTCACTGTTGTCCAGCGGATGCAAGGAATCCTAAAGAGCTCAATGAACGTTGGTTTTGTTGACGTCTTCTCCTGAAATTATGTCAAAAACCAAAGTAAATAATGTGAAAAAAAGATAAAAATATTTCAGAGATTAAAAATATCTACGTTGAGTATAGTGGTATTGCAATTTGAAACAACGAGACATGTTAAGATCTGGCATGTGCTCTTGCTAAAGCAGAATATAATCCGAGCGAAAATTCTGGTAGGCGAAACTGCTAACACTTCTGATTTTTGCCACTGTGTGGTTATTCGATTTATTTGTACTAAACTGTTTCTATGACAACACGTACTTGATCTAACGTGCCTGACCTCCAGTAAAGACAGTCGAACTGGCTTTTAGGGTGGGAATCTGCAAACGATTTTCTCTTCGAAGAACATTTTTTTCCGGATGTCGGAGCCCATTTATTTATCAGACAACGGACCAACATCTATATATTTGTATCAGATACATCTGATATCTGATATTATCAAATATCTGAAGTTAGTTGCCAGATATTTATCAGATAGCTGATATCTTCCTTTTTTGAAAGGTATGTATTTAAAGCTACCATGCTAAAAAGAGCAATTTCTAAAAATACCAAAGGAAGTATTGCACTACATAGTTTTCGACCTTTGTTTATTTTTTAACATATAAAGAAAAGCTTTAAAGGGGCATTGACACCCCAAAGGTTGTATTATTTTTTATCGTTTAAAAGTATGCAACTTATAGTACTTGCATCAGTATTTGGAGGTGTGATCCTGTGTGTTGCATGCACCCAACTGCTGACTATGGCTTAGGGACATTCTAAGGACGTGTGTATGTCAATCTGTCTTATTTCCTTTTTGTGTACCGGGTAGCAATGTTTAAAGTGTTAATTTTAGGGTAGCATCCCACAAGCCTTGTTGTGGCTTTGATACGCCCGTCAAGCGAACATTGCTATGCTCCATACAATAAATGTATTATTATTATTATTATAGACACACAAAAAAAACACCGCATCGCTAAAAAAAAGCTTCCCGCGCGCGCGCGCGCCTTTTTATTTTTGGCGTTTATATTTCCCGCGCTCACCTCCTTGCTTATTTTGATCGGTGACGTCAAAAATCAGGAAATTCAGAAGCTTTGTAGGTGACATTTCTATAAAATTTATTAACGCCAATCGTAACACATATTTTTAATGCAATTGCGAACGCACGACGGCCCCTCTTTTTGAAATACCAAAAATCAGATTTCGATGTGATGTTGCTTCCTGGATTTGTATCCTCCCTCGGAAGACTTGGCGGCGCTCGAGCAGAGGCTTATCGGCAAGTCGGGGAAGAAACCGTTTCTGTTTTTCCCTTGCCGGCGCTCTTCTATCCCGCCTGGTCACCTCCTCCTCGCTTCAGGTCGCGGTGGCAACGGCGGAGTTCCCAAAAAAAGTCGAGTCGCAGGAGACCGCAGAATTTGACTCACTGCAGTGGCGCGGAACACGTGGGAACTTCGTATTCGGCATTTGGAAATTGTTTTTTATTTAAATTCAGAAATACTGAATTCAAAAGTTTTGAATTTTGAGGGTAATGTCCCGGCATCGCTTTCAATCGTTTCGGATGATAAAAACAATGATCTTGATCTGTCAGTGCCCCTTTAATAAAAGTGTATGGTCCTTATGGTTCTGAGCCAGAAAACAGGATAAAGTGACACCCAGTTGGCGGCTGTTAGCAATCAGACGTAGACTATATGCCATGCGTGAAGGAGGGTCAAAACGCAGCCGAGCTAGTGAATCACATCCATAGTAACCCTGAGATGTAGGAACAATGAGAAAAACGGACAGAACAACAAACTCTTCGCTGTTCTGTCCTTTTTTTTTAATTTTTTTTGACGTTTGAAAGTTACTATAGGATGTCGCGTGTCACTGACATTTGGCGTACAGAATAATGATGCCCAAGTTGTCTTATCCAACCTGATTTCACCATTGACGCAAGTTGATATATCATCAACGTTGAAAAAAGATATGTGAGGAATTAAGTACCCTTCAGATATTGATGTCTCACGGTGTTCGAGTGCAGAGCGGCATGATTGTGGTGTCTTGTAGAAGTGCGTCCCTAGCAACGGGACACATTTTGCCCTTCCGCAACACGTAACAAATCACCTTAGAAAAGTTGCAGCAGGACAGTTACAGACTTTTCAGCGCTGACTATCATACAGAGAGTTTGGGCCGACCAATCAAAAGTCTTTTCATTGGTCCGGGCGGGCCAATCAGAAGTCTCGCGCTTTCCTACTCCCCTCTGCGTTGCTCGTCCGAGTAATTACGTGTTCAAAAAGGGGAGTTTTTTTTTTCTCTCTCTCTCTTTTCAGTGAAGCCGCTTAAAATCTTGGATAGGAAAGTTCAAGCTTGATACGGTATAACCACGGCAAGAGTTGAAGAAGGTATCGGTATCACCTGAAGACCACCCCTTCCAGTGCAGTTGCCATGTGCCACCATGTTTGACGTGGATTTAGTTTATTATTTGTGAGCCGGAAGCACTGTTAGGGTGTTCTTATTCTGTCTCACCTTCGATCGACAATTTTTCAACGGAACACATTGCACTCGGACACATATACGTGAACCGCCTTTTAATGTGCCCAATCCGGTGCCTTAGCACAAAATTGAAGTTCGGCTGCTGCAGGCATCTATAATCACCGAAGTTCTTCCTAAGCGTCTCGTAGCTTCAATAAAAGCATTAAAATAACACAGTTAATGCGAAATTGCTTTAACAAAAAAAAAAAGGAAAAAGAAAACGTACGATAAAACTTGTGCAGGAATTTAAACCTGCGTAAAAGTGCGTAGAAGATGCGAGAGCCATGAAGGAATTTACTCCGCGGAAATTGCAAAAGGCCGAAGAAGCCAGGCATTACCGCAATGTCCTTGACAACTATCCACATCAAAGCATATGGCCCACCTGGAGGCCATTCAAGCGCAAATAGGTCTCTGATACACAGCTCTTTACTTGAGACCTATACGCTCCGTGCGGTAACTATAGGGGGCGCTTTGAAAAACGCGTGTAGCGCCTCTAGTGGAGGAGCTGGCGTTCGACAGGGAGGCGCGTTCAGCAGCCTGCTGTACCTTTTTGGATGCCAAGCTATGGCGGCAGAAGCGCACACGGACGGAACTATTGCTTTTTCAGCCGATACGCTCAGGGTGAAGTTGCATGAGTGTTGGGGCAGACCTAAGATCGGCATCTAGCTGTTCTCTGCTTCTTGTATATTGAGTTTGAGTCGTTAATATGAGTAATTTCTCTAGTTGCCATAGAAAAAAGGGTGTCAGCAATTCTCTAGAAAGCAAGATGGCCACCACCATAATTGCTCTTAGTGGGAAATATGTTTCGCGCATCGCTGTCAATGTAGCACTGCTGGGATGATGATATTTGGAGGCTAATGGTGATGTTCACTAAAGAAAAATGTGTTCATCTCAGTGGGAAATTTTTTCGCTCATCGCTAGGACAATAGGACTGCTTGGACGATGATATTTGGAGGCGAGTGAGATGTTCACTAAGCTTGTGCACTAAGTGTGCCAAGTTTCATTAAGACAGTAGGTGTGAAAGTTAGGTTTCGAACGAATAAAGGAATAAAGCTGCACGGGATGCCCAATATGGGACCCAAAATGTTGTGTTATAACCGGGCTGTACGAAGTGCAGATTTGGACTCAGGTTCTTGGACATGACCGTAACTTGACAGAACACTTGCTATACCGAAAATAGGTCACGTAGGGAAACGAGGTGGAAATTTGGTTTGGGAAGCGTACCTAAATGGGAACAGGTTTTGACTGTGAGAAGGTTGTCAAGAGAATACCACTTGTCGTGGGAAGTGGAGACTTTACAGGTAGGAAAGGACTAGTGGGACTGTACTTCCAATTGAAACAACTTTACAATAAATGGTTCTAAAGCCGAGAAAACAATGTTGTCGGCCAACACACGGTTTGGACGCCAAATGATTTTGCGGTCAGCTGTTGTATAGCAACCTAGTTGTGCGAGTTGCCGATTTTCGGCACACAGGTGACCGGAACTTGATACAACACTTATGATACGAAAAAAAAAAAAAAGGTAGCACAGCGAAACCAGGTGGAAATTTAGTTTGGGCGGCGTAACTGAATGGAAACCGGTTTTAACCGTCAAAGGTTGTCAAGAGAATACCACTCGTCCCCGGAGGTGCCCATTTTACAGGTTTGAAACGACCAGTGGAACGGTACTTCCAGCTCGAACAACTTCGCGATAGGTGACTTCAAACCTGAGAAAAAGAACTGTTGTCTACAGGACTCGGGGAGTCGGCGATTCCACATCGAAAAGAAGGCAGATAAAAAAAAGGAAGCACATCACACAAACTTCCACGCTCAAACGCCGATTGTCCAGTAATTCCAAGTTTTATTGTAGTTTTCCTTACATTCATATTTCTGACTTCTTGGACAGTTCGAATCATTCTTCATGAAGTACAGACTGCGTGCCATAATGGTCCAGAAGTATCATCGACGCGTACGATGGGGACAAAACGTTTTTGAAGGGCATTTATCCAACGAAATTGGCACTGCATACCCACAAGTGTGGGATGGCATTTCAGTCCGTCTCATCGGCGCTAACATATGTAGGTGCTACTGGTACGAAAACAAACGCAGAGCGCAACGCGGCAGTGTAGGATATGTCCACGTGCTGACACAGTGTCAGACACGATTGGGAGACCCGATTTCTCGCTTCGTACGGCACTGGTCTAACGTTGTCGCTGTCCCACAAAACATCGACGAGTTGAAAAACTGTGAAGCTTTGTCTCCACAAGATACGACGCATAAATATTGGAGTACTTAGTGACGCCGCAGTTCATGCTGCAAACCCAGCACGACCGCACCGCTCCGACTTCAGTGCGTGCCGATGTACGTTGCGTGGTTTCGTTTCGCTGGGGTTCTCAATGCCTACCTTCAGTAACGGCCGCGCGGCGACGCGCCGGTCGCGTTGCACGGAGTGTGCATGCGTTTACGTTGTCTTCGGATTGCAGGACGGTCGCGTTTTTTTCACCATGTTTCACCTCTTCCAGCTCACTTGCGATCTTACGCCTTGTGTGTTTTCTTACTTAATGGTACATTTGAAAATTGTGCAAATTTTTTCTCACGTTCTAATTTGCTACGCCTAATTTCTGCGCCATTTTGTTTTTAAGACAAAGGCCCTCGAATCTCTAGATCGCAGAGACAAATGAACTTTTGGCTGTCATTGAGCTTCTTTTGGAGATGTTGGATAGTTTCAGACCTATCTGACAGAAGGCCAATGAAATTCTGAACCTCCGTTACGGTGGATTTGAGGTTCTCAACCACCGGGCTTTAAGGTCAAGAGCTGATCGAACTTGCGTGGTGGATCAAGGAGGGACTCAACGTTTGTCTTGTGTAAAATAAGGCATCCCAGCCTACATTCAAGTGATCGAGAGTGGTCACCACTCAACGGAGATTAACACTGTGACACATTTTGGGAATCAGCCACAATACTTTGCTGTCGGCAAAGACGGAAGCGCCAAATCTCCCATTTACCAGCACCCATCGTTTTGAAGGTGCTTTCCGCAGCACCACAGTACATCTTCTCCAGGTGAAGCGAATTTTCGAAGTCGGCGCAGGACTTATGGCGACCATCGCTCACAATCTTCTCGTGGCATTTAGCATACTTTGATGGAGATTGAGAAGACTGGGGGAATGGGGAAAGCAAGCAGAAAAAAAAAATACCGTGCTTCTTTGACACGCAAGTCGTCCTGTGGTGTTGGGTCCACTCTAGTACTTCGTACCCTGAAAGGTGGCGTGGAGCTGGTGATGGATGCCAGAGAGGTAAGTTACGGTTATGCTGCAAAAGCTCGCCCGAAGCAAGCGGCCGATGAATGACGATAGTGACCTGGTCGTGATGACGCCAGGACTTGACTTGTGTAGCGGACTGCTCGAAGGCTGTAGATGAGCTTGAAACATAACGAATAAGTAATAAAAATATGAAGAGAAGTCGAAAAGATTGACTGCTCTCAGGTACTTCTTCTATCTATTCTACCTTCTAATATTAATAAACTAAAAGAACGACTGCTCTCGGGGACTTCTATATCCTAATACAAATAATAATAAAAATAATAATAAGAATAATGATAAGGATGATAATGATGAGGACGATAATTATGATGAATATGACGATTATTATAATTTTGATAACGATGATAAAAATAATAATGCTATGGGCTCGCGAGAGCCGCAGAATTACGGAGAAGTAACAGCCGGTACCATGGAGGTTCGCGGTGACGCGTCTAGATCAGGGTGGATATTTGCCGATCTAATATAAAATAGCAAAACGACGTCTCTTGATCCTCGCAAAAACCGCTGCCTAAATTTCGGAAGTTTGCGGACGGCTCAGGGGGTTTCGCCAGCGCGGAAAGGCGACCTTGCGGGCTGTTCGATGAAAGTTTTCGATTGTAACGCCTTGGCAGTCTGGTCGGTCTAGTGGTGCGGTCACTCACTTCGGTGAAGTCACCGAGCAGCAAGAGGTGGCCCGAACCAAGTGGGTCGCAGCCACCCTCAAGGCATTCATGTTCATGGCTCGAAACGTAGCTCCGTGGTCACGCGGTATAGCTTCCTGCCATCATCTTCATCGTCGTACGATATCGTTTATAAGGTGCCTTCCTTGCCGTGGACTTGAAAATACACATATGAGCTGAATGTCTGTGCTATGTGTTTTCTTTTTTGCTGTAGTCGTCGTTTGTGTTGGCTGTATTCATTGTTTCAAAGCATTGTGGCACATGTTTTTCAGCGTTTGAAGATCCGCGTCCCAGTAATTAAGACAGGCATATTCTCGGTACTCTAAATTGCTGGTTAAATCAAAATCACACATTAGATAGTTCTCATAATCCCCATAACTAGATGAACTTTAACACTGCTTGTGGTTTTCTATATACGATAAAAGACACGTGAAACCCGCTCTTGACGAGCTGACCTAGTTTGAGATAATAGACTCTAAATATCTTGAAGTTGAGAGACCCGCGTGAAGCAGCAAACCTTGCACGCAGTGACTTCAAAGATTTACCCACTAAATATAATTTTAATTTTTTTAACATTAAATTCCACTGATGATCCGGAGACTTTGAACTTCTCTTTGCAAATTCGTAAAATTTTAGTAATACGTGCAAATCAGATTATTAATTAAATATTGTAAAGAAAAACAATGAGAGAGACACAAGCAAAGCGTGGAAAAGAATTAATATTGCGATTCGTACAAACCGAGCATCGCACCTTACGAAAAGTAACTTGTTACGATGTTTTACCATCGGGGTGTTCTATATGAAATATTTTTAATCTTTATTGACCCAGCGTAGCAAACATTATTGAAGTGTTGCGGTACGTACTTCGTCCGCGAGACTACAATAAACACCATTTCATAAATATCTTTTTGTGCCTCCGATACGTCGGGTTAAATAACCACCATGCAAATCGTAAAAATAGTAAAACTCTAGGATATAGTGAATTTAGTGTCAAAGTATTTAAGTACGTCTTTTAAAATAATTGCGTCGGCGTTAAGGTGTATGTTTATTGTATCGCTTTCTTCCGGTATTTTTCCGAAAGCCACTTTGTCGCCAAAGCTATGCCTATGTTTAAGGACGGTTTTAAAAATATGGTCATTATTACAAAGCGAGTTTATTATCGTCATTATTTCAAAATCATTTAAAAAGGCTAATGAAGTACAGAACCCCCTGCTGTTGCCAAGCATTTCAAATTCTCAGAATATCAACACCGTCTTTGTAAAGAGCGATCATCCCCAAAAATACTGCTAATGCGAAAAGAAACATTTTAAGGTAATAAAAAATAAAAAAGTGCATCGAGCACACGTCTGTCATGCTAAAACTATACGTGGTATACTAAGCTGAGGCACGAGTTAATGAAACCAGTCAAGCAGCTTTTTTTAGTAAAAGATCGGTCCAGCGATGATAGAACAGTTAACAAACACGACGAACACCAAGATGGTGCACTTTTGACGCTGTCTCAGTGGTCCCATCAGTTTGTAACGTCGGCTGGGTCTAGACCTAAGGTGCAACAAAGTAAAGCAGACTATGGAAATATTTGCAGGGTGAGCTAAACCATACCTCTGTTAATTTTCCTTTGAAGTCCTTGATGATAGCTTCTACTTCGATGTCTTTGATCTTGTTCTTCTTTACAGCATCGTTAAGCTCTCTTTCTGCCTCGTCGTATTTTTTCGTCGCAAGAAGCCAGCGAGGAGACTCGGGCAAAAATCTGTGAAACAAATCTGGGAGCTAAGTAGTTGAACACTTATTCAGACAGGCTGATATATGCCCTGACTCTGCCTATTTATAACAAATAAATTATTTGCAGGACATAACAGTTTACGTGTATTTATAATACCGGAGACGGAGCGGTCGGAGTGTGCAACAGAAGCATGAAAGACAGCCCTATATTTGAAATTTATATTTAGAAAGAGGAGGATTGTTAAGAAAATGTAAAATAATAAACCAATCTGTCACTAAGCTCATTGCTCTGTCCGCATTCCTAAAGTATACTTATTTCCCAATTACTTTGAAACAAAAACACTCACTTCAATATTGATTATTCGGAAGAACGTAATTGGAACTAGTAATGTAACATCACTTGATAAGCATCGACCCTTTCAATAAAAAAAATGCTATTTGCTTTTGATTTTTGGGGTACGGAATGTGCTACGACCCAGTCTTTCCGGATTTACGTAATTTGAATTATTTTTCAAACGAATCGTATTACCAAATGTACTTTTTTAACAAATGTAATTTATTTTTGAGCAATTAGAATATTGTCTTCCCAGTCTAAATTTACAGCACCAAAACAGTAGGTTACGCTGAGGATTAGCGTCGTTGGCGGCTATTTTTCAATGAATGGCAAGGTATGAATTTTTGGGTTCTCTGCTAGAATGCTGTTATAACGATGTTTTTTTATCTTTTTAATGAAGTTGATTACTTTCTCGAGAACTAGATTTTAGTAATGTGTGAATGCTGTCTTGTTTTAACTCAACATAGGGCTATGGGCTAGATTTCATTCGATAACTGTCACTCTCGAGTGGGACAAAAAGCATTACACACAGGTCATGGAAACAAAGCTTGAACATCCCATAGTGTGCACTGTATAAGCATCCAAAGAGAAGGCATGCTTAGCCATAATTATTTATACTTACTCATAATTAGGTGTAAACCATTTTCACAGGCAAAATTTACAAAGCGGTTAAGAGAGAATTTAACCCCACACAGTGCAATGTGCTGTCCGACGCCCTTTCTCGGCGCAACGAGCGGACGTTAAATAGTACGCAAAGAGCAGGACCAAGTATATATTACGGGATACCGTATAAACAGTCAACCCTTAACGCGCGCATGTGGTTCGCAAATGACAAAGCCTAGCTCCTGACATGCATACCTCGGCAAACCTCACTCATGAGGGCCCTCAGTCACCCCCACTCACCCTCATCTTCACAGGCGAGGTGAGGGTGAGTGAGTTTCTGAACCAGGAAAATTCATGAGTGTGAGGGCGAGTGAGGGCCGTGAGGGCCGTGAGGGCCGTGAGGGCGGTGAGGGCGGTGAGTGGCGTGAGGGCCATGAGTGGCTGAGTTTACATGGATGCGATCGTAGCGAATCGAATCGAGATTAACCGCCTATGATTGGGTAGACGAGGAAGGGAAAGGAGGATCGCGGGCGCGTGACTGGTCACATCTCGATCCGATGCGCCATGGTCGCATCCATGGAAACGTAGCCAGTGAGTGAGGGGCGTGAGGGCCTTGAGGGCGGTGAGGCGCGTGAGGGCCGTGAGGGGCGTGAGGGCCGTGAGGGCGGTGAGTGCGTGAGGCCCCCTTCAGATCGAGCATCTTTCTCAGCAAGTTTGGTGTGTAATGTAGTGACAAGTTTCACTGTTTTCGCTATGTTTAGCAGACTTTGGGTTTTGGTTGTCAACCTTGTTATGTGTTTGTTATTGGATCAGAAAAGTAAAACCTACCAGTCGTAACCAAGACCGCGATGTGTTTGGCTCAAGTCATTACAGTTGGCGACGAGAAACTAAGCCTAAACGGCGACGTCCGTTAGAGAACAAAGAAACACCACGGCGGGCAGAAGCGGCCACAGCGGCGGCAGTATGACAACCAACGGCATCGGAGAATACCAGCTCGGAACAGGGAGCGCATGGGAAGGGTATGTCGAAAGGTTGGAGATGTACTGCGTGTGTCACAAGCTGGCTAGCGAAGAACAAAAGCGCGCGGTTTTATGCAGTTGCTGCGGCGCCGAAACGTACTCGCTCATAGTTACGCTGGTAAAGCCTAGTCGTCCGACGACAGCGAACTATGCAGACATTGTGGCAGCAGTGAAGTCGCACATGCACTCGCGGCCTTCCGAGCTCTACGCAAGATTCAAGTTTTACAAACGGAATCAAGCGGCGGGGGAAAGCATCGCTGATTACGTGACAGCTCTCCGCAAGCTAGCGGGCGACTGTGAGTTCGGGGACAAACAGTTGCCGCTCGATGTCATGCTCCGTGATCGTTCATATTAAAAATAGCGCAAAAGAGACGGGACAAAAAGACGAAGAAGCACACAGGACAAACGCTCCGTGATCGTTTTGTGTGTTGACGTTCGACGCGGCGTATGACTTGGCGCTCACGGCGGAAGCCGCAGCAAGGCAGCTGAAGGACATCAACGAGGATCGAAAGACGGTCGCGGACGGGGACGCCAGCGTGCATGCAACCGCAGAGAAGAGCTCGCCTCACGAAAAGAAAGAGAGTTGCTACCGTTGTAACGGTAAGCATCCTCCAACTTCATGCAAGTTTAAGACTTCGACATGTTATAAGTGTCAGAAGCTAGGGCACATCGCGGCAGCGTGTCGTTCGAAAAAACAGGCGGTGAAGCCAGCGACGGAAAGCAAGCGTGGAAACGCAAAACAGGTGCACGAAGTGGATGAGTTATTCTCCATCTGCGAGCTAACCGAGGCACCAAAGAAGTACATGGTCGAAGTTTTCATTGCAAATGAGCAAGTCACTATGGAAGTGGACTCTGGTGCATCCTGTTCGATAGTCAGCGAAGACACGTTCAGGAAAATTGAAGCAAGCTCAAGAAAAAAGATCCCTATCGTGGAATCGAGCACCAAGCTGGTCATATGGTCCAGTGAAACGCTGCCGACCCTCGGTAAAGCGATGGTGGACGTCATGTTCAGAGATCACGTTGCAACATTACCGTTGCTAGTGGTCGGAAGGCAAGCAAACAGTTTGCTGGGCAGGAACTGGTTTCCAGCATTGGGGATTGGAGTGCAAGGCATCCAAAAGCTCAGCAGCTCCGAAGAGGACCTAACGGAAGCTTTTCAGGAGATTTTCGGCAGCGACTTGCCAGGATTCACAGGAGCACCCCTTCACATTGAACTGAAAGACACCGCTGAGCTAAAGTTCCTCTAGTGTCGTCCAGTGCCATTTGCCCTTCGTGAAGACGTCAACAACGAGCTGGACCACCTCCAGAAGCAAGGCATCTTGGAGCCTACCCAGTATGCCAGCTGGGCGACGCCACTGGTAGTGGTAAGAAAAAAAGACGGGTCCCTGAGACTGTGTGGGGATTATCGAAGTACGGTGAACAAGGCCGTGAAAAGCAATGTTTACCCTCTACCCACCACCACCGAAGTGTTTGCAGCAATAGGCACCAGCTGCATTTTCACAAAACTCGACCTCGCGCAGGCCTACCAGCAGCTGACGCTGGACGATAAGTCTGCAGAGCTCCTCACAATCAACACCTTGAAAGGACTTTACAAAGTCCGACGACTGCCTTTCGGTGTTTCGGCAGCGCCGGGACTGTTTCAGCGTGTCGTCGACAGTCTGATCTCTGGAATCCCTGGTGTTGTGGCGTACCTGGATGATATCATCATCTCGGGAAAAACAAAACAAGAGCACAACGAGTGTGTGGAGGCTGTGTTGCGACGGTTACAAGACGCCAGACTGAGGGTCAACAAGGACAAGTGCCAGTTTGGCAAGACAAGCATAGAGTACCTTGGACAGAAGATCGATGCTTCGGGGATTCACCCAAGTGCCAGCAAGGTTGCAGCAATCCACAGCGCTCCAGCTCCAACTAACAAAAAAGAACTACAGGCCTTCTTAGGCATGGTGAACTTCTACAGTCGATTCCTGGAGGGGAAGGCAGAGGTTGCAGAGATTTTGCATCGCCTGCTAGACGACGGGCGTAAGTGGACCTGGACAAGGGAACACCAGAACACTTTTGAGAGCCTCAAGAAACTGCTGACTTCTGAGTCTCTTCTGGTGAAGTACGACACCAGTCGTCCTCTGGTGCTATGCTGTGGCGCCTCACCAGTGGGGGTTGGAGCAGTGTTGGCACACCAAGACGACGACGGGAATGAGCTTCCTATCGCATATGCCTCACGTACTCTTGGCAAGAGCGAGCGAAATTATGCACAAATCGACCGAGAAAGTCTTGCCGTTGTCTACGGGGTTAGACACTTTCACCAGTATCTGGCAGGAAGAAGTTTTACGACCATAACAGATCATAAGCCGCTACTGGGATTGTTTGGCACAGACAAGCGCATGCCTGAGGTCCTGTCACCTCGAATGCTACGGTGGACACTCCTGCTGAGTGCGTACAACTACCAGATCAAGTACCGGAAGGCTCAAGACAACTCTAACGCGGATGGTCTAAACCGGCTGCCACTGCCTGGAGATGTTGACGAACCAGCACCACCCGGTGACATCCTGTTGCTTGAAGCCGTCCAGTACCCTCCACTTCTGGCTACTGACATTGCGGCCTTGACCGGAAAGGTCACCGTGCTCTCAAGAGTGAAGCAGTGGGTGCTCAGCGGATGGCACGATGACAGTTCTGGTGGAGATTTCGCACCATTCGAAGTGAGGCAAACAGAATTGTCAGTGCATCGAGACTGTTTGTTATGGGGTAACCGTGTCGTGATCCCCAAGGCGGCAAGGAGCCAAGTCCTACAGCTCTTGCACGCAAATCATCCTGGAATGACGGCAATGAAGGCAATGGATCGTAGCCTAATCTGGTGGCCGAAACTCGATGAGGAGATAGAGGAGTTAGTGCGCTACTGCGACAAGTGCCAAGCCAACCGTCAAAGCGACCCCAAGGCACCAGTACATTTCTGGATTAAACCAGAGCAGCCCTGGAGCAGGTCGCACGTCGACTTCGCAGGTCCAGTTAAGGGCGAGGTCTTCTTGGTGATCGTTGATGCATATTCCAACTGGGTGGAAGTAGAAATCATGCCATCGATGACCTCTACTGCCGTAATCAGGAGCCTGCGCAAGTGTTTTGCAACACATGGGTTGCCGGACGTCATTGTGTCCGATAATGGAACTGCATTCACCAGCCGAGAGATGCAGGACTTCCTCAAGCTCAATGCTGTCCGCTTTATGCACACAGCTCCATACCACCCTGCAAGCAAGGGCAGGGTAGAGCGGATGGTGAGGGAGGTGAAGGCGACACTCAAGAAGCAGTCGGAAGGAGATACCCAGTGCAGAATCTCGCGATTTCTGTTCAAATAGCACACCACCCCCCACTCGGTGACCGGCAAGACTCCAGCTGAGCTCATGATAGGACGGAAGTTGCGTTCGCCACTGGACAGGCTTCATCCGGATCGGATTAGAGAACAGGAGAGACCAGACCTAAAGGTGAAGAAGTTCCAACTAGGAGATGCAGTCTACATGAGAAGTTTCATCCCTGGCCCGCGATGGAAAGCAGCAAAGGTGGTTGCCATAATGGGCCCAGTCTCGTACAAAGTGCAGCAGGAGAACGGCGAGACTCATCGACGCCACCGTGACCAGCTGCGCAAGGCTTGGCTGGACGTGAGCATCAACCCAACGAGCCGGGACAATGCTGTTCAGCTACCACCCATCACTTGTCGTCAAGAGCCAACAGAACAAGTGCCTTCACCAAATGCAGAGGTCCATGACCAGCCGACAAGTCCTCCTCCTCGAAGGTCATCAAGACTGCGTCGACCAGTCTCCAGATTGGGACCTTATGTGTATTAACTAACGAGACTGTGCTCCTTACTAAGAGGGGAGGGATGTAATGCAGTGACAAGTTTCACTGTTTTAGCTATGTTTAGCAGACTTTGGGTTTTGGTTGTCAACCTTGTTATCTGTTTGTTATTGAATCAGAAAAGTAAAACCTACCAGTCGTAACCAAGACCGCGATGTGTTCGGCTCAAGTCATTACATGGTGTTAATGGCGGGTGGCTCTCTAGCTTTCCCTAGATCGACACGAATTGCTGAGATCGGGTCCGGCTCGAAATAGGCAAGCAACTCGGAGCAATTCGAATACGTTTGAAGCGGCTGCATCCAATCAGGGACGCAACATTTTCACGTGATACCTTGTGCCGGTGATGATGACACCGAAAGACTTGGTTCCGGTCTGAAATCGATCGTTTTTTGGAAATAAACTGTTTCAGAAAGGTGCATTAGTATTCTTAACGAGGTTTAAATGCATCAAAACACGTTTATAACGCGTAATTCTGTCTAAATAGTGCAAGAAAAATAAAATTTTTATGATGACGATGGTAAATTGCAGCAATAGGTTGCTGCGTGTGATCGCCGGCGGCCCGTGTTGCTGGCGTTGCGACGTAAAGTTTCTGGGCGAAATTGCCCCACCTGAAGCTGGCCTGAGTGGCGTGAGGGTCATGAGTGCGTGAGGGGCGTGAGGAGTGTGAGGGCCGCAAGGGCGGTGAGGGGCGTGAGGGCGGTGAGTGGCGTGAGGGCGGTGATGGGCGTGAGGGCGGTGAGTGGCGTGAGGACTATGAGTGCATGAGGGCCGTGAGGGCGGTGAGGGCCGTGAGGGCCATGAGGGCGGTGAGGGCCCTGAGGGCGGTGAGTGGCGTGAGGGCCATGAGTGAGTGAGGGGCGTGAGGGCCGTGAGGGCGGTGAGGGGCGTGAGGGCCGTGAGGGGCGTGAGGGCCGTGAGGGCGGAGAGTGCGTGAGGGCCGTGAGGTTCAGTGAGGGTGAGTGAAGGGCTGAAAATGAGTGTGACTGTGAGGGTGAGGGTGAGTGAGGGGCTGAAGGTGAGTGTAGCTGTGAGGGTGAGGGTGAGTGAGGGGCTTAGGTGAGTGTGGCTGTGAGGGTGAGGGTGAGTGAGGGCGACCTAAAATGCCGACCTCTGCTCACATGATCCGAGAACGTCATTGATGGTTGTTAGTAACGTTACTACATTGCAGCCCCTCCTCAGTCCGCTTCCCGTCGTTTAAAGCGCAATCTAGATTTTTCGGGTCAAAAGTCTGGGTTTTATATAGCACGGTGAAAAGCCACCTAGACGCTCTGCTTCGAAACACATGTATTCCTTAGAATACACTACAGCTATAGTTGCAGCCGTTCTCAAAACAGTTTAGCGTCCAACGACGGGAAGCGTTCCGTGGAAGCAGCGTCTATGGGGAGCTTCGTAACTGAGCTAATCTGCTAACGTTGATTAGTACGTAAAACGAATAGAGCAGCAATTGAAAGAGTCACGACCTAGGGCAGAAGCCAGATGATAAATTAGGATATGCGATCAACCTTCTCCCCTCGAAATTAATTTAGTTACACAGGGGCTCTTCTCAATCAAAAAAGCACTAAGGAGACAGGTCGCTAGAAACAGCCTCTAAGGAACCAGGAGCCAAATATTTTACTAGGAGAATACATTCTACTTTGTTCGGTTATATTAGACAGCGCATCCTCAGCGCCAAATCATCTCTCAGCAGTTTAGAATGTCCAGGTCTAAGAGAACGCATTGAACTATCGATGCTGTCGAGCTTTGCTGAGGAAAGGGGTGCCGCCGGCTAACCGAGACACCGCATTCGCTAAAGCTTCATGCAGAGACGGCAGTTTCAGCTTTCTCAACGGATTTACCCAACAATAAAGAGCGGCAGCCGCCGCCCCTCCCAGTTTAAAAAGTAAACCTCGAGGCTATGCGCGTCTAGCCTTTCCATTTACGGAAACGCTGTTGGTGCCGAGGCCATTGGATTTTCACGGAATAAGATGCATTTCCTACTGAAGTATTTGCCAAACCCGTCAAAACTTCTCGTGAGAGCAAACCCTTGGCACACTTCACTATTGATTAACTTTATACTCGTCCTGATAATTTCGATACACACGGTGGGTAAGCAAATAGGTGGGTCATGCGTGTGACGCGTCCTAAACCCACTCAAAGCTCCCCGTAACCAAACATAACTAGCTATTACGCACGCATCCTGAGCACACACACATTCTGTGCGCCTCGGCGTTACAAAGGCGGTCGAGGCATCCTTTTTTTTTTATTTCGTGTTTTAACTAGTGTGGGTAAACTCAGCAACCTATTTCCCGCGGCTATTTTCTATGGAAGTCGAATGGTTTTAATCCATAGAGTTATTATAAAATACCCTTAGAGGTTCAACTGGCGCTACTGTGCTGCAGCGAATTGCGGTAATGCATTTCTATGAGAAAAGTGAGTGCATTTTCTCTTTGCGCTCAATTATAAGAGATAATATCCCGAATAATTCGTACGTACTAGATAGAACGTAATTGGTCAGTTAAGGCGTTTTTTTTTCAAATTAATTGCATTAAAACAGTGATAAAATGGCTTCGCGCATGTATTTATGTGCACTGTCGGATACTGTTAGGGCGAAAACGACGTTGGCGATTTTAAGCATTGGTCATATACGTTACAAACGAATGAAGGACATCCGGAAAACTAAGAGAGACGGCAAGATCTACGCAGTAACACTGGATCTGTAACTCCCTGCGCATATACGATCAAAATAAATTGAAGGCCACGTAATATAGTCCGATTTTCAATAAGTAAGTACGGCTTTATTCTTTCTGCTCTTTGCGAATATGCTTGTTGTATGTTCAAAACACCACTCGCACGCTCGAAAGTTTTGATAGCAAGTGCCCGATAAATGCTGTTCGACAGTAAAACTAATAAAAGGAGACACCTTTCATAGCCCACATACCTTGCTCCTTTAGTTTTGAATGAAAGTTGCAAGGCGTGGTCATATTCGTTTAATGACAAGACTGGCATATTAGCAATATATAGTCGTCACCTGAATGCTGGCATGCCTTGAACACGCTCTATATTCTTGTAAATTGTTATTTTGTTTACAATCGCCGCTGGTTTTTACACACCTGCTGAGGAACAGAGGTTTCGGCCCTAAATATAACAAAGTTAAATCGTCCACTGAGAAAGAAAATGCTCTAATTAAAGCAATTGCACTTCTACAATGTTATTAAAGGTACATACTATTTGGTACGACTCGAATAAAAAAAAACTGTGTTCCATGGTATTTTCTGGCGAAGAGATAAAATGCACGCGCGTTTTCACATAAGAATGCACAGGAGCGCCTCAAAAATAGACTGGTTGCTGTGTACTTTGATTTGAATCCCGGAAGTTGCATAGACATTAGCGCCAGTTGAACCTGTAGTGTACATTATGATAACTCCATGATTTATTCTTCAAGTGTTTGATTTGGATTTAGGATTGTGAGCCCGCGAATCGTTCTTCCAGTGAATGTCTATTTTTTTTAGTTTCAGGTGCAATTGACGTACCGTCACTCATTGAAATAATTAGGTTAATACCACAATGCAATTCACGAGCATTTCGGGGAAACAGAGGAGTGGACTTTTGTCTAAGCAACGTTACCCAAACTAGGTAAACAAGATATTAATTTTCAATTCACTCTTTTCGATTCATGTGGTGCTTGACTTACAACCAGTTGATGGCCAACAGAAGACAGGCACACGATATGGCTATCTGCATATAAAACCAGTCACGGATAAACCAGGCAAGGCCGACCAGAGTCACAAGGCCCGTCGTCCAGCCCCCATTGGCTATTAGTACGCCTAGCGCACGATGCCGAGCAGATAAGACTTCCAGCACTGAAATAAAACAAGATTGGTTTTGTTACCTACGAGTATACGAATAAGTTAAAACATCAGGGAACCAAACAAAAAATGAAAGCTGTTTACAATTCCCTGTAACGCCGGTTAGAGCGCAGCTCTTGAGGAGGAAGGTGGAAGCGTACTGAGGGATAGGTGACTCCTCGAGGTCACATGACCTAAGGGGGCTCGCGTGACGACAGGGCGGTCACGTGACCTCGTGGGTCGCGTTACTTCAGGGGGTCACGTGAACTCGGGGGATCACGTGTCCCCAAGGGGATCGCGTGACCTCAGGGGGTTACATGGCCTCAGTGGTGTCACGTGGCCTCAGGGGGTCACGTGATCTGAGGCGGGTCACGTGACCTGAGGGGGGACACGTTACCTGAGGGGGTCACGTAACCCCGGGGGGTCACGCGACCTGGGGGGTCACGTGACCTGAGTGGGTCACGTGACCTCATGGAGTCACGTGACCTCGGGGGGTCACGTGATTTCGCGGTTACGCTGACGGCGACGCCGACGCCGACGCCGACGCCACTCAAGCCGGAAACGGGCCTCTAAGAGCTGCGCTCTAAAACTTCGTAAAGAAACGAACACAAAAAGGTAGGATGCGAGCAAAGTTACTTTTTGTGGCGGCTCTTATGGATACCAGCAAACAGAAGTCCCTCCAAGGATATGATGATGTGTATTTAAAGCCAGTCCCGGATGAACAAGGCAAGGCCGACCTGCGTCCAGCCGCCTTTGGAGACATCCGTGTCTAGCATTAAAATATAACAAGATTGAGTTTGCGAACTAACAATAGAGATAGGATTCCTTATTTAGAAACACGATGAGGTAAGTCTACACCAGAACAGATCCGCCAAGGTATCATGTAACACCCCTCCACACACACAAAAAAACAACAACAGAAACATGTGTTTTAAAAAAGAAGTGATTTGGGACGGGCAAACTTAATTTTGTTGCGGTTGTAATGAGCAGTTTTGGATATTAGTAGTGAGCACGCGCAATAATACACTCATGGCTACGTTTTCGTGGTTGAGGTGATTGGAACATAAAGCTGCTGTATACTGATACTTTAAATAAAAAAAAGCTTTTTTCACAGCTCAAATGCAACTACGCATTTCTTTTTTTTTTCATATTATCCTATCACCTCGATTCTTTGTGTTGTTTTTTACCTCGAGACAATAGCCAAATAATGCTCGGCGTTGTAAACTATTTTAGATACTTTTCAATTGAATTTATTTTCTAAGCATACTTCTAACACCAGGACCCCAAAACTCAGCTTTTGTTGTAAGGTTCCCAATTACACTTTCAAAGAAGCCCATAGTTGGCTTGTCTGCTTGGGGAATTGTGTTTAATTATCGGTCATTATCGCGTGAATCGCATTATTTATATCCTTTATATTATTATCGTTATTATTATTATTAGTAGCAGTAGTATTATCGAAGGTTTGCATGCAAATTGAGGTAGCGTGTTGGGTAAAATTTTAATTAAAAAAAATATGTATATATATATATATATATATATATATATATATATATATATATATATATATATATATGTATGTATGTATAATCCCCCCCTGTAAACCGTCCTTTCCAGGCCGTCGCGCATTCCTTATCTTAAGAAAGTGTAAAAACGACAGCAATATATATATATATATATATTTGCATATCTTCTCAGACAATCTGAAATAGATTTTATGAGGCTTAGAGACTACAAACATATTCTAATCTGGAATATTTTTTCAAATGTCGAACTTTTTTTTTTACGATTTTCAATAAAGTTTGGAAAGATTTTGTGTGACTTTTTCAAGATACTATAATGACCTTGACATCCCCAGAAAGCTCGAATCTACATATTTTCAAATGAAGCAGTGCTCATGTTATCTGTACAAAATAAAATAAGTTACGTACATTTGAATAACAAACGCTTCTTAGGACTCGTGAATTTCAAAATCGATTTTAAAAAAAATTATATGCTATATTTTTAATAATACCCAGCGATAAGGTGATTTCTTGAAAAAATATAAATATCTTATATTGCATTTCGTTTATTTTACCGCAATGTAAGCTTGAACATTATCAGTTGCATGGGCGTACTTAGAGGAGAAAGGGGGTGGGGTGGGGGGGGGGGGGGGAGGTTGGGGACTGCACTTTCCCAAAACCCCCAAGGTCAAAATATTTGAATGAAAAATCGACACACACCAGCTTTTTCAAAAAGAAATGGTCAGTGTTTGTTGATATAACACATACTACGTCCACAAACCAGAGATGGTAGACCTTCTGTCGTCATGTGGTTTTCCCTTCCCCGCCCCCCGCAAGCTAAATTACAACTTACCCCCCCCCCCCCCCCCCCCCCCACAAGCCTGACCCATGAATCCGCCCCGGTCAGATGTGCGTTAAAAACGACAAGCTTTCTTGTGTAGTAAAATACTTTATACTCCACGTTCCACACATTTCCATTTATATTTAAGGTTATGTGTCAATGAAAATATTAATAAGAGCTAAGTTACTATACCATGCAACAATATTGGCCACAATAGCATCATTGTGAGGATGCAGTCCCAACGAACACCTGACAAGAGTCAAGCTTTAATTACGTTCTTGCAAAGTGCTATGCTTTCTGTTTATATTTGCTAGTAGACCAGTTATACCCTATTGCTGCCAATGAAACTCGAAGCAAATAGGATATTAGGTTTTCAAAAAAATCGAACCCGAATTTGTTTAGATTTTTTAGACATTCGTTTATTAAAATGTATGTAAGATATTTCATTTAAGCATATCTTGTTGAATTCCTATTCAAGAAAAAGAGCTCAATTCGAGCTTTCCGGTGATGTCAATATTATTAAAATATTTTAAACCTGTGAGTGGTAAAATATTACAAAATCATGCCAAGAATCATCAAGGGTACGCTGTTGAAAGTTTTTTGAAAATTACTTTAAAAAATAACAATGTTATCAAGTTATTATTGTAATTAATCTATCTTAAAAGTATCTCAGTAGAAGTCTAGTACAGTAGTTTTAATAAGCAACAATACAGCGATTGGTCAAACATGCGATTTCTGACAGCTAGCGGAAAACAGGTCGTGTTTCTTTGAATATTATGGCAAAGATTGGTTATTTTTATGTGTGACCTATATCAGATATTTAATGCTCGACATAACCAGAAATCACAAACTTAGCTCTCTTCATTGAACACAAAATCACTTTGATATATTTAAACAAAATATATCACATATATATGAATTAACTAATGTTTAGAAACCTCTACAAATTCCCGACCGATTTAATTATATATATATATATATATATATACCGGGTGTTTTTGCGAAGACTTTCAAAAATCCTAAACATGAGGGCGTTTGAAAAAGAAAGAAATTGTCTTCGGGAAGAAACTACCAGCCACGGGGGACGTCAGGAGTTGACAAAACATAATAATTAGCCAACTAATTAATTATAATATGTTAATTAACTTTTTAATTACTGGAAGTACACATATAATTCCAATTAGAAAGTTGCTGAGCGTTATCTAAAACCACTATATCAGTCATTTTCAGAGAGACTTTGAGCGCATGAGAAGAGTAGTGGCGCACTAAAGTTACCACTCGTGGAGCAGGTACAAGGCTGGGGCTAGATAAGAGGCGGAAAAATGGCGCGGCGCCTTCCCGCAACCGCTAGCCTTGTACCTGCTCCACGAGTGGTAATTTTAGTGCGCTACTACTCTTCTCACGCGCTCAAAGTCTTTCTGAAAATGACTGATTTAGCGGTTTTCGATAACGCTCAGCAAGTTTCTAATTGGAACCATAAGTCTATTTCCACTAATTAAAAAGTTTATTAACAAATTTTAATTAATTAGCTGGTTAATTAGTATGTTTTTCGCAATTCCTGACGTCCGCCGTGGCTGGTAGTATGTTCCCGAAGGCAGTTTATTTTTGTTTCAAACGCCATAATGTTTAGGATTTTTGAAAGTCTTCGCAAAAACACCCGGTATATATATATATATATATATATATATATACATATGTATCTTCTTTTTGTTTTGAGTTTTTCTACGAGTTTTTTTAAGACATCAATTAATGCTTGAATTTTGTGAGTTGTCCATTTTGACGTCGACCTAGCGTAGATACTAATCTGGCCAGTGATTAGGCGTGGTATTTTTAAATACGTGATATTCACACTTTAACACAAAACCTTAAAAATAAGTGAGATTTGGCGTGAGCAAGAGTAAACAATGTTTTACTACACAACAAAGCTTGCAGTTTTACAACGCACGCCTGACAATGTTCAAGCTTTAATTACGCTCATATAAACAAAATTCTACATATTATATATATGTTTTATTAAACCACTATTATACCTTTCTACCAATTAAATATAAAGAAGATAAAAATATTTTTTTCAGAAATTTGATTTAAACTTTTCTAGATTTTCGAAACATTTATTCACTCAAATATATGCGACATATGTAGTTCAAACATACCGAAGTAAGATTGTGTTCAATGAAAAGAGCCAAGTCTGGTATTTCTGGTTATGTCGGTCATTAAAATAGCTTAAATAGGTCACACATTTTAAATTACCTATATTTGCCAAAATGATCAAAGAGACACCAACTGTTTTCTGCCACCTGTCGGAAATCGCGTGTTTGGTAGCTTAAATAGGTCACTGGCTTAGCTTACCTTAAATAGGTCAGACATTCTAAATTATCTATCTTTGCCAAATTATCAAAGGGGCACAAACTGTACTGACACCTGTCGGAAATGGCCTGTTTGACCACTCGCTATAGTGTTACTTATCACACAATTGTAGTAGAATCCTTCTGTGACACTTTCAATGTAAATGCATTGCCGTAATAAATTGAAAATGATTGTTGTTGCTTTCTATATAATAGTAAGGAATGTCTAACTTCGTCCCTCTGACGACTCCTGGTGTTGTTCTGCAATCTTTTAAATGGGACCGATTTAAAAAAATATTTAATAACCTTGACATTACCGAAAAGCTTGAATTGTGCTTACACACTAAAGTGTGCAACAAATTATTTTTAGTACGCATATTAGTGCATAGGTATACTTTAAAAAAGAGCTACATTGTAGCATTCTGGTTATGTCGAAGTTATTAAATATCTTATATAGGTCACCTTTAAAAACTTTCCAAACTACTGAAAATTATAAAAACAGTGAAAGTTGAGTTTGTTTTCTTAATTATACAAGGATATCCGTTTTTTCCCAGCTCATAAAACTTAATGAAGTCTACTTTGAGAGTATCTCCAAAGAGTATTTTACCACTGTCAGAAGGGCACGTCGAAGTCCTTCAGAACGAACTCATTTAAAGGGTCGGCGAACCAGCGCATGGCGATGAGAGCAAGATCTGGAGCTAATTCGCATATTTGTTGTTGGAGTTCCTTCTGAAGTCGTTTAATATGCCTGTCTGACAGTGGTATAAGTGTTCTATTTTGAGAATGAGAATTCTGGGTTTTCTTAAAATATTTATTAAGTTTTATTGCTTTTGTCGTTATCCAAAACTGCACGCAGGCAAGAAAAAAAAACGCATTAAGCTCTGTTTATTCGCAATACATTTAGGGGGCACAAGAAGGATGCGCGCTTTACGGCACCTTGTGATTACACCGGAAGCATGGTTAGGCGCCTCTGCCAAGGACGCTATCCCGAGATAACAACAAGGAACACAAAACAAGAACGTCTCTCTGCTATGCACCATAGTGGGCAGGGCTAGCGGCATTGTTTGCAATTATTTCCGTCACGCACGCACATACACACGAATACATATAAACACACGCACACAAGCGCACGCGCTCACACGGGCATACACGAAAACGCGCACGCAGGCACGCACGCCTAGACACGTGCGCACTAAAACGCGCATGGAAGTCTGAAAGCGGGCAATGTCGTAATACGTGTTTTTTGAGATGTGTGGATTTATACTTAGGCAAGCTGAGTTTCTGTCTCAGTGGTAAAGACTCTTGATTTGATCGCATCAGATATTGATTAAAAAAGCTTGCAAAAGGATTTTCAGCTTTCTTTTTGTTATGGCCAGTCTCATATTACAAGAAACCATGTTTCCGCGAGAATACATTCTAAACAGAAAACCGGATAAAGTGTATATTTTTAGTATGAACCCCCTTAGTGGTTCGCATGTGTTTTAAAGGGTAACTGCAAAGAAAAAAAGTTTTTTTTTAAACAGCCTAATTGGGACAAGCATGTCACAAAACAAATTTTCCGCTAAAAAAATGATTTTTTTTATCAATATTTACGCCACAGGACGTAATTTAGTAGAGTCAGAACCTCTCCACATTTGAAACTCCCGCTCTTTCGACCCCCGCGGAAGAGGAGTACGCCCCGCCCCTCACTCTCCTTGCCTTGCGGAGTTGAACGACGCAGCGTCTCGACTTCCGGCAAGATCTGGCAACTACGCCAGGCCGCGGTATTGTTCTGGTTTGACGCGGTTTGCGAGCACATGTAGCGAAGACGTGACCGGAGGGGGTGCCCCTGTGATGTTCCCGGAAGACGGAAAGTATCGTTCGTAATCGTCGTGCGTGCTTTGAAAGCGAAGAGAGTCACAGTATCCACGAGTGCGCAACCACAAGCCAAGGTTCACGACAGCGCTGCGTTGGTTTCGGCGATCTTGTTCTGTTTGGTGCAACACGGTGATGCGACAGAGCTGAAACGTTCGTGGTGTGTGTAATGCGGTGCTATGTGTGTTATGCGCGGTTGACGTACAACGGGTCCAGTCCCGCCGTCGTCAGCTGATCCAGTAAAACTGGCCCGGGAGGACGCAGCAAGCGTTTTTAAAAGTAAATCTTCCTTCGTTCTGTTTCAAAATGGGGAAGATTCCGGACGCATACCGCGAGTAAAAAGTTGCGGGCGTTTTCAAATAAATTACGTCGTTTTAATTGAACAATGGACTCCGAATTGTTCTCCTAAATCTGCCGTTTTTATGCTTAGTGTTGTTGGACTGCGTTTGCACAGCGACGTGTTGCGCTCGTCGTGCGGTGTGGATAAATTTGGGCAAGATTTTGTACCTGTCTACAGATGCATGAACTGAGACCACTTTTTACGTAGTGAACATGGTGTTTTTTATTTTGTGTGTCTAGTTGTGGACGTTAGGTGCGCCCGGTGCGAATCTCGATGGCCTCCGGAGCGATATGACGAGAACGGGAAGCACTCACTTGATCGAATGACGTTTTAACGAACGCCCACGTTTCAGCGAATGGCACTTTGGCGAATAGTCGGACGCCGCGAAGCGGCGTTTTCAGGTGGGCGAAGTGGGTTCACATTTTTGTAATGAGCCGCCGCAGACTGTCGCCGCCAAGCGGCGAAAGCGCAGCGCGGCGGATGGGTTAACGCGCGCCCCCGTTATTCGCTAAAACGACGATTCGCTCAATTGTCGCTGTTCGCTAAAACGTCATTCGCTCATGTAATATGGACCCGACGAGAACGTAACTGGACACGTTCGTCGCTACGCAAACGCCCGATTGCCTCCAGCCAAATAGCATTCCTTTCGGGGCGACATGGCTGCTGGAAGGCTCACAGTCGGGATCACGCATCTGACATCTCCGAAAAGTCAGCATTTGCACGCGCAAACAAGCAAAACAAACACAAAAAAAGCACGCTAAGCAAGCAAAGGGGAAAACGAAAGATCCGCGCTATGAAAGCCAAACCCCCGCGTCGCTTCCTATCACTAACACCTGCGACAGCTGCTAAACACACACTACTTCACTTCAAGAAGTCTCACTCAAGCACCTGGGTCAGCACGAAACACTGATCACTTCGCCGAAACGATTAGTCGAGGTAGGCGAGACAGGCGGGAGCAAAGACTACGGCGGCCATGAAAGAATGGCGAAGCTTTTGTTTGTTATGGTATGAATCCAAACGTAAGCGCCCGTCTTGTCAACCTTTTGTAAAGACTAATAACTCTTATCACATGGGTTATTCTTTAAACGTAAAAATATGCCGCTCAAAAGGAAATTGCAACAAATAACAAAGGTTTAACAACCAAGATCTAAGCTGTCAATCAAACTCTTAGGCAATGAGAAGTATAGCAGCCGATTGGGATTAACGTCACGAAATCCCAACTTCGTGGCACGCGATTTAAAACGGGCGAAATAGCCGCAAACTAAAATCAGTCTCACGCAATAAATATTGCTGTAATTTTTTTTTCTCACGGAAAAATTGTTTTTTGACCTGCTTGTCCCAATTAGGCTGTTAGAAAAAATATTTTTTTTTCTTTGCAGTTACCTTTTAAGCACAACTGTGGTAAACAAATAGAAATAATTGGAAGAACACAAAACAGAAGGACGCACAAGACAAAAATGGGAAATCGTATTGTTTGCTTTGCGCTTTATGTTCTTTTTCATTTTTTATATTATCCTTCCCAGCACGCTCTTGATTCCAAGTGTGGTAAACGCGATATAAACAATTAAAAGCTCCAGTTTGCCTACCAAATGTGAAGGTCGTGTTCTGGATTCCTCCCATTCCGAGGGAACTGATGAACCTGCCGACGTTGAACATTAGGAAGTTGGACGAGAAGGCTGTCAAAATGCCAGCAACGATTGGAACGGGAACCATGAACGCCAGCGCCCGCTTCCTTCCATACCTGCGAGCACAAATGAAATAATTTAAGGAGATGAGATGTAGGCGGAAATCAGTCACTCTCCATGGCATCTTTCGGAAAAGCACAACGAAACCATTCAACATCTCCGCGCCCCTAATTTCATTATTTTTTGGCACAACATCTCTCGAAAAAAAAAAAAAAAAAATTATATATTCTTATGCGAAAAAAAAAAAAAAACGCGTTGTAGCGGTTTTAGTTCCAGTCCAAATATTGCGTTAGCGGTCCGGACAACATGTCAAATTCTTAGACTTTGCCATTATCAGAATCGAAAGTTATGAGCGATTTCAGAAAATGTTTAGTCGGAAAATGGCAGCCGACGAAACCCACGAGTTTACGGAGATGAATGCCGGGTGTCCGAAAGAAAACAAAACATATAGGAGTACAGATTTTTTTTTTTCATCCAAAAAATAATCTAATATTCAGTAACAATCGGTCTCCCACCAAATACGTGGCTAGCAATCCGGGCCAAATGGCAAGTTTTCAGAGCTTCCCTTTATTTAACACAAACTTTATAAGCAATCTTTATTAGTATGTTTTAACAAAAATATAGCGGCCGATGAAGCCTAAGAATACTTGAAGACGAGTGGCGTCGGCTACCAAGGACAGGACCCATTTCCGTTAAGAAAACTTTGAAAATCGCTTCTACCTTTTTATTGCATAACAGCAAGCTCTAAAGCTCTAGCTTCTTGTTTGGGCCGTTAATGTCCACACTAACGGCCCACATTGGGGTGGAGACGAAGCGCTCGGTGAGTGTAGTTTAGTTTTGAAGTAAAAATAATATAAAATTTTGGTTTTCGCAGGAACACTACAGTTTAAATTTCGACTCTGGTTTGAGGTTGACACACTTCTGCTGAATACCTTAATGCCTAAATAAACATATTACATGCCAGCTTTATACTATTATACGCTCTTCCGTTTTAGTTATCTAAATTTATAAATTAAAAATTGATACGAATCAAATATTCAGTTGTTATGATAAGATACCAACTGCATTTTCTTATTTCCTCTTATCACCCGCCCACGACTTACCGTCATTAGGCTTATTGGGGCCGCCATATTGCTGCACCAATTTGATCGGTTGTCTGGTTTTCAAAACTGCGTTACGCAATATATAGGTATTTTTTCATAATTCTGGTGACACTTTGTATTTATTTTAATAAAAAGCGTGTCATTTAGTTGTGCTTTTAACATGTGTTCCAAAAAAGCGAGGCTGTTTTTTATTTCTTTAGTACCCAAAAGGTATGATTAATCTTACCGCTTTTTTTGTGTCCGCGTATGGTCTACGTACACTATTTCCCAAGATGTAAATAATACGGGTCGTTCACTGCCTTTCTTGCAGTTGCATCACCAATGTTACCATTAACCCCGTCGTGAAAGAAGCATTAAAGGAACGACGGTGAAGGGGTCAGTATAAAAGATCCCGAGACACGACTCTGAGAAGATCATTTTACTTGGATTGTTTACTTGGCGATAATGCATTGACCTCTACCGTTTGCATCTTAAGCCCCGGCGTCTCGTCATACAGAATATGGACTTACATCATTATCATAGACGACTCGGTAGTTCATCGATTATAACGACATCGGGATGTTTTATGATTTGCGCATTGGGTGCAACGCAATTACATATCCTTGCCGATAAAATACAAAAACAACGCCTGTAAGAACAGTTGTTTATAAAGAAACAAATAAGTGCGCACATATGATTCTACTCCGTTGTTCTACGTGTCAAAAGCGGTGCCTATACTACCGACCTAGTCAGAACACTCTTTTGCTCTTTAGATCTTGTGTCTTTACCACAGGAAAACATATCACAATAAAATTCGTCTAAAATGTATTTTGTGACTTTTTTTTCATAGCTTCACGATTGTTATTAACAGCCAAATATTGCTTTCTCTACAAACCAACTGTACGAATAATCACGCAAAACAAAAAAAAAATCCATTTCTAGCGCTGAGAATCCATCTGCAGAAATAAACATATTCCCTGGAGCAACAAAGGAAGTCTTTTGAATTACAAATCTTATTTTGAGGATGCTTTAGCTTCGCCTTTAAGAGTGGCAGACAATGGCAAAACATATGAACATATAAACTCCCGCTCGTTTGCAAGACATACAAGTGTGCCTTGGGTGGCCTAATCAGTATAGCGTGTCTGGCTCGCTACAGAAGAAACAAGGGTTCAAATCCCGCCTAAAAGATTTTTTTTTTTTTTTTAAGGGAAGTGAATAACTTTATAAAGTTAAATCATTTGAGACCATGTGGCGAATTTTACTTCGCATTACATGTCATATTATTTATTCACTTTCATTCCACGCGTGACGTCACGTTTCACGTGAGCGTTGTGGGTTGTTGGAAATTCCCGCGCGAGTTCATGTGGCCGTGACGTCATTACCCTATCGACCAATCTTGGATTTTAGCGCACACCACCGACACCAGCGTTTTTGTAACACAGGCTCCTTAACGCTACGCGCTAAAATGGTATTAAATGTCTCAAAAACATTTCAATGCTATTTCTTATAAATGAGGGACCGATTACACTTTTAGGTGTTTATCCCCAGCGACATATCTAAAAACGAAGGTCAGCAGGGAACGGTTCCAATTTCAGGTGCGTATCCCTAGCGATATATCTAAAAAAAATCAGTAGTCGGTATTGAACATGTAGCATGCCGCATAGTTTTCTTTTATTTGTGGCTAGCATTTCTTTTCTTTAACCTAGACTATTATGCTTAGCAACGCTTCACTTCTTGTGTACATAAAGTGTCAACCACAATAAGTAGTGTGATTAATGCTTTGCGTCGTTCGGGCAGCTTGTAAGTAATAAATGAGTGATTACCGTAAGTATGCGTGTCATATACTATATCTCTAAGGTGTCTTCGGTATTCATCATTCGAGCGAGTAACAGACTTAGACGTGCTGGCAGAAGACGGCCTATTCAATACCTTGACTTCGTATAATGTGTTGGGATCCATACTACATTAATATTGCACATTCCGATGTCTACACCCATATTCTGTAAACCGAAAATTGGAGCTAACATGATGATACTGAACAGTATTATGTTCATTTTTGGATGTACCTCGGCCTCATACTCAAGCCGCTTTTAAACCAGTTTTGTTTCAAGATTCCTTAACCCGATTTGCCGAGCACGTCAAACAACTCTGGCTTGTTATCTGCATAAAAAAACTATTTATGTTTTTTTTTTTTTGTAATGTGTACTGCGCTGCTGCTCTAAGCCATTTTTTAAGACAACTGTTGCATTAACTGAATAAAGTGAGATGCATGTAAATCTCACCAGTCTGAGAGGTGAGCGTAGATAAAGTTCCCCACCATGAGGCCGGCCATGTAAACGCTCTGGGATGTGGCTCGCAGCCAGACACGATCACAGACCAGGTTGAACTGAAAGAAAGGAAAAAAATTTCCGAAACGAGATCGAAAGCAAGACTCAGCTGACAAATACAAATAGAAAACAAATTTTCCGCTAAAGCATTCTAAGCACGGGCGGCCTGGTCGACTTGCAAATTTGCCTACACTCAAAATTGGCGATCGTTTATCTTTTTTCTTGTTCTCCTTGAAAAGGAGATGATAAATTGTATTTTGCTTTTCAACATGCATAAATATCTGAAACTTTAAATAGATATCCTCTATTTTCTGGGATACTATGCGAGTCTCTGCGAACGTTTGCCATATATGAAGTCGAAATTGGATGGCATAGTTGAGGCTTGTGCATAGCTCTATATAATGTGACCTCTCTCAAACTTTTCTTACAGGTTACCTTGAAACAAAAAAAAATGGCGAGGGTTGACCAATCTACGTTTTGAGCAAGAGGTAGGCAAGAGGCAGGAGTCGCTCTTGGTGCGACGCACCGAAAAGTAGGAGTGTTGAATTTCAATTATTTGTGGTTCGTGAAACCTCAGCGTGCAGCATAAAGGCATACTGAGCACACGTGCTATCGCTCTATCATTCTGACATGGAAATAAATGTCAGAATTAAGAACTTATTCATGGTTCGCATTTTTTTACTTACCTTCGGAAGCTAAAGTTTCTTCGAAAAGCACAATTTCAAATTTTTTTGTTACTTTTTACTGAGCCTGAAAACATGACAAATTCAGGCAACACCTTTAGATGACATGCACTATCTCTCTCCCATGCCGGCGTTAAGCAGTTAACAAAAAATCCAGCGCTTCTTCCTTGTTTCCTCGAATCTGTGAACAGTACTTTGAAGAAATTGACTTTTAGTTAGTCAAAAAAGAAGGTGTTGTAACAATAAGAAAATATTTGTGAATCATCAGAAACGACAAACTTAGCCCACTTTACAAAAATAGAAGTCATCCTCAGCATTTAAAGGAGTTATAAAAGAAAAAGCACAAATTTAACGCATTTCTAGGTGTCGGTTTTGTATTGGACCATGTTCTTGCGCCAGCGGTGCTGATACCAGTGGCAAAAGCGCGCAATTACCGCCTCTCCATCCTCGTGAAAGAGAAGGATGTGTGGCGCGAGCCGGCAAAATAATAGCCTCTGCTATTCGAATGACAACACAAGAACAGGGTTATATTCTCATCCTTGTCAGGAGAATAACGCCTGACGGCTGACGTGACTTGCGCTCTTTGACCATGGGAAGGATAGACCGCCGACACGAACATGGCTTTTCATACCAAACGGAGCCTCCAAAAACGTGTCTAAATTGAGTGCTGTTTTTATTGTAAGCCGAAAAATGTACCATATATTTTTTTAAAAATTTATTGATTTAGTCTTTTTCGGTTATTCTAAGATGGCTTCCAATTTATACCATACCTTTAAACTTACTATTTATAAATTTAATTTTTTATGGTAATCAAGACCCAGTTATACCAAATATACAATTTAAAAAAAAAAAACCTTGGACCAAAGTCAATACGATGTCAAACCCTTTTTATGCGCGAGGCATACTTTTTACAGGAGTGATTTGTCCAGCGTTGCAAGTAACACCCGATATATCCTTTTTGGAGGCTTTGGCACCTCCACATTACTGCTCCTGCACGAATCTGTGGTATTTTAGTTGTAGTAAATTACTTTACTTTGTCACACTCATTATTCATTACAACCAAGTCGTAGATTTACGAGCGTTCAATCAAAAAGGAAACCGGCGGATGCTTCTCAGTGTTTATCTTAATTTTAAATATATGTGTCTCTCGGTAACTTCTTCCGGGCGAACCACAAAAAAAGTGATGCTTAGCAAAAACTAGAGTATAAAACACACAGTAAAAATATTACTGAGGAATGTTTCCCCAAAAAAGTTGGAGCACGAGCATCCAGAAATTGGTATGTTTCGGTTTTAACTGACCTCGCTTTGCTAACACTAACTGATTTTCATAAGTGTTTTTGGGTTTAGACGAGCTAATGGAACCAATCATAAAGCCTCCAATGCGCACCAACGTAGTGTTCATCAGGCTTCTCTGCGTGTTCTACCATCGATGAATCGAGCATGCACAGGAAAGGCTCAGTGACTTGTGCTTTTGACGCTGTTTGGTTGGTCCTATAAGCTCGTCTGATGCGTCCGGACTCTAGGTGAAACGATGTACAGTTACAACTAAACGTGATACAGTTTAATGAAACGTCTCCTGGTTTATCAAACGTTGTCGTCTAGAAACCAAAGAAACGCGAACGATAGAACGACAACCTCTCGGCCTCGTCGCGTCACTTAATGGTCGTCAGTGGAAGCTCTAGGGCAGCCCGTGATGCGTATCGAGAGTAGCGACGGTGCCAAGTGACCGGCACTTTGATCAAATGATATTCGTGCCTCCATGTGCTTCAGAATTTTGCCACCTTCGGCGGGAATCGAAAGCTCACAATTCCGCACGCGCGTTTCGAATGCCAGGTAACGACACATTGAAAAAAAGAACCGAGATATACTTTTTATCGACTTTACTGTGTCGTGACGATTCGCGCTGAAATGTGTGACTAACAAAGATTGTTTGCGTGTCATCTTAGAGCATTAGAAATATCCGTGTTTCATTACCAGCACTCAGAAGTGGAGGCAATTGGCACCTCGTGTTGTGGTAAGTTGAAATAAATATCGTTCCGATGTCTGTTTAGTGAAGGGGACGGTCATTTCTCATCGTCACTAGTCTCGGAGCACATCGCAAGCTGCGCAGTTCTGACGACCGTTGTCGTCAATGCTGATATTGACGTCGGCTGAGTGGCACGACCACGGCGAGAAGTTGTCACACCGTCCTTCGCGTTTTCTTTTTTTGTTTGGTACTGTACCCGCAGATCGCAACAAGTCACTTACCTCATTGGTCAGAGTGTTTGTGTGGCCGGTCATGTCGTACTCCCAACTTGAGCAGCGGACCCTGGTATTATTATGAATTATGACGCTGCCGTCAAGAAGCTTTTCCCATGAAAACACCTCACACCGACTTGGTTTCAGGTCCCCGCTGTCTGAAATGTACCGGCAGCACTGAGAGGTATAAACTAGATAGCGGCAAATGTACAAATAAAATGGACTTGCCCCGCTTTACACAAACCTACGCAAGTTCTTTTTTTTTATATTTAAACATATTTATTAATGTCTATCATTGAAATTTGTGCGAAACGCCTTTCTGAGTAATAATTTGTAACTGCGGAATTCAGCGCGCGTTGTTTGCATAATTTAGCGTCCAAATAGGCGCTTATGGCTAAAAAATAATAATTCATTATTGCATATAGTTTGCTGGACGCCACTCAAGTTGAAATATTTAGTGTACAATCGGCACTAAAAGAGGGTAGCACTAGAGATTGAAGGCCGCAACGGTGAAATAGATGCACGCGGCGCTGATCGTTAGCGAATGAACGAAAATTAAGAGCAACGACGCCGATTCCTCCTTCCGATGTCAGGCATGTTTCTAGGACATTTATGGTATCAAATAACTTTTTTGTGCTACGCTAATACTGTAATATAATATTTCCCTGGTCAGCGTCTTAAAACCTACAATGAAAATAGAGCGGCGACTATAAAAATTCAATTCGCTGCTCTCAACAAGCCAGCATAAAGAGATCCACGTAAACAGTCTTGGAGAGCCAGTGAAAACCCGGGTCAGAGCAGCGTCGCTCTTAGAATAGACATTGTACAAAATGTAATCCCTCCCGGCCTCCCATGTGTCACAAGGATAGCACCCGCAAAGCCGTCCTTTCCCGCTCTTGCTGTCAGCTATACGCCGTTTCACTCGGTCTTGCAGACATTGTTCGAAAAAAGAAGCCGATTACAATTACAATAGCTTTTGGATTAAAAGTATTAATTAGGGTTACTCGAATACTTAAGATGAAAGATGATTGGACGCGTTAGTTGAAAAAGTAACCGCTACGTTTCCGATTACTTCACAAATTAAAAAAAAACAATTTTTTTTTTTCCGGTTTGAAAACGGGTGAAATGATTCTGTGTGGTCCATTGTGGTATTAGAATGACCTAACTATAAACTAATCACTATCTTAATTTAGCAACTATGATAAACAATCCTCCCGTCGCAGATTTGGTTGGATGATTCCTTGGTAGCAAATTTGTACAAAAGGCTCATTAGGAAGGAAAAGTAAAAATTGGAATTGTTACAAGCAGTTTCCGTACTTTCAAAATCAACAAAATTTTTCTGGTGATTTCTTTCTGACAAACGTATCCGAATGATTACAAAATTACTCTAAAAATTAATCTATTGCAATAAATTTGATTACTTGGAACGAGTGAAGTACACGGGCGAGGCCGCAGCGCGTTCACTGCGACCAATTAGTTTAGCCGATGATGACAGCATTCACACGCAAAAAAGGTACCCACTTTTGTGACACTGCACTGCTTCATTTCTAATCGATCCCATTAACACGTACCGTCGGCTGCGCTCAGACTGAAGGTGAAATTGAGTATGAAAGAGTGGGGTGTGGCGATAGCTCGCTTCTCTCAGCAGCCGAGAGCCGCTCCAAACTTTGTATCTCCGTGTCCCAATCAGCACGGTAGCGTACGTTGGCTGACAACCAAAGCACGACCGCATGACAGCTCTACATTAAAACCCCCTAGAATAATCAAAGACCTTGCCCTAACACTTCGACGTCACCACAGTGGGGTTGAACGCAATCGATTGGAGACGAGTGTTGCGTCAGGGTTCGGCTGCAGGCAACGTATCTGGTAGGTTGGGGGGATATTTATACAGCCTGTAGCTGGTCAGCCATTAAAGTTGCGATGAGTCAGACGCTGTAGATGAGCAATTTAGCCAGTGCAGTACAATCGCTAGCCTGGGGTTTTTAACGTGCACCACGCAGTAGTGATACACGACCGCACGCCTGTACGATGCTCACCCAGATCGAAACCGGCAGGGATGGGGCTCGAACCCAGCATCCCTGGGTTCTGCAGCGCGAACTTTCGCTCCACACGCGTCGAGCTGGGTGTGCGCTTCAGCCCACCCGGCCAGCGATCCTCCCCGTATTTAGTAAATGTGTCGGAGGACGCTCAAAGTTGAGATGACGCCCGAGAATGGCCCAATCGGCGTCATCCAAGTGGGAAGATGATGCGCGGAGGTAGAGGAGGCTGTACGCGGGCTTTGATTATTTTATACTCCGTTTCACGTTTAAGTCCGATCGCAGCCGAAATCAAGATTGGATAGAACAATCAAGCAACTTCACAAGTGCGTCATCAATGGCGCTCGTTGTTTTTCTGGTTGTTCTATCCAGAACCAAATCAATCCCGCACCAAGAAAACGTAGTATCACGGCGCATTCACTTTGCACAATAGGTTTAGTCGTTAATGGCAAACGCACAAATACGACGACCTCCCTGACAATGCGGACAGCAAGTCGTCTGCTTGTTGCGCAGGAGCTGCGGTGACGTCACAAAGACGCCGATCTTCGATTGGCTTTAATTGACAGGATAGTATGTAGACCTCGACGCTAAATGACCTGAAGTAAACCCACTATTTTTTTTTTCAATTAGCCAATAAGAGCTTGGCGTTCTGGCATCATCGCAACCCCTGTGGAAGAAGCAGACGAACTTGTGCTCGCACACGCATTTGGCGACGACGTTCTTTTGACTCTTTACGATCGTAGCGTTGGCCGCAGTCGGACGTCAAAAGTTTGCTGCGCCATGAACCAAATCATCTCTCCCTCTCTGACGTTACGCATTTGCGGTGGCGCTGGTGTCGATCACTGCACATGCGCAGAAGCTTCGCCCCACGCGAATCTGGCTTCTGGCCACGCGCGCTGCCACACACATGGTGCGGGCAGACGCGAGCTTGATTGTAAAAGTTTATTGGGGTAGAGGTGGTGATGACTGCATCCGCAATTCCGAGCTATACACCAACACAGCGTTTACAAACAGGCCCACTCTGACCACACCAGGTGTGGGCACTGCGCGTGCGCAGATACTAAAATCGGGATTGATGAAGCGTTTGCGCATGCGCAATACCGACAGCAGCACCACCGCAGTGGCGTTATATCAGTGAGTTGACTTGGCCTGTACTTGGTTCCACCTCGAGAAAAGACGTAGCCGACCCTACGAGCTGATGGGACCAGTCCGGCAGCGTCGAGAGCGCACCATCGTGGTGTTCGTCGTGTTTCTGTACGTGTTCTAATGTTGTTGAACCAATCATAAACCAAAAAAGGCGCGTGACTTGCATTTTCGACGCTGCTGGATTGGTCCCATTAACTCGAAGGGTCGTCTGCATCATATATTTTTATTATCCGAAACGATTGAAAACGGTGCCTTCACATTACCCTCAAAATTTGAAACTTGGAAACTTACTATTTACGAAGTAAAAACAAACAAAAAAAGCAATTTTCGAAAACCGAATTTGAGCTTCCCGCACGGTCCGCGCTGGTGCAGTGACGTCAATAATTGAATCGTCTTGAGTTTCTCTCACTCCTCCGAACCGTCCAGACCCGAAGTGTTGTGTTCGCCCGCGTCTCGAGATCAACCGCACTTCTCCATGAGTGCCGTCTATCGCTGTGAGCGGACAACGCTTCACTTTTGAGTCTGAAGTTTTTTTAGGGCCCTTTCAGGAATCTCAATATTTTTTAACGGTGGGATATCGAAGAGAATGCGCAGTGGACTTTTGTAAGCGATGAGGGGCCACGACGCGCAGTTCTGCGTCAAAGGCTGACCCGGCGGAGTCACAACCGTATACGGTACACAGACACAAAACCAAGTTGTTTTGACCGTTTGGCGATTTTCTTTTTGAAGTTTGAGCGGTAGTCGGACACGTACAAAGGGGGACTTCGTCCGATACTTCGACGCGCCGATCATCCTCGGTGCTACATGTGGCGAGCGGGAGGGGGAGAGAGGAGAGCTCCAAAGATAAGAAGGCGCCCGCGCGCGTGGGAAAATGTTTTTTTTTTTTTTTTTTCGCATTGTGATATTTGTTATTAAAATACAAGGACCAACTAATTCCTAAAGAAGGGGCCCAACGTTTCGAAACCTGCTCGGCTTTTTCTTCAGGGGCGACTGTAGAGGGACGGTGCCGCAATCTTCTTGCGGCAAATGCGCACGATCGCTTCCTCTTCCTTTCTGGCCATTTTGTGATGACACGTAATGGAGCCCGTTCACATACACAGATGGCAGTGCGCCAAGATACCTATTAATGTTTGTTCGCGTGGTCTGAGTGTGCCAAGATTCAAGAAAGAGCCCCCGGCCTGGGTTAGTTTCAATATCCAGGATGCGCGTTTTAAGAAAGTCATTGCGGTGGTCATTTTTTTCTCAGTGTTGAGCAACCGCATTGACCTCTTGATCGAACTTGCGCACACCAGCCTTGTGTTGACGAATCCGTTCATGATAGTTCTTTGTTTCGCCGATGTACGAGGCGAAACAAAGACCTATTATGAACAGATTCGTATACAAAAAATACGACATTTGGGGTGTCGGTGCTTCTTTAAGCTGTCATTTTCCCTCGCAAGCACGCCCTCTCCCTATTGGCGAAAGGAGCGTCTGCACTTTTGTGGCATCGATAAACTTACAGCAAGGTGAAAGTTTCGTTCACGCCAGGCTAATCAATGGCCTGCAGTATCAACCAACCTCAGGAGCCGCCTAAGCACGAAATCTGTTGATCGGTCAGTTCGTAACTGCTAAACGATATTGAGAAAGAAGGCAAACTGTGCCAGGGATTGACCCCAGTCACCGGCGTGGAAGCCGAGTACACTGCTGACTGAGATATTTACCCAGAACGCAGGAACAGGAGGAGCAGAAGCAGGTGGTGTGAGAAAGCGCGCGAATAAGAGAGGGGTGGAAACGGCAAAAAGAAGAGAGCAGAAACACGTGGCTTAGAAAGTGTGCGCGGGACGTGGACGACTGGAAAGGGCAAAACAGCGCGAACCCTTCCTGCGACCCAGAAAGTTTGGCGCGAAGGCTTTGTATCCGGTTCATGCCGAACTGAAGCGCGCGTTGCCATACAGAGAGACAAATGCATGGCGTAATTTTTTCCATGCAAAGCCGAGCTTCTCTTTCCAGGCGCGCCATTTTGCCACACGCCTTCGCAATGCCACAAAAACGCGGGCGCCCGCCTCAACATTTGAGCGCTGACAGTCAGGAACGGAAACGACCGCCATCGATTGCGTAATTGCGCGAAGCGTTATTACCGGGGCATGCTGCGAGGACTTTGTAGCGTAAGTCTCGGTACATAAACAGTTCCTCTGTATCATGCCCAAATCAAAAGACAGCGGCCACACCGTCAAGAACAACGACAACAGCGACGACCACGACAGCCACTGCAGTACCCCCAACGATCGCCACACTGTTTGCGTGCGGTGAAATTGCGTAATCATCATCACAGTAACAATTCTAAGGTTGAAATACTTCGAGAAAATTAAAAGTACCTCAATAAATTTTTACTTCGTTTCAAAACACCTTTTGCCAGTGATGGCCCTATTCGCATCTCCAGCTCATTGCTCGCCCTCTCGCGGCGGAAACAGGAAGCGCTCTAGTGAAGGTTCCCCGGTTTTCCTGCTCAGCGGGACCGGCGGAACCGCTCGCGATTATGGCTCGCGAACAGACATTTCTGACTACGAACAGCAATTTTCACTGTCCCATTGTAGTGCTGTGGACGGTATGGGAGTGGGCCTTACTGTTTCACCGATTTTTCAACCACGACGAAACGTACTGCACTGAACAGACGTGGAAGCGTAGGCGTTCATTCGAACTGGAAATGTTGAGATTGGCAGGGCTACGGCGCGTACAAATTAAAGGAAAAAAATCTTTTATAGCGAAGCTGTCTATGGCTAGGGTTCCGTGGATGTTCGTGTGCATGACCAAAAACTCTACGCTCGCGCCGCCGCTCGCGCCGCACGCGCATGCCGTCCCCGTTTAAAAGTTTCGAAGTAAATAACCAAAATAAGGCGTTGACGAACGAGCGTGCAAGATGTCATTTGTCCTAGACTTTTGCTTTAGCACTACTGCAGACGCCGACCCGTGCGGCGTGGAGCACCATTCCCTACATTCCTCTTGATGCTTGGGTATTTTAGCAACAGGTCTATTCAGTAGATTAATTATTAATAGGCACCGTTTTCAAGATTAGTAGACTCTCAGGTAGATAATAAAGGTTTCTCAAAGATTTGCCGCTGTGCGACCCGCATCGGCCATGTCAACGCTCGCACGGCCCTCTCTTTGACGTCGTTTCAAGCACTTGCGTGCCTAGTGTCCTTTTTTCCCCCTCTCCCGGTGTGGCGGTCCCGTGGTGTTTGTCTAATTTCCGCCGGGTGGAGGTACCGTCGCGCGTCTCTAGTTTCCTCCGGCTCCTAGGAGCAGGTCTGTGTCGTGTGCTAAACAGCTTCGCTGGTCATCCACCTTCACAAAATGAAACACAAAACGTCACCGGCATCCGCATCAACATCGTCATCATCACGGATGACGTCATCAGTGACGTCACTGATGACATCATCGGCATCGTCACGTGACCCCCCCAGGTCACTTCACCCCCCCCCCCCAGTACCCTTCCCTCCTCCTCCTCAAGAGCTGCGCTCTAATTTGGTGTTACAGGGAGTTGTAAACGGCTTTCACTTTTTTTTTGTCAAACATTTTTTTATGTTATCATTTCTTTTTTCACAATTATCACTGAAAAAAAATTGTTGTGGATGATACGGCGCTAAACTAAGTGGTATGGGATTCTCTTTTTGACACCGGCGAACTCATTGTAGTCACTTTCCACAAAATGCAAGGAGCATATGAATCGGGTAGCGTCCGCTTTCCGAGGTGCCCGTAACTGTTCTACAGGAATTACAGCCAGTCATTGGTCCCGATCCCATTGATCATTCGGAAACTTGTGCAGACCGCCGCACATTGCCACTTCCAGATACAGGACATGTGAGGCAGCTCTTCACGCAACATCTGGGGCGTATTCTTTTCGGAGCCGATCGCGGGAATTCACCACAGGCACTCACTACTAATATCCATCACTTAAATGTACAAAACAACTCATCTTGAAGTACAGAACAGCGAGCGGAACAAACACAACTGCAAATGAATCGCAAGGCGACGGTTTCCTGCAGAGCATTTCGTCTGCTGCGCGAGGAAAAAAAAAGGTCGCACGGTCTGGTGTAGCCAGGTGACTTCCGCCACTCACCCTCTCCTCTCCACTTCTCCGTGCGGTGCAGGGGTTTCGGTTTCGAGCAGTTGCGTTTTTAGGCCTGATTAAAAATATACGTGACTCTGTAGCAAAATATTAATTGAGTAGTATTCCGACATCAAATAAATCGCCTGGCAAAAATGAAAAAAAAAATATTGGGAAAAAAAGGGGGGGGGGGGGTGTCAGTGTACTTTTAACCTTCTCGATGAAAAAAAGCATAGGAGTTGAATGTGACGCTGCTAAACTCAGTTTCCCATACAGTCAGACCGCGGCCAACTCTACGACTGGATGGAGCCAACGACGCCGCGGCAAAAGTGAACCTTCACGAAACTTGTTTTACTAGTGCGTTCGACATACACAACGAAACCAACAACAGAAAAAAAATCAGGGTTACGTCACAATCATTATGCGTGATTGGTTTAGCTGGTGGTAGAAGACGCATGAAGATGAGAAGCGCCTTGACGATAAATCCTATAGGGGATACTTGATTAGTTCCATAGAGTCGTTGCTTCCCGCATGTATATTAAGTTCCTGTAGGTTTGAATGAAAAGGAATTTTCAGTAGACCGTACGCTGAAAGCTTTGCTTTGCTAGCAGAAGCTTGTTCAGTCACTTTGAAGCATGGAATGAGCACGCGCCCGCCGGGCCCGCTCTCTGCAGCGTACGTTCTAGTAAAAGCCTAATGCCGCTCGGTAAATCCCGCGCAGCGGGGAGCTTACGAAGAGCCTTCAAGAGGCAATCACGCGACCATCTCCAGAGAGACAAGCGAGTTCGACGTACGTAGAGGGACTGTCTTCCGTGGCTAGATTTCTGAGAAGCGCCGTGCGCGCCTGCGCGCTGCATCGCGGTCTCGACGGGTTTGCCCTGTTTTTCTCCCTACAGAGCCTGTCACGTGACCTCAACATTTTCCTGCCCCATCGTTACGCGAATTCAGCAAACCTCTTCGCTCGAAAGGCGGAAAGAAAAAGAGTAGGCCTCTTTCGCTTGCCACACGGTTGCCTCTATGAAGGCGTTTTGCCGATCGCTAGGTATAAAGTCCCTTGTAACGCCATCGTAATAGCACCAAAGTCGCATTGATTACCATGCAAATAGCCAAGATGTCTTCTAGCGTTACCTTCAAGATTCTAAGTTCGCGCATGTGTGAAATTCTTCTCCAAAAATGTCTATTCTATGTCTTCTCTAAAATGTCAAACATATATTGCCTTTTAGAATAAAGTTGATAGTATATAACTCGCTATTTTACCCACAAATTAATTACGGCCATTTAATTTGGGGAACACCCACTTATACAAATCTACAAAAGATATTTTTATTACAAAAAAGATACTACGAAGCATTTGGAATGCTTCACGGGAATATCTAACGGAAAAATTATTTAGCTAGTTAGATGTAGTAAATTTTTTAAACTTATATGGATATCGCCTACGTGTTAAATATAAAGCTGAAATGAGTATGAATGTACGACATCTTGTGAGCTTAGCTGACTTAAAAGAAAAAAGTATATTCATATCCAACGAGAGTCACAGAACCTCGGGAAGTCCCAATTTGTTTTTAACAAATTACAGCGTTTACTCTCCCAACCACCCTTAACTATTTTTGTGCGCAACACATCAAGCTTGAAAATATATCTGCAGATAACCCTAGGAACATAATAATTCTTGGCCAAACTGATCAAATGTGAGTGGCATGTTTATATGTTCATTTTTTGTTATATCTAGATACTATTGCTACTGTGACTTTTCTGTTCTGAACATTTTGTTGATAGATCAGATGATTTTTCTGTTAATTTTTTTCTCCGCTACTGACTTCTTGGTGCTCGGGAACAGTCAAGCTGTTTTAACAGCTTTTTTCCTCAAGCCCCCACGAACACTTTACCTCATTGTTGGAAATAAAGCTATTATTGCGGGAGTGCCCTCTCCCGCGCAAACGTCGCACCCACCTCACCTTCTATACTTCGTCTCACTTTACGATGGACTAAAGGCAGAAGCTACGGACCGCCAGATACAATCACGAGCCACTTAGAAATTGCGTTCTATTTCGCTTTAATGCAAGTGTCGGTTCCCGCGTCTCGGATCATTGATGGGGACGGGCGTACAGCGGTTTGGATCGAATAGCACTGAGTGACATGACAATTTTACATTGGAAACAAAGCCACGATATGCACGCTCTTTGCAGTGTCAAAGGTATAAAAATGACGCAGCGCATTTGGTTTCGGAGCATTATTCGTGCACCCCTAATCCATGCTAAGCGTGTCACAGTTTAGCGGGGAAGGTGATTGGACCTGGGTGGCCCGTGGGTTTGGCCTTTAGTATATCGTAGGATGAGACCAAGTATAGCCGACCAGTACGAGCGCTGCTCCCAAAGTGATGCCCCATATTTTTTTATGTATTCAAATAAGTTTAAATTCGCGCCAAATATCATGCTAACGCAGTATTTGTTTATAATTGTTGCTCAATTGTACGACTTTATGCTGCTAGTGCGAAAAAAGGATATATATCTCTTCTCTTTGCCAGCTCATTTTCCGCTCACGTAGCCATGTTCTTCATGAATTATGTTAGAAACCTTGCTCAGGAAAGTGCATACTTTAGTGGCCCAAAGGAATGAAAATCTGATGTGAAATCAGGACTGTAAAGAGGATGGGGCAGTAGAGTACAACAAATGTTGGTGATTGCCGCTTCGGTTTGGATACTTTTATGAGAGAGAGCATCCTTGCCCTGGATAAGAAATGTTTCTTCAATTCCTCTTACGGCTGCGCACGACGCTAATATTGACAATTGTTACCGCACTTCTTTTGCTGGATGAAAGCTCTGTGGTCAGCTGTCGGCTTGTGATGTGTCAATTTGCATGAATAAATTTATTGTCACGCTGCAACATGCCTAGATATGTGGTGGTGGTAGGATGCTTTGACTGCGGCCAATCATGTAGCTCCGTCTCTCCACTTTCGGAATTCTAATTTTTTTTCACTAATCGTCTAGCTGTGCTCCATTTGACCACAGGACTTATATACGCAGCTCTCAAAAAATAATGAAGTTTTCCTTAAGTTCTTTTATTTTCTCTCCTCCACTAGCAACTCGATTACAACTCGCTGCTTGTGACGCATGTCAGAAACAGACACCTTTTTCGTGGAACATTAAAAAGACATCCTCTGTGCAACGACATTGAAACTACATACATGTGTGTAGGAAGAATCAATGTTGCAATTTGCGATTTTTGTCTTACTCTCTTTAGTTTTGGACATAACAATTTAGGGCATTACTTTTTGGGCAACCCTCGTACATATATGTTTACACTGCCGCAGAACGATTTGTGGCCCTTTTGTCAGCTCGGGTCTAGCTTGCTTTGGCTAATCCTTTTTAATGTTAACTGTATAGCAACTAAACATAATCGCTACAGGAAATGGAGTTGAAGATGTATGAGTTTAGGATCAAAAATTAAGTTTTATGTTGGTTGCTTAATTCTTCTTAGTTGTATGTCTTAAGGAAGTAGTCTATTCGCATAACCAATGTATATTATAGTGTCAAATTTGTTGCGCCTAGATTCTGGAAATAATAAAATTGTCAAACGAGCAGAGAAGTGTATTACACTTTCATATAAATTTAATTTCAATTTATTCATATAATACTCGATAGTGTTTCCCCGTCTAGTTCTGATCTTGAATTATGTTAACAGCAGTCTACGAATATTCAAGTAAAAAAGTAAGCTATCTACATTAATTTATGACCACGGCAGTGCAGGAAGTCGACTAGTACACAGCACAGAAATATTTTTGTTTGTAATTTATTGCTCTTGTCGCAGCATCTGTATTACTTACCGTCCTCAAGAAACCTATTAAATAAACATACTTTTCCAGCTCAAGTGATATCTACTTTACGCTTATTTATGAACCAGTTGTTACGTGGAGACATATTTAACTTTGATATATTAGGTATTAATATCTCATAATAAATATTATAAGATTAACTGTAAAAAGTGTTTGTGTTTTAAATTTATTTTACCGGGTGGGCTCAACGTTAAATAACATTAAAAAATAATCGTGTTTATAAATCTACATTTAACTAGGCCCTTAGTCAGGTTACCAGGAAGTCCATGTATTAATTTTTTTTTTCTGAAGTGCCACTTTCAGCTTGAGTTTCTGAAGAAAACAAATGACTTATATATAGTCCCCGGAACAACGATAATCGTCGTAGAAGACCAAAATTAGATCTGGCAAGCAAATTATTTTTACGGAACCATAATTTTGACTCTCGTCTTCAATGTGTTATGAGTCATGTGGAAGTATCTTAATTGCCATAGCGCTTCGATTTTGATATAAATTTCAAAACTAGCACTCCAACGTAACACATTTTTTTTTACGTTCACGTTTAAGTTGCTGCCAAGTTGATCAAAAAACCTTAAGCCATCGTCGTACGAAGTATGCATATTTAAAAGAACCTGTACAATCTTGATTAAACGGAAAAGTCACTTCTCCATATAAAGTAGGAGTCGGCCACCGGCGACACGCGAGCCTGATGTGTCCTACGGGCCAGTATCATACGGCTCCCCGCATGCCACCAAAATTGCACCCCCCCCCCCCCTCCTTTCATACACACACGCCACAATTTCCGGGACAGACATTATGTTGCATTGCGAACCTGGTAAATCAGACGTCTTAATTCTGAGCAAGTTCAAAACAATTACCAGATATGGTGCGCTAATCAGCTGATCCCTAAACAGACAATAAGAGGATTTGCAGAGATGTTTTCGTAATTTTTTTCGCTAAGTATAAGTTTTCAAATGTACGCAACCTCGCAGCGCCCTTTATAGAAGTGTACGCTTCTGCGAACAAACCTTTTCAAGTTGTATACTGTAAAGTCAAATGTGGGTCTTCCGAATGGACGATAAGGACCTCGAGAACGTTTTCCGACTCCTAGTTGAGATTTCTGATGCGAACATTTGCACATATTGGCAAGCAATATTGAACATATCAAATGTTACTAAGAGGGGGCTCGGGCAATCTTATTTCTGCCGTGTAGATCATATTTACATATAATCTTGAGTATGTGAGATATCTTATAGTTTGTTTTGTTTTAGCCTCCTTCGAAATATCTGCTTAACCGTCCACACTGCTCCATATCCGATTTGCAGCGACTTGGCCCACTGCAGCAAAAGTCTTCAAAAGTATTTATCCAACGTTGATGATTATTTTCGTTTTTCTTCAACGATCTCAATCTAAATGTGTGACACAAGTAATACCAATCCGCTTTCAATCACTGTTTTCGATGAAATAATGTACTTAATAATCTTGACCACAATAAAGTGATCCAGCTTGTCTCACGTATTTTCATATCAGGGGTTCACTCACCATTTATATCATGCGGTATTCCCATGGAAAGCCATTCCTCCTTCGTCCAGTTGGCAAATTCCGGCGGTCTGGCACACCAATGGTCCAGGGCAGGTGCACTGAATGTCGTTGACACTGCGTGGTAGGCGGCGGGGAAACCACGGTAGAAGCAGAACAGCATGACTGGCAAGTGCCACCGACCGAGGTGAACAAAGATGTCGTCCGTTGTAGGCATCTGGAAGAGAAATTGCAGTCGTATATTATTCATCACTCGGCGTCAACTTCAACCTTAGATATCCGATTCTGCACAATCTGACAAGGCATGAGTGCTGCACGACAGCTTAGATACGTGTTAAAAAGAACGACTCTGGGCATGGTCCACTACATGCGCTAAAATGTTGAATAAAATAAATAACATTTCCACAAAATGCTCTTTTTTGAAAAGGGTGTGATCTCTGACGTAGAGAAACCGGTGTATGTTGTAAATTAAGTTATAATGTGCATTTTTTAGTAGGAAATGTTGTCGGATAATACTTCTACGGTAGTTTGATCAGTGATAATTGTAAATAGTCGGAAAATGCGTTTGTAGAAAGCTTAATTACGATTACGTGTATTTAGTCATAGAGGCACACGCGTGCTGTTAAGTAAGTTTTTTTTTAGCCCTTTTGTTACGTTTATTTTGTAATTTTGGAGCCTCGCATAATTTGTAGATCGGCTACTTAGCACCTTATTGCCGTTAATCACTGAGTGAATCTATAATACAATGAGCATTTCGCGGAATCTTAGGGCGCCATAGACCGAATCGTTACCGTCAACGTTTACCTTTTTATATCAATATAAGAACTATGGGCGATTCTTCTAAAGTTCCTGATACCCCAAGAAACAAAGTGGCGCGGCGCGTCCCTGTCATGGTTTATTGTTTCAAAGTCAGCTTCCGGCATTCGGCAATAAGAAAGCCGAACATCAATCACGATGCGAGACTTGTGAATATAAACCACACTTTGTGATTCTCAAAGTTTCAGTGACAATAGTGACCAATAATAAAAATACACCTTTAAATGAGGGAGACAGTCCTCAAAAGCGCGAGCAGCTCAGTGGTTTGATGGGAAAGTTGCGCAAAAAATAAAGTATAACATGTTTTTGTTTTTTCACGTCATAGTTTATTTATATAGTAAGGAGCTCTATAGCCGCACTTAATAAAACATATTTTGTGAGTAAATAAAAGAGGCTCTAGGCGTTGAATAAAATATATATATATATATATTTGCACATCCTGGGGGGGGGGGGGGGGACTAATCCTCATTCAAAAACACACAATTTAGCAATTACTGCCCAGATTAACTTCGCCTAGTGTATGGGGGCGTTTTTCTTTATGTATGACTTCGCTGCTAGTCTTGTCAAGTTGAGGAATCAAAGACTGATTTTTGTTTTTTACCTGGTCCACCCTTCGTTCGTTAAGAGGCAACCCTTTTCAAATTGGTTTTGAACACTTACCTTTGCTTTCGTAGTTTCTTCGGACGCTCGTCGTGGTCTTGTTTGTCTCCGAGTCGATTGAGGACCGCAGGAATATGAAGATGTTTTCTCACCAAACCTGAATCTACATTGAACAGTAACGTTCTACCGCACTGCTATTCCTTAAAACAAATAAGATAAAAAAAAAGAAACAGTAACAAACGGGAACACTTCTTTGGCAAGCTCTCTTCACGGAAATAATAAAATGCGGCCGTGATGAGCAAACGGCAACAACGACGGTGTGTGCGACTCGCGTCGTGCCAGCGAGAGAAGCCGGGAAGTTGTTACCGGCAGTCTACGCACAAACCTCGGCGGCTTAGGAGTGACCTCCGCGACGGTGGCCTCGAGCCAATGCCTGGCGTTCGCGATGCCCATCTAAAACGAGAATTCGCGAGGTCACGTGACTTGACTAACGGGACGACTGAACGTACTGTGGCGTTCTTTGCATCAAATGCGCCAACAACGAACGTTGTTTATTCCGTAGATATGGTGTATACTTCCGTTTACCTCTCTATCTGTCTCGTTTTAGCCTATAGCAAAATAAATATTCATGACAGGTAAGAAGATAAAGTTAAATAGGGTGTGGATTGTTGATTACACACGAATATATCGATTACCACGAAATATAAATTTTATTCATTTGTTTAATGTCGAAAAGAGGCATCTGTGTGCGATTGATTGTTGAATATTTCTAAAGTTTTCTTGGGTTGACCAAAACAAATTATAGGGGTTTATCCACACCCATGAGCTGACTCCAGCCTGCTAAATTGAAGAAATAAAAAATAACTTTTTCCACCTGTACTCATTAACCGTCTAAGAAACGCAAGACATCACGGTCCCTGTAGGCTCATTATCGATTTGCAGCCAGCGAGATTTTGAAGTTAGTCAATCACAACGAAAAAAAAAAAAAAAAAAAAAAAACGAATAAGAAAGGAAGAATCTTTAAGGAAATTATCTACGCCTGGCGTATTTTAAGTTGTGTATTACAATAGTAAATATACAATAGATCATATTTACTGTAACCCAGTGGGCCCGAGAACCTTGGTCAGAATGTCCAGTTTTCAGAAACATCCAGTTTTTGGCAAAGTTGGTTAAATGTCGCGTTTTTTTTTTGTTTTTTTTTTTATTATCTAAAATTTTTGTTATATGCGTTGGTATCTGCACGGTTACCTTAAAGACGCTCTTCATTGAGAAAATGCTGTTATTTTTGCTTATTTGCAAAAAAAAATTAAAGATTATTTTCTAATGTTGTACAGTACATGTGAAAATCGTCTAGTGGCACGGCATCTGCCGTGAGTAACTAAATAAAGCTGAGAACTAAACTGTCTTCGCAGGAGTGCGCCCGGAAAGCTTCACTTCTTCACGTGTGAAATCTCTTGCCCTTGAGCTTCTGTGGTGGCGAGGTGTTCAAGGCTATCTTCCTAGAACTCCACCCAGAAATATGTCGAAACATAAAAAAAAAAAAAAATCACCAATGTTTTTTTTTGACGGGACAGTAAATGACATACCAGGACGCTTGCAATTCCTTTTTAACAACACGGGCGGGTGCACAACAATTGTGTTTACCACAAAACATTGTCCACTCACTCGAGAAAACATAATTATTGCCACTTGACGTAAACACTTTTGAAATAAATTTAAAGCGTTTTTTACCAAATAATTATCTGGCTATTTGACCACACATTTTGTAACCTTTTTTTTGTTCTCAAAAGTGCGTGTTACTTTGTGTCCTTGTAGCAGCATCGCCAAATATCCGAATCTGCCATTGTCTGGGCACGGGCTCTGGGCACCTATTGGACACGAGGGTCGCGAAAGCGTTCGGCGTGAATTCGGCTCAGCTCGTACTGAAGACGAGCGCGGCATCAGTGTTCGGCGAGAACTCGTATCTAATCACGGGCTTCGTGCCCCCATAAATGGCGATGACCAATGTCTTTTAGTAAGGCTTTAAGAAGAGTCTATTACGTTCTGCTCTGGAACAGCGTTGAAAGACGTAACCGGCACGGCGCGTCTCACAACTAGGATTCTGTGCTTTCGGAGTTAATTTTTCGTCGTAAGAATCAGAGGGTGTTTCTAGGTGCTTCTTTTTTCACGGAAATTCAGAGTTTATACAAGTTTATGTTTGTTTGATTCCCAATTCTACGAATTTCCAAGGTTAATTTCTCAATGTTGTTTGATTAGATTCCCGATTCTCTGAAATTCTAAGTTTAATTGTGCAGTGTTTCTTATTAAAAATGAATAAATAAAAAAATATTATTTTTTGTAAACGTATGCAAGATAAGAAGAAATAAAACGCTCTTGTATCAATTAATATTTCTTCAGCGAGAAATGGCGTTGGTGCCGTTGTCATAAGCAATGCTATTTTGTTACGCGACAAAAGTAGCACATGTGTTGCTTGGATAAACGTTGCTACCTTAAAATCCATAAACTCATGGAGGTAGTCGCTGGGAAGCTCGTATTCATCCCATCCTATTCCATCAACCTACCCCGCGGACACACGAAGTGAAATGGTAGTGGATGTAACAGAGAAGTTTCAGCTGCCCCTCTTCCCCATTTTATGCTATCTCTATGGTCCATGGCTTTCAATGCTACAAACACGCGACCTCTACTCTCTCTGAAGCACGAATAGTTTGGTCCAAACTGAAAACCAAAACAAGGGCTTTTGTAGGGAACCGAATGTGCAGTGACCTGTTGCTCTGAATGAACCTTGACGAGATAAGCGGTAAGACCCCTTTGGACAATGGCTCGAGATATGAAGGTAACTAGGTGACATTTTTCCGATTTTTCCAGGATCATTGACCCTTGCAATGATCGAGCTTAAGTGTAAATTACCGGGATCTTTTCTCTTTTTTTTCTGGGGGAGGGGGGGGGGGGGGGGAGGTTGGCGGCGGTGGGGAGGGGGAGGGGCATCGGAATTTGGAGTTTATCGAATAAATTTGAATTGACCAAAATTTTACTGGCGGGTTACGAGCTTTGCGGGTGCGAGCTCATTAGGTACTCAATGTGACGGAACGATCTCCCACTCCCAGTGCAAATCTCTCGCTTGCGATCAAGGAAAATGTTCTGCGCTTTCCTAAAAGTAGGAGAAGACTACTCGCCCAACTGTGTGTCAAGTGATAGATGTCGGGGAATGGGTTCGCGTTCTACGCATAGGAAAGTACGTGGCAAAGTACTGCTTGAAAGTGTGCTGCACAAACTTTCTTTAAGATGAACTCCTTGTTTTTATATAAGCAAAATGTAACTAAAGAAACTATCACCACAGCTTTAGGCCCACCTGTGTTAGTAAGCTGTTTTTGATACGTCCTTAAAGGCCGACGACCAGACTCGAGATTCTGCAAGGCAGAAGATTTTCCTCACCATGGGGAAGGACAAACCGGCAGTGGTGGACAGGGTAGAAGGGTGGAGAGGAGTAAGCGGAGCAAAAGTGGAAAACGCGAACTGGTCGTCAGCCTTTAACCGGCTGATTTTTAAGAGGCGGATACCGACGCTGCGAATAACGCAATAAAAAGATAATATATTCTCATATTTCTATTCGATAAAAACAAATAAATACCTCAAAACATATCAATGGCATTGTTATACATCCTTTCAACTTAGGTCCGGATGCAGGCGACACTACGAGCGAATGGAACAATCAAGCAGCATCAAAAGTGCCAGTCACTAAGCGTAATTTTTTTAGGATCGGTTCAGTGATGATGGAGCACCAACGAGGTAGAGGGGTTTAGAGCGATAAACTGGTGTCCCGTTTACCAAGCAAAAGTGACCCCCCCCCCCCCCCCCCTCTGGCTGCCACATGTTGTACAATTCTGACCACTAGACACGTGACCGTACCAAACTCTGAGGCTTTTACGCAAAAACTAAACCTAAATATGTATTGCAATCGTGTGAAGAACGTGATAAACTATTTTTCAATATTCTAAGCCCCATAGATCAGTGTCTAGCTTCGATAAAAACCCAAAATACAAAACCGCGGCTCACGGCAACTAGCGGAACCATTGCGAAGCTGCCCGCGTTTTTGTCGTAAAACCTCATTTTGGTCCTAAAACTAACAAAACATAACTTATATCGTCGGTACTGTTATTCAAGTCCAATAAACAATTATTTGAGCGGGGTACATTGTTTAAATCTAGACGTAAAACTCTAAGGTCATGTGTCTAGTGGTAAAAAATGAGGAACATGGCGGCGGCCCGGGGGGAGCTCACTTTCAGCTGCCAGTTCTGAACTCTAAACCTCTATACCTCGCTGCGGAGCGCATACAGAAACATGACGGACACCCCGATGGTTTGGTTTTGACGCTGTTTGTTTGGTGCAGCAAAATCGCGCCGGTACCCAACGAGCCTGAGGCTCTGACACAGACAAAAACACTGTGAACATGCGTCGTTGAAGCTGGACAGTTAGTCAGTACGGTTCACGTTTTCGGACATGGGTGCTCAGGCACAACGCAATACATTATTATAGTTGCATCTCCCTCCAATATGTTGCCACATACAATGACGTGGCCGTCGTCCAAAACACGCTCGCCCTCCTCAAAACTTCGCAAGTTCAAGACAGTGTCCACCGATTAAAAAAAAATCGACATGTTTGCCTTTGCCACAAAAGTAGATATCTCCACCACCCGTGATCCGCTCTTGTCCCAGGAGCTCCGAATTTTAGCCATTGAAAAGTAATGTTAACACATAATAATTAATTTAATCGAGTAATTAGGTGGTTAATTAATTAAATAATATACTGCGGGCCTCTTTCAGGATCCGGCAGGTAACACAAAAATAGAAATCGTCATACACCATTTCGCACACTATAATAAAATGTTACACGTCATCGTATGAATAAGTGCATACTGGTAATTAAAAAATAATATAGAAACGACCTGTATATAATACTAACAATGTTACAACAAAAAACAAACGGCCGCATGAAAAAATCTATTTCTTAGCCTTCCGTCGTTTTGGAACGGCCGTTCACGAAAAAAAAAGTATTAGGTCGCGAGGCGAAAATAGCACAACAAGAAGATAAACAAAAAGCGCACACTTCCAAAGGCAATTTCTAAACTTTCTAAAAAATACAATCACAAATCGCAAAACCAGCCCTGCAATGCATCAGTGATGTAAGAATGGAGGGTCAAGGGGCTTGAGCCAACGAGGAGGATACAGCGCTCGTCCTTGACGAGACCGCGCGGCTTCTGAGGTTGTTTTCCGGTTGGGCGCCGAGGTCGCGGGAAAAAAGAAGAAGTTGGCTTGAAGGCTATAATGCATTTTGTTTTACAATGAACACATCCGCGAAGCTACTCTGCCTTTTTCAGTGTGCGTTTATGTCTTGTATAAAACCAAACAGAGCGCCGTATAAAATACGGAAGTGACGCAATGCTGGGGCGACCTTGATCGTGAATTTATATCGTCGTTTATTTTTGCTTTTGTATTAAAGCCACCCGGAAGATTGATTAATGCAGAAATGGCATCTACTTCGAAGCACATATATACATTTCAATTTATTTTAACTTCCTCACCCTGCAACGCGCATTGAATTTTCTTTATTTTTTACCACACGATATTACCACCTTGCTTTTTTGTTTATACAACAGACATTCAGACGATCTGATTAACATATAGAAAATAAGTTCAATAAATATGCCATACACGTTACCTGTTGATACATTCTCAGAAAATTTCAGTGCACTAAAAATCACACCTACTTTGACATAATCACATGAACTTGCACCTGTTAATGTTATGAATACTGTATGATAGATAAATTTTTCTTTTTTATTAATTGAGATAGTATCACGTGGTAAAATATTTTCGTTTGTGTTTATGTTTTTGTATTACTTCTATTTTTTATACGTAAAGAAAACTTTGTCAATATGTGATGGTCCATTGATTTTGAGCAGCTAAAGATATTGAATATCAGAAGGCGTAATTAGGTATTACATTTTCGCGTTATCGTTGCTGATACTTGTACACTCTTATACTACTTGTTTTGTTGCATCTTCGTTCACCGTTAAAGCGGCAGACCCAATTTTAACTAGCACATCTCTAATTATTGAAGTATTTAGCGCTAGCTAGACGACGACAAACGAAGGTACACGTATTGGACGGCGATACATAGTGCATGCCTATACTTTTGCGTCCGCGTTTACTTCTGTTTTATCTATTTATGCTTAATCTCATTACGATCTCCCATCTAGACCAAAAAAAAACTATTTAAATCGTTCTTAATTATATTGTTTCGTTGAATGTTTGTTACTACCTTACAGATGGCCGATTACCGCTGGCTGGTACAGCGAGGCCGGGCAGCTTAATTTGGACAATCACGCTTATTCTAAAAATGAAACTTATACTATTATTACTTGGAGAAAATGTCTTTTTTTCCCAAAAAAGACAATGCCATCATGATACTCGCACCTTGGTTATAGCTGGAGCGCGGATTTCCGGGATATATCCTGATTTTGAAAAATATCCCGATAATAATGTCAGGTAGTAGAAGACGTGTAATGTCGCGGAAGATATCTAAAAGCAAAGGCGAGCGCGGCTCCGGAGTCCTCGAGTGCTATCTAATGGAAGGAAGCTTAGTTGTCATCAAGACTCTTGTGTGATTGATTAGCATTTTAGAGGCTGTTGAATTGTTTCTGTTGCTTCCAACTTGGTCGGTCAGTGATTGCTGAGTTGCCATAGGTAGTGTCGACTGCTTGACGGATCTCTTCGAAGGACTCGCCTGTCCGCAGGTTTTGCGCCTCAGCAGAAAAAGGGACACCCTGAGGTTCTCCATTGCAGGATTGCTCGACACATCGAATCTCTTCTTCCCACTGCCACTCGACACTTCATGCCTATACCGTTGGCTTCTCGGAGCCTTCTACAACCGTCATCGCGCGAGGAGTCCCGTTAACATCTTAGTGCATTTGCGGCTCCAGTGTCTTCGGGCGTGTTGCCATAATTTTAACTCTGACTGCTCTGTCCCTCTTGCTCCTCTCCTCTCCAATCATTATAAATAATAATGAGTCTCCCCGGACTGACTTAGTTTAAAAAAAAACGAGTTTAATATTTACATGTATCGCCGTTAATCGCGGTGCGCACTCCTGCCAACTGTTCTTGATTCTTTGATCAAGTCCCCTTTCTTCTCTCGCGCGACCTACCTACTTCTGTTTTTTTTTTTTATTTCCCAGCTATATAAACTTGTTTAGTCAATCGCTGGCTCTCGCGCGAGATGATATCGCCGTTGTAATTTTAGCAGCATCATTATCACATGTTTTTTTTAGGGTGCGTTCCTTGGGACTCACAAAGTATACGGCTGTAGGCTGGAAGGCGCTCTAGCGTAAGAGCTTTTACCTATCTGCTTTGACTGGCATGCTTCCGTATGCTCTCTTGTTTCGTGTCAATAAGTATATTTATCGCTTAATCACCTAGTGCTCGGTGAAGTAAAATAAAAACCGATTTTTCTTCTTTATCCGACAGACTTCTTACCAAATGGCCAAGAAACTTTTCGCTCATACCGCCAACTCGGTGGATTCAGCAACTCTTTATTATTCCTTTTGTTATGTATCGAGGTGCGGAGAGCGGTGTGAATAAAGACGACGACGGCGGCGCTCGGGTTGTCCGAGCGGAGGCTGATAGCCAGCCATACATCACTTCGCGTTCGGTCTCTTAATTAGGATATTTTTTGGCAATATCACACCTTTCGTCGCAAAATAGCACGACTCATCGGCAGCTGGTCAAGCAGAAAGCCACGACAAAATATTACACATGGGTGAGCTTTATTCGGAGAAATAGTGCTGCATGCCTTGTAAGCAGCGCGCTCGCCTGTGCGTATTCATATTGTCGGCGACTGTACCGAGCAATTGGCAGCATTTCTTCATTCAATCTGTTGTCGCAAATAGTCCTGAATTTACGTGGCCTATCTAGATCGTCCCGATTCCTTATCACGCATCTTGTTCTGTAACTGAAAGGCCTGACCACAATTTGCCTTTCATTATTTCTCACATATTTTACATCGGAAGGGAACAAGCGTCGCATTATTTCACGTGCGCTCCAGCAGTGTCCGAACCGCATGTGCTGACTAAAGTAAGCACCTCACTTCAGACAACAAGCGCCATCTGTGGAAAGAAAGTACGAATCGAATTGATAATTTCATACAGGACGTACGAAATAATGAATATTGTGACTACTGACCAAGCCCCAAATATAAAAGCCGTGCTCCAGAGTCACAAATGTGTATGCTAACCTGAAGCATGTTAGTTCGGTTGCTCACCCTCTGCAGCGCGTGGCAGAGCAGGTTCGTGATATACACCCTGCGCTAAATTATCTTGTATCGGAAATACAAATAGCGCTCTAGAAATGTGTGAATCAGCGTTCGCTCCACATCTCAACTGCAAACCTACCCTTGCCTCCTCAGTCTGTGCTAACCCAATGGAGCACATTTGTAAGAGAAGTGGTGTGCTGGGCATAGAACCAAGGAAAGTTGGCATGCGTCGTGAAGAAAATATTTCGGGCTACTGGTGCCACAAACATTCTGCAAAGCATTACAAGTGGTGACGGTCTTGCCAGTCATATGTACAGTATCGAGAACGACATATTTGTTGTGAACGTGATATTCAGCTTGGATACAGTGGCCGCTTTATGTATAGATCCGGTTTTTCGGCTGCGAGAAAGGCACAGCCTAACGAAACATGCACATGAGATTTTCTTGATCATTTCGTTCAGGACCACAAAGCGTGTGTTTTTGGGATGAAATCACAATAAATGTGTTAACGCTCATAACAAAACACATTGAGTGTAATTGTAAAAACGATAATTGTCCCTGCATGTGTTCCGATGCTTCAAAAGTTCGTGTCCCGAATTGGTCCCGATTTCATTAATCTATGTTCCGTGTAATCCCAGCTCTACTTTCAACCCAGCTCATCCCTAAGATTTTGTGGTGCAGTAAGCCAGGGCAGCTATGTTTGCGAGTATGATCAGTATCGGTATTCAAATTTATGTTAAGGTTAGTTACACTAAGGTTAACAGCGCAAGATCAATCACACACACCGACACATAAAAGGACGAACACAGACGCTGTGTTTGTCCTGTTGTGTGTCGGTGTGTGATTGATCTTGCGGTGTTAACCTTAGAGTATAAATCGTCAAATAGCCCAAGTTTCCATTTTATCAAGTTAGTTATGCGTTCACAGCAAGAACAGTCTTGGAAATATAAACTTTCCATAACTTGCTAACAACTATGTGAGAGGAGGGTTGCATGCGACGTTCCCTTCGGCATCTTGAGGGATGCTGAAAGGTTCACGTGTGTTTATTTTATTTTAATAATTATTTAACAAAAACACAAATAAGAGATGCTAGATAAATATGATATAAATAATATTGACTAAAATGCATTTTAATTATATTCTGTCGCACCTCAACAGATTCTCAAAACATTATTTTAATGAAAGATAACACGAGGAGTGAAGTCAAACCTTCGTTGCACATAAAACTACACCGATACAAAATAAATAAAAATATAAGCGAGGTAACACGATGAGCCGTAATATAAGGGTAATTACTTAAATGTTATATATAATATTTAATATCTTTACTGAAGAATTTTTAGAGTCCAGAGGCAATAGAGATGGGAGGGTAAAAAAAACATACAGGAAGCTATAAGCCTTTTGTGCGTTTCTGTTGTCTTTAAAGGAGCTGTGCAACAATGCCAGTGCTTTGCTTGAATAATTTAAGAGTTGGTGTCTCAACCTTTCTGAAGTAAAGACCAAAAATCGCTTTGCCTGCACGTCCTGCTTGTTTTAATATTATTTTTTTAATCGATTCAGATTGAGGTTTCCGGCACCTCTCAACTCTTTCACCATCTTCTGAGTCACGTGCGCTGTGACATTAGAGGGGGACGCTCGGGGTTTCAATGAAACTCTCTCTAGAGCCATCAGTGAGCAGGGAGAACTGACCCGCTCGCGACCACGTGACCACGTGCTTGCGCAGCGCTATCAACATGGCGAATGATCATAGTGCAAATATGAATTGAAATCATGAGCGATCAACTTTGAACTAAAATTATGGTAGTGGAAATTATAAATGAATTGATTGATGATATTGAAATAAAAGATACGGGAAGGTAGTCCCATTTGCATGATGCTCTGGTTATCAAAATTCGATATGTGCAGCGGTAAGACAGTGATGAATTCCGACTATGAATAGATGGTCAGTGTGAGAGCAGCTGTCAGAATGGTGTCCAATAAGGTTAACCAAGCACAGAAAAAATGGCATATTATTTTACCCCTTGTCATTTTTTTATAGCCCAAAATTTCAGTTTGACGTGCAGCACTTTGACGTTGAACCGACGGTACCCGCTTTCAGGACCGTCTTGATAACCGAGTTGTTCAACTTATTAAAATAGCTAATGAGTGTCTGACGGACTGCAAAAAAAGTAATCGGTGTTTTCCTGGTCCTACTGCAAAACCTCACTGCTTTCTTTTTTGTAGTCTTTGATACGTACTTTAGCGGCTTAATATGTTTTATCGCACCGTCATCAAGCGTTTCGCAGAAGTCGGGGCCGCCAGTTCGACGTTAATACGTTGTACGTCGAACCGAAGTTTTAGGGCGTATTATATGCGACAAGGGGTGTAATGACTAGATTCTTCTTTTAGAGTGCATGCAGGTACAAGTTTACACCTATCAAAGAGCGAGTAGTTACGCCACTTGGGAAATATCAAGGGCTAAAGCGAAATTAAAATAAATAAAATTGTAAAGTATCGTTTTTAGATTAAAAGCGACTGCAAATTAAGTTTTCTTCAGTAAACCCCCCGGCTCTCACGAGGTAAAGCGCAAAACAACATTCTCAAGTATTTAAAGAATTTGCTTCTACCTCTGTAATATGAATAATTATTTCGCTGATTTGTTTCTCGCTCTTTTACAGCCATGCACTGTCAAAACACGTTTAGCAAGCATAGTGTCCAACTGGCCATTCTTGCGCTTCGACGCCCCTGCCAATGTCTCAGCTCATATGGGGACATTGCATATGGGGAGAGCTGTATCTTGTCCTAAACATAAAACCTATTCCACTCTAAGAGAATCCCGTGAGTGTGCTTTCCCGCGCAACACTCGGATAGCTAATCACCGCAACTTACGGAGGTAGCTCAGCGGATGACAATGCAGAAACATATGTTTCGACTAAAAAACGCACTCTAAGTTGTGACATTAAGCAATGCAAGCGTGACGTTTTGCATTGCTTAATGTCGCAACTCAGATTGCGTTTTTAGGTCCAAACATATGTTTCGGCATTGCTATTCGCTTAGCTGCCTCCGTAAACTGCGGGGATTGGCTCAACGAGTGTTGTGCGTGAAAGGAGACGCACAAACATTTTTTAGAGTGTAGCACAAAATACGAAGGTATTTCACCACATACAAACACCTGCGAATTGAAAAATGCATCCTCAAATATTTTTGGTGCAGGAAAATAATTATGGAGCTGCAGTATGCGGGCAGGCATATCAATATAACACGCAAGAACAATAACTGCACCGCTTTGCTTTCGTTTCTCTCGCGCCCGATCGAGTTGTTTGCGACGCCGTGCATGGAAGCCTGGTTAAACTGGTAGGTAGGGTAGCCATACTGTTCTCTGTACTTATGGGCAAGACTGCACTGGATTGTTTTGCGTCTGCGGTTGTTTGCTCGATCTACGGCTAACGTGTTGTTGTATTCACAGAAAGAAATGTCTGTGCGTCTACTTCCCCGCAGAACACTCAAAGAGCCAATCTCCGCGATCTACGAAATCAGCTCAGCGAATGATGAGGCGGAGCATCCGTTTAAACCTAAAAATGAATGAAGCAATGGCGAGGGTGCAGGCTAGCTGGTGTAAATTGAGCATAGTTGTAACCCGAGACTGGGGATACGGACAAGGGACAAAACACAGAACGACAGGGACGAAGTCTCAAACGCAGCTACAAACTTTATTTCACAGGACAAACATATATGTCACTCGCCACCCTCCGTCCCCCTCTTTTTCCCTTCCTTTCCCAAAACTCCACCCCTTCCCTCTTCCTTTTCCCAAGCCGCCGTACATTCCAGTCAAAAACAATTTTGATGGCGCCAACTCCAAGTTGCCGACAGATCCCGTGTCAACAGCCCACACCGCGACATTCCGAGGTCACTCCGGCTCTCCCAAACACAGTCGCAAAGACGCCGACAGAACCCTTGTCCCCCCACACACACCGTGAAACCCCGAGGTCATCCCGGTTCTCTCAAACCAGTCAGCCGCAAAAACTTTTCGGCTTCCGAACTTAAGTGGACGGACGTGTGACTGATGCATTCGGGAGACGTCTTTATTCTAATGGTCTCTCTCACTAATCTTTTCATGTCGTTGTTTTCTTTTTCTACAATCTTTACGTCTCCCCAGGCTGGAGTGCAGTCGGCACATTCATTCAAATGTTTAGCTATTTCCGAATCCGAATCATTGTTTTTTACATTCCTTTTATGTTCCGATAATCTGTCATTCACACATCTTTTGGTTTGACCTACATAAATGACACCACATTTCATTGGTATCTCGTACACTACACCGATCGCGCATACTGTAGACTTCTCTCTGTGCGCCCTTTTACACTGGTTGGGTGTTCTCAAAAATGGGGTCAACCGGTCCAATCTGAAATCCCTCTCAAAAACTACGTCGGCGCCGAACTTCTTTGCGCACGCCTTTAGGTTGTGTGAGATGTCATGGTGGTACGGGATAACCGCCCAACGACCCCGCCGGGGCTCTAGACTTCCTTTATTTCCCGAAACTATCTTTTTTATCTGTCCAATTATGCTATCACCCGAAAACCCAGCATTCCTCAGTCGACACATCTGCTTCTCCACTGCCTTACTAACGTAGTGGGTGCAAGATCGGTTTAAGGCATTGCCTAATAATGATCTAATAATGCCGCATTTAACTGTCCTGGAGTGGCAACTCGAGCGCGGCAGGATAGGTTTCGGCATGAGTTTTCCGTACTCCCAGCATATACCACTTTTCACGTGAATCTGCAAATCCAGAAACTGCAAGCTCCCAGCTTTCTCTCTTTCTAGCGTAAATTCCAATTCTGGTGCGGACTTCCTGACTATTCTTTCCAAATCTCTTCCCAGCTTTTCTTCTGCCGTACACACTAAAATATCATCGACGTAACGTCGGACACCTACGTTCTCTGGCGTTCCTCCTAGAAAACTCAACACACTGGAATCTAGACTGTTTAAATAAATCTCCGACAGAATCGGCGCCACCGCTGACCCGATACATACACCCTCTTTTTGAATATATTTTCGTCCACTGTACTCAACCACTGTTGATTGCAAGTAATTGTCCAAAATACGTAAAAAAACTGTCAACCGAAATTCCTGCTCCAGACTGAACTCTTACAAGATTTAGCTCCAGGTGGTCTTTGACCCGTTCCATCAGGAGATTTTTCTCCAAGGAATAGTATAAGTTTTTTTATGTCCATTGAGAAAACAAACCGACGCTCATGGTGATGTTCCCCCAAAATTTCGATTAGTTCCGCAGTGTTCCTTAGCGATAACGCGTTCGCCAACGGCACAAAAGAAAACCCCTTCTGGATGAACCCCGATACAACTTTCTGCCACGTTCCATTTTCATTGATTACAGCACGTAATGGCATTTCCGGCTTGTGATCCTTCAGAAAAAATTTTATGCCCAATTCTGAACGCTGTGCGCCTCTGATTCTAGTGACTAATTGGTCGAATTCATACTCCTTAAGTTCTTTGCAAATACCTCCCCTCAGTCGTGTCAAGTTTTTGTCAGATTCATTAAATAGGCCTCTCATGGTGCACTCCGCCTTCTCTCTAAACATTTGAAACAGAAGCACAGCAAAACTTCCCGACTTATCCGTTTGCAACAACTGTAAAGATTTTTCTTTCAACTCTCTCTCAACCACCCGGACCTCCCGAAAGTTTCTCTTTTCAATTGGATAATCGTCTTTCATTAGGTTTTCCATCCGGTCAAGTGCCTGATCAACAAAAGCAGGTCTTTCATCAACATCAATCGCCCTGGAGACCGTCTGGATATTCGAAAAAACATCAAGGCGCGATGGCTTGACATTGACACAAAACTTAGGACCCTTCATCAACAGCGTTTTCGCACGTTCCGATAACACAGCTTCACATGGATTGACAATCCCATGTTCCGCTGCGCTGCCCTGGCCAATGTTGCTCTTCTTGGGGGCGAATCCCGTGTTCGATTTGCGTGCACCTATGCCTTCAAGTACAAGCCTTCTTTTCACGTACCAGAGTCTCTCGAAGTCAATCCGCTTGAGTCCAGTCCAATCTTTGTAGTCCTTCGCCTTTCTGAAGTCCTGTCCCAGGACGTTGCCCCACAAATGGTCACACACAACTCGGATGTTGCCAATTAAGTCACTTGTGCAGTTCCTGTAAGCCTTGAGCAGCCTTTTCTTGTATCTCCACGGGATGCCGGTCGACGAAGGTGTCCAAACATAGTCGGGTCTACATGCTTCTTTCTTAGGCAGATCCCGAAGAAACACACATCTGCTTCTAATTCAGCCAAACGATGGGCGATTGATGTTGATGAAAGACCTGCTTTTGTTGATCAGGCACTTGACCGGATGGAAAACCTAATGATTATCCAATTGAAAAGAGAAACTTTCGGGAGGTCCGGGTGGTTGAGAGAGAGTTGAAAGAAAAATTTTTACAGTTGTTGCAAACGGATAAGTCGGGAAGTTTTGCTGTGCTTCCGTTTCAAATGTTTAGAGAGAAGGCGGAGTGCACCATGAGAGGCCTATTTAATGAATCTGACAAAAACTTGACACGACTGAGGGGAGGTATTTGCAAAGAACTTAAGGAGTATGAATTCGACCAATTAGTCACTAGAATCAGAGGCGCACAGCGTTCAGAATTGGGCATAAAATTTTTTCTGAAGGATCACAAGCCGGAAATGCCATTACGTGCTGTAATCAATGAAAATGGAACGTGGCAGAAAGTTGTATCGGGGTTCATCCAGAAGGGGTTTTCTTTTGTGCCGTTGGCGAACGCGTTATCGCTGAGGAACACTGCGGAACTAATCGAAATTTTGGGGGAACATCACCATGAGCGTCGGTTTGTTTTTTCAATGGACATAAAAAACTTATACTATTCCTTGGAGAAAAATCTCCTGATGGAACGGGTCAAAGACCACCTGGAGCTAAATCTTGTAAGATTTCAGTCTGGAGCAGGAATTTCGGTTGACAGTTTTTTACGTATTTTGGACAATTACTTGCAATCAACCGTGGTTGAGTACAGTGGACGAAAATATATTCACAAAGAGGGTGTATGTATCGGGTCAGCGGTGGCGCCGATTCTGTCGGAGATTTATTTAAACAGTCTAGATTCCAGTGTGTTGAGTTTTCTAGGAGGAACGCCAGAGAACGTAGGTTTTGTCCGACGTTACGTCGATGATATTTTAGTGTGTACGGCAGAAGAAAAGCTGGGAAGAGATTTGGAAAGAATAGTCAGGAAGTCCGCACCAGAATTGGAATTTACGCTAGAAAGAGAGAAAGCTGGGAGCTTGCAGTTTCTGGATTTGCAGATTCACGTGAAAAGTGGTATATGCTGGGAGTACGGAAAACTCATGCCGAAACCTATCCTGCCGCGCTCGAGTTGCCACTCCAGGACAGTTAAATGCGGCATTATTAGATCATTATTAGGCAATGCCTTAAACCGATCTTGCACCCACTACGTTAGTAAGGCAGTGGAGAAGCAGATGTGTCGACTGAGGAATGCTGGGTTTTCGGGTGATAGCATAATTGGACAGATAAAAAAGATAGTTTCGGGAAATAAAGGAAGTCTAGAGCCCCGGCGGGGTCGTTGGGCGGTTATCCCGTACCACCATGACATCTCACACAACCTAAAGGCGTGCGCAAAGAAGTTCGGCGCCGACGTAGTTTTTGAGAGGGATTTCAGATTGGACCGGTTGACCCCATTTTTGAGAACACCCAACCAGTGTAAAAGGGCGCACAGAGAGAAGTCTACAGTATGGGCGATCGGTGTAGTGTACGAGATACCAATGAAATGTGGTGTCATTTATGTAGGTCAAACCAAAAGATGTGTGAATGACAGATTATCGGAACATAAAAGGAATGTAAAAAACAATGATTCGGATTCGGAAATAGCTAAACATTTGAATGAATGTGCCGACTGCACTCCAGCCTGGGGAGACGTAAAGATTGTAGAAAAAGAAAACAACGACATGAAAAGATTAGTGAGAGAGACCATTAGAATAAAGACGTCTCCCGAATGCATCAGTCACACGTCCGTCCACTTAAGTTCGGAAGCCGAAAAGTTTTTGCGGCTGACTGGTTTGAGAGAACCGGGATGACCTCGGGGTTTCACGGTGTGTGTGGGGGGACAAGGGTTCTGTCGGCGTCTTTGCGACTGTGTTTGGGAGGGCCGGAGTGACCTCGGAATGTCGCGGTGTGGGCTGTTGACACGGGATCTGTCGGCAACTTGGAGTTGGCGCCATCAAAATTGTTTTTGACTGGAATGTACGGGGGCTTGGGAAAAGGAAGAGGGAAGGGGTGGAGTTTTGGGAAAGGAAGGGAAAAAGAGGGGGACGGAGGGTGGCGAGTGACATATATGTTTGTCCTGTGAAATAAAGTTTGTAGCTGCGTTTGAGACTTCGTCCCTGTCGTTCTGTGTTTTGTCCCTTGTCCGTATCCCCAGTCTCGGGTTACAACTATGCTAAAAATGAATTCTGCGCTGTGGCATTACGGAGTGCAAAGTGTCATGCTTGCATTGCGTGATGCCACAGCGCAGACTTAATTTTGACCTCTAAACAGATGTTCCGCCTTATGATTCGCTGAGCTGATTTCATACAGCGCAGAGATTGGCTCTTCAAGGGTTTTGCGGGTAAGTAGACACCCAGGCATTTTTTAGAGTGTTTGCTGTGACAAACAGGGGGCATTAGTGCTGCGTGTCAGCTGTGAGAATAACATGCTACCATTTAACTAAGGTGCAAGAGACGAAACGATATATTTAACAAGAATATTGCCACGTCCTAAAAATCGGAGCCGGCAGTTTACCTGAATGCTACGCTCAAAGAAACAATTTAAGTGGAAAAGCATGGGAAAATGCGGAACATATGAATAGAATTCAGATTGGGAAATATGCCCCAATTGAACATTGGAGTTTTGTTATTCAGCTACCTTTAAGTTATCATTTAATCGATATAAGTATTTTAACGCGCCGGTTTATAAAACAATATGTTTTAAAAATATAAATATAACCCCAGGTAGGACAGTTCCTTCGGCCCAAAACCATGTTTATTGTCTGGGAATATAGTACATTAAAAAGCTAAAAAAAACTAAGGCAGAGTCAAACTTGGCCTTCTTTGCCAGTATGTGTACACTGCGCTAATTTTCCAAACAAGGGCCAAAGAATCGCAGCTATTGGTTTGGTTGACATCTGGAACCCTTGGGCCGAAATCGCCAGAGAAAAGTGCCAAAGTTAGGCTTCAATTCTGATTGTACGTTTTCCATGTCGCGACTTTTTCCTAAATTACTTCTGAAGTGCCAGATTTAGGCTTACAGCTGGTTTTTTTATTCATGTGGCATCTATGACCGAAGTATATCACCTTGGAGATATGCATACAATATGCTCATAAGGTTGTTTTTAATTATTCTATTAAACTTCTTGACTAACAAAAATAACATGGGCTGAGAGTAGAAATAAAGGGGTGGAAAGGAAGACGTGGTATAGGGGCCCTGCGCTTCGCTGTTTTCTATTTTCCCTTTAAGCTTGCAGCACCATCGCCATGCACAAACGGTGATGTGGTCGCAAGCGCGCGTGATTGAAAGGCATTCCAACCGAGACATCGGAGTCGCTTGACGGGTTTTCAACAAACTATCATGTCCGGGTCACCAGTTTGTAGAAAACACATCAAGCGACTCCGATGTCTCGGATGGGATGCCTTTTAATCACGCGCGCTCGCGACCACATCACCGTTTGTGCATGGCGATGGTGCTGCAAGCTTAAAGGGAAAATAGAAAACAACGAAGCACGGGGACCCTACACATGGTTTGTCACCGGTCCCTTCGCTGGTTGTGCTTTAAAGCCGGAATCAATATGGCGGACAGAGCTTTCGGCGTGCCAAGTGTTGGCTTTGCACATTTCGCATATCGGCCATTGTACTATAAATTTCTTGTCGTTGTTAGCCATATACGTAACCAAGAAAATGTATTTTTATTAGCAGGATTTAGCTAGTTTGTTAACAGGAAGTCTTACTGTGCTGAACGCACTCACGCCGCACAAAAGTGGTTTGAACACATAGTATCCAGCATTCCATTAGGGCAGGGTCAGAAAGCACTGAGCATTAAAGTTGCTTATAATAGATTGGCCTCCTTGCTCACACTTAGAGGAAATAGATATAATTGGACCTGAGCTGAAGAAAAAAAATGCAATTGCAATCACCATAATAAACGCGTTTTGGAGCCCAAGAGGGAATTTTGTTTACGAACAATAGATCGGAACCTATTGAAAAAAAAACTTCAGCACTGATGTTTTAAGAGACCCCCTCAGCCCTCAAACCCCCTCAGCCCATCAAACCATTCAACCCTTCAATCACCTTGAGCCCATCTAACACTTTCAGCCCTCCAGACCCTTCAGCCTTTCAGACCCCCTTGTCCCTTCAACTTTAGACGCCCGAATGGCTGTGACCCATAGACCAAAAATGCAGTTTAAAACATTATTGGAAGTTTATTTTAGAAATTAAGTTTCCCATGCATCTTGTAACTGAAAATCATATAAGAATCAACGTGCACTCACACCCAGGTGCGAGCAGCTGTACACTAAATTGTTCAGACCAAAGATGAATAACCACGTTCTTTGTCGCAAAAAGCTATATTTGAGGGTACTCGAGATGCCACTGCGTAAATTCCTTAAATGTACGGTAGCTCAACTAATAAAACCGAGAGCGTGCACCACACGCAGATATACATACTATCAGTAGCACGTTAAGCGAAACCCATAAAAGCGAAACCAACGTCCGCCGCCGTTGAGAAATCCTGAACACTGTCAGGATGTCGTCCCTGGTGCCGTCGCGGTGACATCTCCGGCGTCGCATTCGCTCGCTGGATGAGCTTCTGTAGACGGCCAAACGAAGAGGTGCAAGAAAAATGACACTGAAATATGTTCTCCTAGATCCGCACACTCAGCTACTTTAGAAGATAGGTCCCCGTACGAGACGAAAAGCCGACACTGGGCGTCCGCTTTTTCCGGCCGCCCGACACAAACAAGGCCAAGCGGCTCCCCGACACATTCATCCTGAAGGGTAATGTGATCTCTCCCACACACCCATTAAAACGATTTTGATCGTTACCCTTCTTTCACGGAAAAGATTGGGACACACCGCGCTGTCCTCTGATAAACTATGACTGGTCTTTTAGGCCCTTTAGAAATTCTTGAAGGGTACGAGGCCCCTTAGAATACTTAAGCGAACATCTCAAGCGCCTCAACTTTTTTCAAAGGGTACAATAATACATTTTAGAAAACCCGGTGGGCCCCACAGAAGGCTTTTAGATACAGAAATATGCCGAAACCGCGAATGAAAAGACATCATCCAGGAGGGTGATTTGAAATGTCACAACGTCTCATGGGATCACCAAAGCACGACCGCGCCTGGCAGACTATTAGAACAGGTGGCTAACGGCATTCACGTAACCCTACTCAACGGCACCACCCCACCCACGAGAACGGGTAATACCGTAGAAAGAGACACCACGCCGGACCTTGCATGACATATGAGACTATTCTATATCACCTGGAAAAACACCCTAAAGAGCTTAGGCAGTAACAACGCTGCACTTCTAATCGCAGTAAAATACCCAGGACCAGACCAAACACAACTTTAAGGCAATATAACTCGTGTCACGGGATGGTAAGAAAAATAACACCCCCTATAAGGCGGAACCAAACCAAACAACGTCAAACAATCGAATATCGACTACCAAAAAAACAAAAAAAAAACAACCTCAAAAGTACACCAAAGCGCCCTCACAATCGAAAAACCTCTCCAAATTGTAAGCCACCTTTTGAATCTTTGGGAAGAACAAGACACGCTAATCGATATATGCAAGCGGAACAAAAACCAAATGATCTATAAAATTAAGAATATAGAAAATCACAGAAGAAGTTAAGGGCTATGCACAAGTATTCTTTGCGAGACACTGGTTACACACTTGAGGCATCATCAATATTCAACTATATACAGCTCTGGTATGGCTAATCATCAGATAACGACTCGGAGAAACGAAACCCAAACACAGCTTGGGTAAGCTCCAGATCCCCACCAACAAGCTAAAATACTAATAGCGCTAAGACAAGGACAGATAAGGAAGTGGACAGGACAGGTGCTAATCACAACTGACGGTTTTATATACAACAATAAAGAGGAAGGGGAGGGAAGTGTCTGGTGCTGTAAAAAGAAGAAATACGTCTTTTTCTAGCCGGGGCGCTCTAAGAAGATTGTTAGACTAAAAAGACTAAAGCACAGTAGACCAAAACGAAAATATTAAAAATTAAACAAAGATAATGATTTTGAACTATATACGATACTATTCTGAACGCTTTGAAATTAACCTCTAGACCATGGGAGACTAATTAAGAATAAAAAATGAATGAAAATGAATAAAAAATTAATAAAAAGTTAAAAAGTGAATAAAAAAGAATTAAAAAATGAATAAAATTAATAAAAATGAATACAAAATTAATAAGTGATCGTTCATAGGCCGCCGATTAGTGCCTCGTACAGCCTATTGCGTTATGACTTGTAAAGCGAGGCAGAGTGTCTAATTGTTTAAGCATGGCGTTAAACAAGTCATGTGAGCACAGGGAAAAATCAAGCTTCGAATTGCAAGTGACTCGTTTAAAAGCTTCGGGTTACCCCTTTCCAGTTCTGACTGACATCACCGAAAAGTTATAGACAAAGAACGAAAGAAGAGAAAAAAATCAGAGAAGAGACGCCGTCCGGCTGTGGTGCCTTACATCCACAAGATTTCCCACAACGTGAAGAAGGTAGCATTCACGTTTGATGTCCAAGTCGTAATATCGGCACCGGATAAATTAAAACAAATGTGGCCAAAAATCAACAATGTCAAGCAACAACATTATGAATGCGACATAAACCACAAGCACCGGTATGTCAACTGCAACCGCGGAGTGGTGTATGAAATCCCTTTCACATGTGGGAAAGTGTATATAGGACAGACTGGTCGCTGCATAAATACATGACTGAGAGAACATGCTCTAACCTTGAAGTCTACACCTTCTGAATATTTAGCTATGCATGTGCGAGATTGCTCCTGCACACCTTTGCTTTCGGACAAAAAAATGATCAGACGTTTTAAAGACAAGAGGAAGAGGGAAATCTTTAAAACAGATCATGCAAGCCTATGGAGAAAAATGCGTCTATGCACCATCTTTGGCGTTCCCTGACAAGGAGGTTCAGTACCTGAACCACTACATATGACAATCTTTGGAATTACGTCTGCACGCGAGCGCGTGAGGTGGTGAACCGGGTGGATCTTTGCGCTCGCGCCGGTATAGCTTTGGCTGTGGTGCCCGTTGGATCTAAAAAGGAAAATAGGTTGTACGAGCCCTAGTAAAAAAAATCATTTGTATGAGAAATTTCTTGTGTCCAATAAACACATATGAATCATACAAGATATATAAGAACATATAAGAACATATAAGAACCACATAAGAATTATATGAGAGCTATCTAAGAATTATATAAGATATATAAGAACCCCATAAGAAACTTATAAGAAACTTCCCACTAGTTTCTTATATGGTGCTTGTATGTTCTCATATATCTTATATAGTTCTTATATAGTTCTTATATGGTTCTTCAACGGTTCTTATATGTTCTTATATTTCTTGTATGATTCATATGTGTTTATTGGACACAGAAATTCCTCATACAAATGAGAATTTTCAATAGGGAGGCACTGATCGGTGGCCTATGAACGATCACTTATTAATTTCTATTCAATTTTATTCAGTTTTTATTCATTTTGTATTCTTATTTTGTCACCCACGGTCTCGAGGTTATTTTCTAGGCGTTCAGAATAGTATCGTATCGTATATAGTACAAAATCATTGCCTTTTTTTAATTTTCAATATTTTCATTTTGGTCTACTGTGCTTTAGTCTTTTCAGTCTAGCAATCTTCTTAGAGCGCCCCGGCTAGAAATATACTTTTTTCTTCTTTTTTTTCAACACCAGACACTTCCTTCACCTTTTTTTCTTTCTTGCATATAAAACCGTCAGTTGTGAGTTAGCACCTGTCCAGTCCACTTCTTCGTCTGTCCTTGTCTTAGCGCTATTTGTATTTTAATATGTATAACCGACTAGCCCGCCAGAATATTTTGCGCCACCAACAAAACACCGGAAAAAAATCAGCACCGAGCTCAAAGAGCTCCTATACCCATAATACCTAAACTACATCTCTTTGAAAAAATGCAGTCAAAAGAACGCCTGAAGAAAATATGAACTAATCAATCAATTCTCTCTTCACAATCAGAAACTAAGTACTCTGCGACGTTCGTTTACTCGAGACACCTCGCCTGACAAGGGCGTCATCAAATATTCTATACTCAAGAACCTTCCGGATAGCTGCGTCGAGTAACTACTTGACGCAGCTATCCGTCGAGTAACTACTTGATCGCATCAATGAAACATGGAAAACAGGAAATATACACCGGGCAAAAAATAAGCTAGTCATTCCCATATTCAAACCCTGAAAGCCACCAAACCAAGTCGAAAACATGCGACCAATCATGTTAACAGTTCGTATTGGCAAGCTAACAGACAGGATGTCTTGATGAGGTTAGAGTAGTACCTCAAACCCACAGACACCCTCCATTTCACTATGGCAGGTTTTTGAAAACAATTAACTACGCACGACTGCATGTTCATGCTACAACAATAACCCTTGAACCACCAAGAATGATTAAAACTAGAACAAGTGTTGGCATAAAAATCCGCAATGCTTTTGATCTGATCTTGTAAAATATCAAGCAGTACTCTACAAACTCCAAGACACAAACCGGGACATAGGATGCACGACTAACATCGGAAGCTTCTTAAATAATCAGACGTTTGTTACGAAAATTTACGATTATACAAGTCCGCCGATTCTACTGCACGGAGGCGTACAACAAGGCGCAACATTCTCTTCAAAGCTTTTTATTCTCTTAGACTTACCCCCCCCCCCCCCCCCCCGAAAACCTTTTATCTTACATTAGCCGGTCCTAGAGTCTGGCTCTCTTGGTTTTGTCTACACCACCACACGTTCGTCCCCCTTCGAATACACTCGAAAACTCCTCAATCAACCGACCGACTTGCGCGAGCACCGCTGGTCTCTCCCCGCATCCATTCTTCTTGGGCGCCAAGCCGACAGTTGACAGCTCACACGCTAGTGCTGGCCTGGAAGGTGGCCGCGGATATCCGCCGTCTCCACCAGCTCGCCACGACCAGAGGCAATCCGCCACCGAGGATGCCGGCAGTTCGTCCTTGAGCCACCCTCGGGCGCCGGCCTTTGGTGGAAATTTGGCGGCAGCAGGGCGAGTACTCGCTACCTGGCTGTAAAATACCTCTCACAGAAATCTCAACACATCCCAGCTCTGAAATGTAACTTGTAGGCGGAAGACATTAAGGTGTGGCGCACCACGGGCTCCCATGGACCCCAGAAGGTAATACTTTAGCGGGCATCGTACAGTCCAGGTGTAGACTATCAGCGTATGTCTTCCCTGCTTGTCAGCCAAGACGGAATTCTTTGTAGTCTTCAACAAAAGCAAACATGAAGTTAGAACGACCAGATAACAAAACCAACTCAAACACGACGACCTCCTCCAAAATTTTCTTATAAGGATTCTGGGCTTCGCCCTTTAAGAAGATGGGAAAGCAGACCAATTAATGAACACATGCACTAAGCGAGTGAACAAAAGAACTTGCGTACTACTGGGAATCACAAGTAAGAGACCTGGTATTAAGGAATGCGAAATTGGAAAGAATATTTAAGCACTGATAACGTTATCAGTGGCATACGCAGCTCCGTACATCGCACTCCCAAAAACCATAGAGACAAATTGAACTCTACTCAGTAAGGCAACGAAAACAGCTCTAGGATTTTCCCGCTTCACCCCTATTGTAAAGATTGAACAAACTGGCATATTAAACCAAATAGACGACAGGATCACCTTACGTCAGCTTGCCAACAACAATGGTAATAAACTTTTATTAGGGAGTAAGAGCCCTAGAATACCTGAACTATGCATCCCAACACCTTCTGCCCGGCCAATATTTTAAGCATTGTCTCCATAGGACACAATACCAAGAATGACTGTTCAATTTATTCCTATCAACATAGGCGCGGAATCATATCAGGACAAACTGAACGCAAGGCCACGACACACTGAATCACACATAGCATCAATACCGGCAACGTAATTTGTATACTCCACTGACGTCAGCTTCGATATGCACGTGAGGAAGGGACACGCATCAGTGGTAGGAGCAGACTTCCTACTTGGAGCCAAACATCACAATGTCCCATCCACGACTGCCCTTGAGACCCAACCAATAGCAAACGCCATCTCGACAACAAAATCACCAGTGGTATTTATACGCTTACGCATAGCCTGGGTATCCTCCGAAAGTTCACTAGAAATGTGCTGCCAGAGTGCACAAAAACCACTTTCGGAGAGCACTGCATCTTTAATTCCACACTATATGTAACACTCATACGGGTGCCTCGCCACCAGGGCATTGACGGCATCGCCAAAGCGAACGAGCTCGCCAGAGAGTTATCAGCCGGCCCCTTCGGTTCCTTGGTAAACCAACTACGACACAAGCCAACATAGGAAAGAACTACACTCCGTAACAAACTGACTCCTCCAAGAACTCCGCCACAAGCATACCATATCAACAAACCCTTCAAAATCCTCACGAGAGAGGAGTCACTCACCATCAGGAGGGCACAGACTGTTCCCTTCTCACTGCGCACTACTAATATTATATCAAAGGTTTGGCCGGGACTCCCAGGTGCCCAAACTGTGGAGCATATCCAAACACGCGCTGTGGGAAATTCCAGCTACGAAGAACACAACACTCAAACACCCCGCTGGCTTTCCCTAACACTTTAGACCATCAGCCCGGGAGGACTGGGTTGGCCTGCGAGAGGGCACGGAGTACCCTGCATGGACTGCGCTAGTAGAACTGATCCCGAATTCCTGGTAGAAGGGGTCTGATTGTGAAATTCTCAAACTGGGGACTTTCAAAAATTAAAATTATTCATTTTCTCGCTCTCTCTTTATCTCTCTCCCCTCTCAAATTTGAACTTGCGTTTCTTTTTTGAAGTTTGGAAGTGAGGAAGGTGAGTATCTTGACAACTTGATAAAAGGGTAACATTTAAAACGATCGATTTGTGAAGAACTCTAACGGCAGATACATTTAAGAGTTGCCAACATCTTTATTGATTTATTCTACACGAAAGAAAGTTCATTGGTCATTCGATAATAAAACCACTAATTTTGAAAGGACAAATTATTAGTGAATAATATTCAAGTTTTGATGAGATCGCTTCTGTTAATTGGAATAGAAAGAAAAGGAATCAATGCTACACATAATAATAATGTCCTTACAACTGAAATTTATAAAGCGTTAGGAATTGCACTAATTTCAGGCGAGCAGAGCCCCAGCAAGAAGTTAATATATAATGCACCTCTTTCTCTGCTCAACATAACCGTAAACCATGGAAGCGCAAAAAATAAGTAGTCTTTACGAGAGAAAGTGCTATAGATTTTTGCGGCGCAGCATCATGATATATTTTTCTATGTTTACAGGAAGTGTAATATCACCTGCCACAACAAATATTACAAGTGCTTGTTCAATCCAGTAACGGGCGCCATTTGATTATCGTTTGTTTTGGTTAACAATAAACAAGCATTTCTATTAACCAATTTTTATACCGTATTAAAAGTGGGCCTTTAGAAAATACTTCACACAGACACATAAGAGAAGATTTTTTTTTGGCTCGCATTTATTTCTCATGCAAGCGTAAACTCCAGTACAAATGTATTTAAAACAAATATCCCTTACGGTAATAGGCAGTGTTGAAAATTTTGAATAAAAGTACAGTCATCTCCATCTCTCTTCATGACTCTTGAACCATATTTGTAAAACCTTTGGTATTGGGGCTTAATGCTGTCTTTATGTAAAGTCCTTCGCACGCACATGTGACGGGTTGAGTTACAGGAAAATGGCATTCTTCATAAACGCATCACCTCAATTTCGGGCAGCGGTTTGGACTCTTGCTGCTTCTTCTTCTCCCTGAATGATACGAAACACATATCGAAATCTCAAAATACTAGGAACTCTTGTTTCAGTAACTGCTATGATGAAACCTTTGTGTTGTATGTGATTTTAATGGTCCTGTATACATGAGCCTTGTAGCTAATAAAATTTGACAGTTAAGATAAAATTAAACTAGTTGACCGTGATTTGTTTAAAGATTTCTTTTTGATTTGTAATGTTTCAATTAATCATGATATACCGTTTTTTTTTTAAACTGAAAATACATAAAAAGGGGCACTTTAATTAAAAACATGTTCCTTCTTGAGCAACGTTATTAGGGTGCATCTGTTACTTATGGAAGTATAGAAATTCCTGCGCGAATATTTCTAATTCCATCTCTTTTTTTAATTTGCGTCACTTTGATTTTATTACAGAAGCTTTATAAAAAATTTATTCGGACACGACATTAAATTTGTATCGTCATAACTCAAAATGAAAGATAAAAGATGGAAATAAAGTATTTAAATGTACTATCGCGAACATGTTACACAACATATCCTGTGAAGTGTACAGCTTCATCATTATTTATTATGCGATATCCATTTACATAGTCAAAAGACGTACCCATTTTACGAGGGAAAACACTTACCTTCTTTGCTTTATATCCTCCAAAGTATCCGGGAGTTCGGCTCTGAAGGTCTCGGGGAGCATTGCACCACATATTGCAAGAACAATACAGATAGCTATATCAACTACCTTGGGAGCCCATGGTTCAAATATAACACCCTAAAAAATGAACAGAATAGTTAGTTTTACTACAGCACGTTTATCACTTACACATCAGCACTCTGCAGGAAAGGAAGAAAACAACAGGTCGTTACTAGATAAGTGCGTCCGTTATTTAGGCCGAGTGGTGTTTGTGGACAAAACAAAAATAAAAATTATTATATACTACACGCGTTAATGGAAATTCAAAGATTTATAAATTTGCATAGGTTCCACTATCCAAACTAGCAGGGTAAATCATTTAAATCCTCGGAAACGAAAGGTATGTAGGAGTAAGAACGTAATGACGTTGCTTTAAAAGTATTTATAATTAGATGTGAATGCAGAACTCTGAACTACTTAGAGTTTATGTCGCCATCATGCATTATCGTTTTTGATATAATTACATGTCACCTTCCCCCCTTTCCCCAAAGAAATTAGAAGTCTCGATGTTTTGCGATGTTATCTATTGGAAACGAGGATTTTCTTACCGATATGCAGATTCCACATAAAACAGAAATCAAAATAAATTATATAAATGCATTTAGACCTTTAACAAAGTCGCACGCGTGCTTAGAACAAAACGAGCAGCCTAAATAACGATTCCTTTTATTTGTTAAAACACTTTTTGCCTGCCAAAAAAATATTAGCAGTATATACACAATTGTAATCAAATAATTTCTTCAACATATTTTGGGTACTCAGAAGTACTGGTCGCATACCAACGAAGAGCAAATTTATTTTCGCTCAGATTTTTATGACAATAGCGGTGAGAGTGGCGCCAGAAACACTCGGAGAAACATTCTGGTCACTGTCTTAAAATTTAATGTTTCGAGACTAACAGTCCGAAGGCATACTTTGACTCGTCGTTGTGAAAGGTAAATACATTTTTCTTGTGGTTATCTGATTATAGTAATATGGTTCTCCAGTTAGGGGACTTGGGGTTAAAATATAAATATCAAAGGTATTTTATAGATTGTAAATATTAAATTCTTATGTTTTAAATAAATTATTTGCGCAAATTTTATAATGATAGGGAGCTATGAAGACCGCTGTAGCACCTCAGGGTGTTCATGGGATTTTGTTGCTGTAACTGTAAATAAAAATACATCTAAACAACAGCAGGATGTGTTTCGCTTTTAGATTCTGCTAATTCTATGTTTTGTTTTCCTTCGCTGACGGAGAGCTTATATTGAAAATATGAACGATTTTGCGAGTTCAACTTTGAGGTATGAAGAAAATAGCTTTTTTTAAGACATTGCTTTTAACGCCCAGTTTCTTTGCCAATCAATTTAAAGGGAAGCTACGGAGCTTCTTGGAAAAAATGAGTTAGAAGTGAATTCTAGTGTATTTTTACCCCGTGAATCCGAATATTCAAAGCATTTGCTGCGTAAGTATTGTTAAACGCAAGAAAAACGCGAAAGACAGTCGCTGTCCGTGACGTCATCGACGGCTCTTTAGGTTGCCCAAGGCTAGGGAGGCGGGGCTTCAGTCCTATTTTGAAATTGCTCGTATGGCTCTCCGGCGCGTCGCATTGAAATAAAATTTTGATATCTGTTAATCTAAAGGCCAAATGAACGCAATTCAAGCATTTTTTCTCAAATGTAGAAGTGCCCCATCTTCCCTTTAAAACTTATGGTATATATAAAAATCAGGGTGTCGAACCGGAACCGAACCGAAAACCGGAACCGAACCGGTATTTTTTCCGGAACTGAACCCGAACCCGAACCGTTATATTCTTATCGCGATGAACCCGAACCGGAACTGAACCGGAAAAAAAATGACGGTTACCGGCTCATGTCAAAACGGTTCGGCCACGCGCTATTGACAATGAATGTGCTATCAATGCCATTTGTTTTTTAAGTGCCGTCAACTGGCACACACCTCGCTTACATATTTTTCTTCTCCACTCAGTCTTAGGAATATAAACGCTGCATCCATGAATCTTGACATAGGAACTAGTATTGCACTGGTCGCGGCTTGCGCGGAAGAAAGAAAATTGGAAGGCTGTGCAAAAAAAAAAAAAAAAAATCGCGTCACGGGATTTTATTTTTCTACAATCTCGTAAATCCTAAATGCTGCTGTGTGCTCATTTCATAACACGTTTCTAGAACGCGCGAGTTCTTGAAGCTTGCTTCCATCGGAATGAGAAAAGAAAAGGCTGTGGAGTTTGATAATAATGCATCCGGTTTCGTATAGGCACTTAGAAGCTAACATATCTGTGAGACAGCGAACTCTTCTATTTTAATATTTATCCTATTACGTCCTTCTGGCGTTGCGTTCGGTAAAGTGTTTTTCATATCCGTATCTTGTTTAATGAAAACTCCTTTAAGGGTCTAATTTGAGTTACCGAAAGGCTAGTTCAAATAAAGAAAGCTGTATTTTCTCCCCACTGTTACTTCAATTGCTTACACGCCGAGGTGGCGGGATAGTTAGCGAGTTCTACTTGTAAGTGGTTTTGTAAGGAGGTCGCGGATTTTACAGGTACTGCGTCGGACCCAATTAGATGAAGTCCGAATGCGTAAACGTCGGCGAGGTAACCTTGGAGTGCACATAAAGAAACCATTCCTGGTAGAAATCCCTGAGCCTTACATTACGATGTATCCCGTTTCGTATGTGCTGATTTCAGATGTTTTATTTGTAATTTATTTTGATGTTGCAATTTGTCATTTTTAATTTCCGAACCGGTTCGCGAACCGGTTCGCGGATCGAATTAATCGAACCGGAACTGAACCGGAACAAAATAAATTTGCCTGAACCTGAACCGTAACCGAACCCGTATTTTTTTCGGTTCGACACACTGATAAAAATATTATCCTAAAAGGTTTGGTAAAATAATGTGTCAAACCGAAAACTGGAGCTGAACCGCTATTCTTTATTGAACCTGGAGCTACACCGATCCGATACTTTTTGCGTCATCTTGGAACTTACCGTGAACCGGAGCAAATGTTAATATTGTTCAGGTCCAACGAAAGAGCTCAGAATTCCGATTCGGTCAATGCGGCTGAGCTTTCCTCTCAGCCACTACATTTCCTTTCGCCACCTGGTTTACATTTTCTAGCAGGAATCTTGGCGACAATATGCGGGCTAATATGCCATCAGGCACATTTACACATACTTGGGAAGTAATCCGTCACAAGTAATTTCGTGATTGCCACGTTACCTTTTTCGGGAGTATTTTGTAATGTAATTTCGTTAGGAAATATTGGTAAAAAATTACTTGAATTACTCGTTACTTTTTTTAAAAATATGAGCATAATACACTAACTGGAGCAATACGAGCAGAACATTCAGCAACATAAAGAGAGCAAGTTCAACAGAACAGAAAACACCAGGAAGGAGAAATTTGCCGAAAAGAAATCACGATTTTTTGTATGACCGGTCACTAGAACCCCTAGAAAAACGGGCACGGCACGTACAAATATACGAAAGACAAAGATGAAGTAAGACAACGCGGAGTAGGCTCTTCACCGCCTTTTATCGTGTTTTTCTTCTCCCGGGCAGGAGAAAGCTCTTCGTGTTTACTTGTTTTTGTCTTTTACACCGTTTCACCCTTTACAACTTCTTGCACGTCTCCCGACACCTGCGAGACATCGAACGCGTCCGTACCCCCTCGATTCGCGGGTTTACAACTCGCGTAACAGACGATGTAGCCTCGCGTGTCGGGGGCAAATTCCCTCTGTCTTTGATGTGCGCTACTTTATTCTAGCACGCTCTTGAGGCACGGCCGAAAAGCGCCCGGCGGGAGGCTATGAGCATCTTCTTCGAGGGTAGGGACGGTACTTTTTTTGGTTTACTTGTCTGGGCATGGTGGTCGAGTCCGCTCCTCACTTTACAGTAAACTGTCAAAATACAGGAGGGGAGGAAGGGCGTGGGGGGGGGGGGGGGGTAGTTAGGCCATCTTAGGCGTGCTGACAGAGAGAGAAAACGCGTAAATGTGGTTTGATCCTCCATGGTTTTGTGAGCCCGATGGCCACTGCTTCCCTCGCTCTCATTGCCCTCCGCTCCTCTTGCCTCCACAAATATTGGCATGAAAGTGAGAACCGATAAACGATCGATACCCGCAATCGCCACTTTTTTTCTGACTGGTCGAGTTTTCGGTCATGGAGTGTCCGTCGTCTCCATGGCCATCTCTTCATGAGATGTTCAAAATTCAGGGTATTAAGGAAAACGGAAACCTAGAGTTTCAGTACATACTTTGCTTGCCAAAACAAAAAGACGCACATTGTCATCAGCAAAACCAACATACTCTAATCTACGGAAAGACATCAAGGTAAGCTGGGACACCTGCGTTCTGCATTGGTTATGCATTCTAAAGTTAGAACCAAGTTTTTCTTTTCTTTCCAATAACAGGCGAAACACCCGAGCCAAGAGGGAGCATTCGTAGATCGCTTCTTTAGCTCCGAATCTCGTAGCGGCGGTAGACGCTGTTACTGAGCATGCGCACCGCTAGCCTTGTCTGCACAATTCTAGGGATCATTTCCGGAGGCCGTAAGCTAGCGGAATGTCTTTTGTAGTTGCAACTTCCGGTGCCTTGTCAGCTTACAGGTGAACGGAGTGCACCTACACTCTTTCTCTTAAGTACAATGTTTTATTTTTATAGCGACTACCATATTATGGGCGTATGAGAAATGAGAAGTAGTGTTGCAGAACATTTGAAAGAAATATATCAATATTGTTTCTATTGCTTTCTCGATAAGTGTACTGAAAACATAACGTGAAAGTAATTTGTAACGTAATGAGTAAAGTAATTTATTACATTTCAGCGAAAATAATTTGTAACGGTAATCCATTGCATTTGAGACTCGGTAATTTGTAATTGTAGTACATTACACTTCTCAAATAACGAGCACAAGTCTCCATATACACAAAAATCCCCGAGATCTTTACACAAATGAGTATATATTGCATCATTTTAACAGAAATTGGGAGAAAACCCCTAAAATTCGGCGCCGCGCTCGACCAGGTCGAACAAAAAGACTAAAAATCGCGCACCTGGGCACTTAACTGGCTAGCGCTCGCTGAAAAGTAAAAGCAAAAACTTGCAGCAGGAGACTTTCGCTCCCCCCCGCCCTTTCCTCCTCTTGGCTCGGAAAGTTATGCGGCGAATATACTTTATATTTATGTCAACGCATATGTGGTTTGTCTGTGACGGTTTACAAGACACGCTAATCGCGCTGGTGGTGGTTAACACGTGTAGTGGCTACAACGTACTTCAGCCTCCAGATTTTTTAACAATATTGCGAGAACGCCGACCGGCCGGTAGATCAGGGCTGTATAGCGGCGTGAAACAGCAAGCCACCGAGGCTAGGCGAGTGCCTTCTGCCACATGCGCGTAGTCTCGCTGACCTGCTCTTTCACGCCGCAATAAGGCGCTAATCTACCTGCTGGTCAGCGTTCTCGCGATATTGTTTAAAAATTTTGAGCATGTGCATAGCGTTCTTGGGAGTGCGCATGTTTTGTACCGGCGTGCATTCTCTTCATCAAACGTCTGCAACAGCGTGTCGTCTCTTCGGAAGATCCATCAGGGCGGGCTATTCCACGCTTCGAAAAAGTGGACGATCATCAGCTCCAGGTGAACATTTCGACAGCTTTGCAAATTCGCGTTGTAACGACAGGTGCACGTTCAAAACTACTTTTGTTCGGCCTTGCGTTCTACTTGTTCTCTGCCTTAAATTCTTTTTAGTCACGCGAATTAAAGATAATTTTGTTGTTGAATTCGGGATCTTTGCAGAAGAAAACATGGGCATGAATAGATAAGCCCTCTTGTCACTCACTGATTCTCGGTGGAGTATACTTGTCTCGCCAGAATATGGCACGTTTTGACACAAATGATGCTTATCCTTTTACTGTAAGTTGAAATTCGAATTGTACTCACTTTATGATGTCTGGAAGCCATGTATGAAACAAGCAGATATCCACCAATTGATATTGCCTAAAATCCATGTAAACTACGACGTTTCCTTCGTTGCGCAACAGGTCGGTATCTGATTGTTTCTTTGTTACCTTCGTACACAACCTTTAGGAACCCGTATGAGCCGGTTCAAACCGGATCAAACAGTTATTTTTAATATTTATTTTTTGCTCCGGAGCTCAACTTGAACCGAACGACGTAGTATTCGCGCGTTACCCCTGAAACCGAACCGAACTGAAAAAGTTTGGTTCGACTCTCTCGTTAATATACACAATTTCAAAGCTTTAAGCAATATAAAGATATGTTCCTGCTGCATAAAAAAAATATGCTAACTTTAATAAAACATGCTCCGTAATCCTTAAAATTGGAGCTTATTCAGTAGTGAAGTATAGTTCAAATTGATAATGATACTTGATATATTGCATGCGCAACTATGATTAACACGATAAGGAACATCGGTTAAACCTTACGTGGCAAAATATATTTTGGGAAATATATAAACCGAAATTTTCGGCCCCCTCCTCTAAATGAAATATGACCGCATCTCCACGTGGCGAATGATGATGATTGGGGCGAAGCTCTGGTGGTGCTGATGATACCGATTTTATTGATCGTAGATAGTGCTGATAGTGCTGATTTTTTTATTGCTTATAGGTAGTGCTGAGTTCCGGGTTGCCGTTTCGACTTCATTATTACTACTTTATGGTTGGTGAAATGCAGAGCCAGTGTTTCTTCTAGCGGATCAGCTTGGATCCGCTAGAAGCTGTGGGAACGCATCTCCACCGCTTACGTCAACGGTCCATGTCAGAAAGAGAATGTGTGGTATGGAACGTGGTTATATACGCATTTGAGCATTTGACCGCAGCGCCCTCTCGTGTATAAACGTATGAAAAATAAAAAGTAGTGTTGCAGAACATTTTTAAAAAAGATAAATATTGTTTCTATTGTTATCTCGATAAATGTACTGGAAACGTAACGTGAAAGTAATTTGTAACGTAACGAGTAAAGTAATCCATTACTTTTCAACGAAAATAATTTGTAACGGTAGTCTATTACATTTGAGGCTCGGTAATTTGAAATTGTAATATATTACACTCTTCAAGTAACGAGCACAAGTCTCCATTTACACAAAATCCCCGAGATCTTTACACAAATGTGTGTATATATTGCATCATTTCAACAGAAATTGGGAGAAAACCTCTAAAATTCGGTGCCGCGCGCGACCAAGTCAAACAAAACGACTAAAAATCACGCGCCTGGGTTCTTAAGTCACTAACGATCGTTGAAAAGTAAAAACGCAAAGTTTAACGCGAATATAAAAGCATTTGACCGCAGTGCCCCCTCCTGTATAGACGTTGATCGGCTACATGCAACGTTTCATCCATGACATCCCCAGTTCTTGAGTTACTACCACATCTCAGAGCCCCCTACGCGTCCCGCAGTCGTGGCCGAGTGGTTAAGGTGATGGACTAGAAATCCATTGGGGTCTCCCGCACAGGTTCGGATCCTGTCGACTGCGCAAACTTTTTTCTTTTTTTAGAAAACAGATGGGATGTCAATTGATATCACCACGGACGCCGGACAAGGCTAGACCCTAAGGAGCTTCGCCCCTAAACATATAAACTTAGAAGAACTAGTGGCAATTTCTTACCAGCTCTTTGGTAAATGGGGCAATGATGGCCCCAACGCGTCCAAGCGTGATAGTGAATCCCATGGCCAGTGTCCGAATCTTTGTTGGGTAGAGTTCCGACAGCTGAACGAAGTTGACCGAGTAGGCGCAGGTGCTACCCAGTTTGGTTAGCAGAGCAAAACAAAGTTGCAACCACCAGAGACCTGATTGGGAAACGGCAAAGACGTTGTTACCTAACTTTAGTTAACTTTAACTTTAGTTTACAAGAAAGGTGACATATTCAACAAGCCTCTGTATATGAGCAGTCAGACGTCGTTGATGCATTGAATTTGATATTTCGAAAATGGTTACAATCTTGTCTAGATACTTTTCAGAGCACAACACAAACAGCAAAGACCTCCGCTGTACGCTGACTATACTTCGTTTCATTACATGTCAGAACACAGCCGAAGGCACGAACACATAATCACTGGGCCTTCCTAATGCACGATTGGTTTAGCGATGATTGAACACGTATAGAGACGTGATGAGTATGATGGCGTGGCATATTTCAAACAGTTTACTTGGTCTTGGTCCCATCGGGCTGTAAAGTCGGCAGGAGAATCCCGGAATATTGCGGATATTGTGGATATTTATTTATTTGTACCTGCATCGCCCAGTGAACATCACAATAAGGGGGACCGAGAAATTGGCAAAAGTCCAAAGAAAAACAACAGAAAATAAAAACGATGAGATGGAAGAACATAAGCACTCAAAAGAAGACATTCCAAACGCACTACAATAACATATTTTTCTTAAAACAATCATTTTACAGTATGCAGCAAGTTCTAATCATAGTTTGTTTGGCGAAAAAAATACCTTTTTGAGGCGCCAATTTTCGCACAAAAAAATCTTTTTTTTTTCTTTTGGATGATTTATTGTACGAGAAACATACTTGGTGCCATGATATATGTTGATATATCCAGACCAATGTTACCGGAATAAAGGTTACTAAAAACATCTTGCGAGGAAAAAAGGCACATCTGACAACGTTGCGAAAATTTATTTATGCTGGGCAACTTCTTAAACTACAAAGAAACTGAAAACCGTTTCTTCGTCATATTTTAGTTTATTTTTTTATTTATTTGTTTATTCTTATATGACCAAAGACGGATTCTGGGATTTGAGAAGTTGGGCTGGTTTAAACGTTCTTGTAAAATAACCTTAGCTATGTTAATGACGAGACAGCCATTCGAAGCATCCAAAACGGTCGGGGCCCTTTTTATGATCACGAGAGCGCAGCCCGCTCTTAAGACAAAAGCACGGGCTCGTGCGCAGCGCTCGCAGATTTGCCCGTCGGCTGTTTGCGGGTAGATACATCACACTTCCTATCTTCGTTTCTTTAAAAAAAAAGTATTATATTGACCATGATGAATTACAATGTTCGCCAAACCTAACGCAGTAATGAGATGGTCTCTTTTCGGCACGTTTTGTACTATTGGTGGACTTACCGGCCCACATAAGAGGTGTCGTTTGGATCCCATATCACAATCTAGCGCGGCGAAGACTATCCAGCTACTGCAGTAACTGGATTAACTTCGAGTAGCCGGCAATATATAAATATCTTGGCAACAGATTTGCGGCGCTAAGTTCGGAGAGCACCCTAGGTACAATTGCATAAAATATTTATTAGCGCATGTTCACACGAACGTATATTGTGAACACAAAGCGACGTTAAAATGGTTTAAAGATTGGCTCTTAAAGGGTCCCAGCAACGACCCTTTGACTAGCATTTTATTTGAACCGTACCTGAGCGCACTGAACGTAGTAACTGAGTGAAACTTTCCTTTCATCGAATTACGCTTTATTTTAAAAGTTATAGGCCAATTAGAATTACGAAATAAAGCAAGAAATAACCTCCTTCATGACGTCCCTGGTCCTGGTTTTGGTGGCCGTGAACTAGAGGAAGGGTAGTGAGCTCAGCGAGCCCTCACGGCTGCCGCACTCCGCGTTGACGGCTCGAGAGGACGCCACTAAAGCATGTGCTGGATAAACTGGATGAAGCGAGCGGCCAGTGCCTCTCGCACTGCATTTGCTGCGCGTCTAAACACTAATTCGGGATGACACTTCTTTGGCCACAAAGAACAGCAAGTACCGGGTAAAGATCAGTCCACACACTAAAAATTTTAACACCCATGTTCGTGTTAAAAGGGTGTTTTTCCGAGCTCACACCCTTCCTACACCATTTTTACATGAGTTTTGAATATTCAAGGGTGTACGGAAAGGCCTACACCCTTCGTACATCCTTTTTACACCCTACGGCTACCGAAATCGTGTTAAGAGGGTGTTGCGGTGGTACACCCATGATTTCCGAGTCGTCGAACTCGGAAACCGCCGAATTGCAGACATACGCGCCGACAGCAGAAGTCAAGAAGCAGCCTGCTCAATTTACAGGATTTCGTGAAGTTCTAGTAAGCACAATGGGCAGCTGACATCCAAGCCAAGCCAACGCTCAAGTTGTTTTCAAGCCAGATGAATGCCGGCGTACAAGCTCCTTGGTTGTTTACGTGCAAGCGACTACGAAAATAGCATCGGTTACTCACGCACTTCTGCTGAGAATGGTGAGACCACATCGGTTCTATTATGATACATTCCGTCTCATCCTGAGATGTACTAAAGCGAAGGCTAGACGTGCGAGACGGTTCGGGCTCACAGCTTTACTGTGAGCCTGTACCGTAAAGGTCGGTTCCGACACTTGCGTTTGAGTGTGTTTGTCTGCGTTGCGTTTAGAACCGAAAACGAGTCACCGGCACATCTGTGCTTCGTATGAAGCGTGGATTCCAATTCAAAGAATCATATTGGCACGCGATATAAGCAGCAGGGATGTCCTGGTTTCTCGCAGCCGCAACGCGGTCAAACGCAACTGTTTGAACCAGGCTTTACGTGGTTGTCGTGTGCTTGTCCCTCGCGCTTTATTTTTCCGATTTTAAGTATTCATTTTCCACTCGCTCGCTTTTACCACTACTAGTAGATACTCAAGCTGCACGAGGGTTCGTGCAGTGCGACCATCTAGCGATGCTATGAGCTTGTGCTCGAGCCTTGGCTTTAATGCATCTTAGTGGGGAAGGCAATCATCGGGGATATATGACACACGATGATGCCAAGTCTGTTCACGGCGGATTCTCGTGCTGTTCTGATTGGAGGAGAAGGGGCGTGTAAAAAATTGGCAAATGGAACATGGTTAGCGACAGCGCAAATATATGTTGGAAAAAGTTCAGAATATTGAAGTGCCGCAGCCTGAAACTTTGGAGTTAAGCAATTAGAGAATCATTTAAAGACATCTTTAGAGGTTCAGCCTTCTCTCCCCCCACACCAATATCGAAGGCTGCTAGGATATTGGTTCAGGCTAAGCCCTCTGTCTTTCAGTCAGCGAACTCGAGCCGTTCCACCTGACCTTGTTATTCCATAACAGATATGTTAGAAAATGGAATGCAGATTTTCTTTACACGGCCAAAACATAAAGTGTTATCAAATAATACCTGCCATATTCATATTCTACATTTACAGACCGGGGCTGCCCGCCTGTGGAGAGTGAAGATGCGAGCAGCCTCGAAGCCCACCAACAGTGGCTGTGTGCTGAGAGCGAAAGCTGGTGCCTGACGAAGGCCAGATTGATCTTCGAATGGATGCGACTGCCTGAAAATGGCTACATGCGTTGATATTGATGGGCATATAGACTGCACAGAATGCTTATCTTTACCTGATGGATGCTAGGAGGGTATGCATTCCATACTTTTTTTACTGATCTCTACGACAATTGCTAAATTGCGCTTCCCCGCTCCGGGATTGCGGCTGCCGGATGACCATCTTGGGACACGGAAAATTAACCTTTTGAAGCGTTGCAGAGGCTGGCCGGCAGCGTGCTGAAGACATGCTTTTTCCTTGTTTGTCGTCATTGGGAGCGTTAAAGTGGCCCTGCAATAACTTTTTGACTGGTTTTTAATTTAAACCGAACCTGAGCGCACTGGACGTAGTAATTTAAAGAAACTTTTCTTTTCTCAAATTTCTCTTTACTTTAAAAGTTATAGGCAAATTAGACTTACAAAAACAAGCAAAAAATAACATCCTTCATGACGTCGTAGGTCCTGGCTTGAGTGGCCGTGAAGTAGTGAGCTCATCGAGCGCTCACGGCTGCCGCACTCAGTGTCGACGGCTCGAGAGGGTGCCACTAAAGCACGTGTTGACTAGGCTGTATGAAGCGGGCGGCCAGGGCAGCTCGCATTGCATTTGCCGCGCGATTAAAGACTAATTCGGCATAACACTTCATTGGCCACAAACGACGGCAAACATGGGGTAAAGATCAGTTCAGAACGGGAGCCACTTCGCGCTGCCATACTGCCAAAGGGTCAAATCGCCAGCCAAGCCCGCGCCGAAAGCCTTGGGAACGCTCGGAACCGGTCGGATCCTCGAGCCGGTATTAGACCGCAGTGCCACCGCGTACATCCGGGACCTTTCTAAGCCCATTGTTCGTCGGAGCCTCATCCCACTACCTACGCCTTTCTAGTACAGTAAAACCTCGTTATAACAAAACGGGATATAACAAACTAATGGATATAACAAAGCAATCATAATTCCCCTTGCTTGCTAATAGTGGGAAGAAATGGATATTGGCTATAACAAACTAATGGTTATAACGAAATAATTACGACCGCTCCTTCAACTTTGTTATAACGAGGTTTTACTGTATGCGCCGTTTTTTTCACCGCTTGGTGGCGGGTTTGTCGACGGGTCTTTTCTTGTTTCCGTACTTTATAAACTGCATTTGTTTCTTTTCTGATCTAAAATACTGAACACAATCTACTTTTAAAACAATTGAAACGGTTCGCGACACTTATATTTTGTATCGACTAAAAAAAAAAGCTTTTAGCGGCTCTGACCAGTAGTAAGCCCAGGACCAAAGACGTCACATATTCCGCGCTTTCGGCAGCGCGGGTCGCCCTCGTAGGTGAGGAGGTTTCCGCGTCGTCCGGTTAAAATATGACTCACTGATATTTAGTTATTCTCTCCGTGCCCGCTGGCTTGCCCGAACCCAAAGAGACGTGGAAACCGCAAAAGAGGTAGACGCTTAAGTATGATTGCAGCTCCCCTTTAAGTCCACACTCCTTTACTCCTACTCTGACACTCCGAGTTTCATACTCCAGGCACAGCAACTAAACGGCGCATGGCGTACAGGAGCGTGACACACCGAATCTATTGACGAGCCGCACAAGCTCCTTCCCACCGCACGGTTATGACGAACCTGGCATCCCGTGGATACGGGTGGGAGAAGCCAAAATTATTTCGGTGGTAAATTAATTAAAGCCAGTGTAGAGCGGCAGGGTACAAAGTAAAAGAGACGGCGACGTTATGAAGTTTCTACGAACGTTTAAGTATTTCTGAGAGGTTTGAAGACTCGCTTCGAGCACGTGCGGGGAAAGGCACCTTGGCTGATCTATTTATTGACCGTGCAAGCTGTTTATATTTGAATTAAAGACAACATTCTTGAACCCGTTTGTCGACGCACGAAACCCTCACACTTGCCAGATATTTCGTGGTTCCGTATTGCAGCGAGACGGAATGCGATGGAAGCTGTTGATGTGCTATGCCGATACCGGAACACTGTCGTTCAATAGATAGCACGTCAATTCGTTTCAGGCGAGACATGAACATGATGTTTCGGCTTTCCATTCGAAGTATCTTGATTCTCTGGGCAAAGCATCCTAGAAAGGGCAGCGCTCCGACTGTCTTCTCATCTCAACAACTTTTCTGTCGCTGTGCGGTCGGTAACCTTCCGTTCAATAGATGAATTCGTTTTCAGGCGAGATGCACGAACAAACCTTTCCCGCAATGCTAACTGATGCTTCGGCTTTCCAATCTAAGTATCTTCATTCGCTGCAGCTGGACTAAGCAGTTTAAAAAGGGCAGCCGTCCCACTGTCTTCTCGGCAACTTTTCTGTCGCCGAGCTATCAGCACGCTCGTTCGATAGATCACTTTGTTCTCAGGCAAGGCACATGAACAAACCTTTTCCGGAATGCTAATTGCTGTCTTGGCTTTCAAATCAAATTGTTTTTACCTGCTGGATTAACCACTAATGGACTGAAAAGGAGCAGCTGTCCGGCTACGCCTTTTGTTTCAACAATCTCAACAATAGCACAGCCATCTTGTTTGTGGACGTGACATCACGGAGCGCAAAGAAGTCACTTGTGCTCCAAGAAATGTTCGGAGCACGAAGAGCACGCTCGAGTGTCAGTCTCCGGCGGCGCTCCCCTCTGTTTAGTGAAAGGAGCGCCAAACGCTCGCAATGTGTAAAAAATAAGAATTTCCTTTGAAAACGCATGAAATTTTTTTGCAACAGCGCGGCACCACAAGAAAAAGGCACAACTTGTCGAACGTCGAGTCTCGCCGGTCTTGCGGCGTGATCAAAGCTTCCTTGGCCTGCCAAACTGCTGTGTCTCTGTGCCTTTTCATGCTTGGATACTTATCAAGAATCGATGCCATGGCAGAGCTTTGAAGGTATGTCGCACATAGGCGTCTTCTCTATCACCCAGCTGTTCCAGCGAGTTGCTATCAACAGGAAACGAAATCGGTGGTTACTATTATGTATTAACCATGGCTATGTTCCAAATCTACTCAAATGGATCACATGACAGCACAAATAGAGCAATGCTGTGGAAGAAGGTAGGTTTTCGAAGGCAAAAGTATGAAGCGGCGATATCTGAAGTTTGTCAAACGTGGCCCGTCCATATGGTTGTGTGCAATCTGTCGCCGTCGCCATGGCCTCCTACCCCTCCTTTGTCGCCACTGGATCATGCCCGTTTCTGGACTCCAAGTGCCGCAAGTTACAAATACAGTCGTAAGAGTGAAGTAAAATGCTGCATCAGAGGCACATGCATCTTCATGCACTCTGCACTCACGAAACAAATCTACACGGCGTTAATTCTTGATCGGTATTCAAGCGTGCGAAGACAAAGATGCAGCACTTTGGCATGCCAAGGAAGCTTTGATCATGCCGCCAGAACGGTAAGACTTGCATTAGACGAGTTGCCCCTTTTTCATGCGGTGCTGAGCTTTCGTAAAAATTTCCACGTGTTCTCAAACGCAATTCTCACCGTTCGGGGTTTAACAAACTTCTTCGGTAAATGACAACGAACGAGCAGAAAACCTGTCTTCAGCTTACTGCCGCCCAGCCTCCGCAACGCTCCAAAAGGTTGACTGATAATCTTTGTCCCAAGGTGGCCATCCGGTGGCCGCACCTGAGCTGCAACGACCAAGCGGAGACACGCGATCCAGCAAATTGTCGTGGAGATCAATGGTATTGCTTGCACGGCGTACTATTAGTCTTCAGAGCAAACACAAGTGTCGCTGCGGTCGCCACGTTTTGATTGGGTGAGGTGTACCGTGGCGTCTGGTGACGGACTTTGCTTCGCGTTCTGGCATCTGGCTGGCTTCCCTGCGCCCGTTTCCTCACGATCGGAGGTTTGTGATCATGCTGACCAACTGTTCAGCGCTGCAATGCAATTTCCAAAAAGAAGCTGGTATCATATTCTACCACCCGAAAACTTCAAGATTAAAGAGAGCATGGACAGTCAGACTAAGGATGGGAAAGGCACCGTCAACATCGGCCGTTGTGAGCTGTAAGCACGTTGAGAAGCGGGGCTTCGTTTACCCAGTGTACAAGGCGCTGGGTGAGACTTATGCCGACAGAATTTTCATAGCTTTTCCAACCGTTTTTGTCACGTTTACCTTTATAATTGGGTTATAAGTATGGAAAGCTATCGGTGGAGGCAACTCCGTCGATGAACCCCCCCGCCCCCTCCACACGATATAAGGCGGTTGTGCAAGGGGTTGTGGAAGCGGCGGTGTAAGTGTTTCAGACACTGAAATTCTGTTCTTTGCAGATTCATGAGTTAAGCGCGAGACACATGAGCGAAAAATCCATCCGATCCGACGTCCGATCCGACAGTACTACTGCCTGATCCGAAAAATTTGGTCGCTTCAGGCGTCAGATCGGCGATCCGACATGCGTCAAACGCGCCAGATAGTTTCGCACGGCGGACGGATTGTCGGATGCGTCCAGCCAATGACAGCACAGCTAGCGCGAACGTCATGATGACGTACTTGGTCTGTCGGGACGAATAAGAAAACGGGACGGGCGGTGGGAAGCCGGACGCGTGGATCCCGCTGATCCATTCGAGAAAGATGGCCCCGGCAAAGAATGCACGTGCTAACAAGAACGAGCTCCTAGCTTCGCTCGTGCGAGCTAAACCATCAATCTGGGACCAGAGATCTATGAACACGGACGTCCGCTGGAGTGCTTGGAAGTTGGATCTCCTGGGCGGAGCCGAACGGATCGTTGTGTCGCTTGCAAGGTCGGAAGCGTGTGCGTGTGTCTCAATTCGGAGCGGCGTTCGGACTGTCGGATCGGACAATTCTGCCGTCCATTTGTCTCGTGCTTTTGGAGAACATCAGACCCCGCTTTGCGGGCATACAAATGGCATTTAAGTCAAAGGCCTTTGGGCAGTCTCACTGGTAATTTTCTCCCCATGGTTCAGAATATATTTAACATGTTGCTCGAGCAGAGTGCAGCTTTTTCGCTGAGACGTTTTTGTTTAGAAACAAAGTTGAAAAAACCTCTTAATTTATTCAAATCATCAGCAGCGTTGATTGTGCGAGATGTAAATATATTGCAATGCTCCTGCAAGTGTGGTGGCATTTTTTCCTTTTCATATACCAGCTGTGATTCATGCACTGTCTGCCCTGGAAACCATGCTCGGAATGTTGGTTGAAGTTTCGCCTGCAGCTACAGACCATACCTCAATAAGGCTGCATATAATAATTCACATTTCCTACGTAAAATGCGCACAAAAAAACCAAAAAAACGAAAGTAATATGCCAACAGCTAACGTCGTCTCGGCCTTTGTAGGGCGAGTGAGGGGGTAAATTTTGTCCTCAGCATGACGTCACCCCGGCTCGCTGTAAAAGGTCGCCACCCAAACTTCTCGGTGCTAATACTCTCACCATACAATGCACCTGTTATTTGTTTGGCCCCCCCTGGTCATGAAATCATTCTCAGTTTGCCATTCCATCTCACCGAGAGCCCGATTTTGGTCATTGAGGTCTCAACCGGCTTGCACTGAAGAAGTATTAGCGAGTTCGTTTCACGGCACTCGTGCCCACGCGTGTCCACTCGCAGCGTGGAGCGGGTTCGTTTCAGCCGGCACTCCACGAGTGGTTGCACTCTCCGAGTTCGTTTCATTGCTGACACCCCACGCGTGCATGCACTCGCTGCACTGAGAAAAATCGAGATTGCGCCAAAATGCAATCCCGTCGTGCCTCGCTCCGGCTACCCTTAAAAAAATATGTATGGACACTTCTAGGACGTTCTATAGACCAGCGTCCATAGGGAGGACAAAAGGAATCTATAGGCGGACCACGACCTCTGTTGCCTCCGTGAAGTCGTCCTATGGCTGCCCTATAGAATATTGGCCAACGGACGTTCTATGGACGTCCTATTCTATGGATGATGTGTGGTCATCCTATACCCTCTCTATGGCAAGGCGCCATATAGAGTACATAGGGACTCTATAGGGTGTCTACACAGGGTCTTTACGGTGTCTATAGGGTGCCTGTAGAAAACCCACACGAAGTCTACAAGGGGTCCCTAGGGAGTCCACAGGGAGGCCATACAAGGTTTACACAGGGTCCTCATGGGGTCTGCAGAAAAGCCATACAAGCTCTACAGGGAGTCGCTACAGGGTCCGCAGAGAAACCACTCAGTCTGCAGGGGGTCTGCTATGGGGTCCGCACCGACCAACGTTTCTAGAGCAAGTCAGTTGGGAAACTGCTAAAGAGCTTGCTCTGAAAAAGCGGCACCCGATCTGTACTCGAAAACCAAACTAATTGCGATCCCAACGCCGCCATTCCACCCGCAGCGGCCACTCGGATAACTGCACGACTGCGTGTGTTGGTTTGGGACTATCGATATTCGACAGCATGTGACTGTTCTGCTTTGGCTTTAATCGGCCACTTTGGCGCCAGAACATATACGGTAGAAGAGGGGTTTCAGGGATGCCAATCCCGTCTCCCAGGCGGACACGCCGCGAATTGCCACAGAAGTTAGGACGCACCCAAGTCGGGACGCGCTACCTGAAGTCGCCGGTGAGGCATGGCCGTAAAAAAAAAATTAATTGTGCCGCAAAACCCTGTAAGCTAAAAGTGTATGCAAACATCACGCTCTTGTCAGTTTCTACTGATCTCCAATAAAGGGTTCTACAAAAAGAGCTTTTCTTCATTTGTTTTTACTCAAAAACGTGCTCTGTAAAAGTCATGTTAAAGAGTGTAGGGTCCTTAGGGGTCTGCAAAGAAGCCATACAAGGTCTATAGGGAGTACGTAAGGGGTTCACAGGGAAGCCATACAGGGTCCACAGGGAAGCCATACCGGGTCTACACGGGCTCCTTATGGAGTCTGCAGAGAAGCCATACAGGGTCTGCACGGAGTCCCTACGGGGTCCATAGAAAAGCCACTTTAAGCGATCGTGGTACCGCGGTGTGAGAATCGCACTCCCTAGCTCCTGGATGATTGGCATCATAATAAAATGGCTTGCCTACACTTTCCTGACGTGAAAAAAAAAAACATAAAGTAAGTCTCTGATACTGCGTGTATATAGCAAAACTACAATTACTTACGCGTCGCGCGCAGACCCAGCCTAGTATACCGCTTTGTAACGACGATCATCCAGATGACCGCAATTTTGATAGGCACCAGTGCGCCCACCATGGGTTGTGAAAGTTGCGAATATCTACGGGGGCCGCAGCGACCCACATATACCTACCTCCCACTGAGAAAGTAAAAACATTATTCCGGCACATACTAAACAGTTCCATCTCCAAAACGAGTATACCCTGAGGTTGGATATGCCTCTAGACATCAATGTAACATATTGATATCCGGAACTTAATTAACAACTCTTTAACTCGGACACCTCGCTACACCTAAAGAAAACGTCTACCCGGCATCACTTGGTTAATGCCCCAATATATAGCTCACACCATAGAGAGGCAATAGGACGACCATAGACTCACCGGGACCATAGAACGGAAATAGGAAGGAATGAAAAACTTTTTCTTCCGCGAAGATCTCTATAGCGTTTTTGTGTCCATTCTGTGGCAAACCAATGGTACATAGACGGTCTAAGAACTGTCTACAGGAATCCATAGGATGGACAAAGAGGTAATAGAACGGCGACAGTACGGACATAGGACGTCCATACATATTTTTGTAGGGGTAGGCCGGCAAGGTGCTGGAGCAGATGACGAAAGTTTGTCTGCTACGATGTGTCGCGGAACTGAAAGGAAAAAAAGTAGATTTTCTGATAGAAATTGCGTCCCGCGGGTAACGGAATCAAACGCGAGCTTGAACTGTGAGCGTCTCCTATTTCATGAAGGAAGCAGTTGACAAACCATGCTTTATTTGGAGGTTTTAAGTCGCTCTGTTGCCGTAAAAACGCTGAAATATACCAGTGTGTAAAGAAATGCTCAGAACAAATGCATCAGCGGCCCCCGAGATGTTTATCACCAACGTGTGCGGGTGAAAAATTGAACATTTGTCGACAAAACTGCCCCAGCAGAAACTTTGACTGCCCAATAAGCGTCAGAGAAAGCTAAATTTAGTGATTTTACCCGAGGCTTGGGCAACATCATCATGTTTAACATTTACCTACTTCAGCTAACTTGCCCCGTCATATTTTGTTCGAGAAAGCTCTCGTTCTTGACGCCCTCACCAAAGCTAATATCTGATCCACCTGTAATGACGATCGAAATCGAAAAGTTTTGCTGGGTATTCCAGCAGACTAGTTTTAAGGTGTACCCTTTCAGTGGTCCACGCATAATGCCATACTCAAATGGATCAAGCTTCTGCTCGGACAGCATCATCCATTTTCTTCAGTGTTAACGGTTATGAGAATTGAAAGATCGCAACCAGCTGCTTTGTAGACAGCTGGTTGCAGAAATTTACGCCGTCTGTAACTATCCCTATGACAGCCGAGTTGCTTGAAGTCATCGCAACTATAAACTACAGGATGCAGCGACCAACGTTTGTAGATAAACGTTGGTAGCGACTGTACTCTCGCATTCCCACCCAACACTCCGAACAGCAAGGCGCCAGTTTCGGTTTGAGGTCGGTATTCTTTCTACAACATAGATGGCGGCAGCATCAGTCTTCCGCACTTGGTGCATTTGGCGAATTAGTTTGAGTCCAGTTCTCCGTGCAACACTCTGCGAGTGCGATGCATTCTGGGAGAGAACTCGAACGGTGCCAGTGCGTGTGAAACAAACTCGCTATAAAATACCGCTACCAGACGCATCGTCTGCTAACATGAGGGAATAATAATGAGTTTGTTTGCTACTAGGTAGGTATCATTCTCTGACAGAAACAAAACGACGAACAGACTGGCAAGTCATCTGCGAACAGAGCCAAAAAGGGACAATCGTCTGCTATGAATTGTGTGCTGCGCAGAGTGAGATCAAAAACTAATTGAAATATGGAACATCGGCTATTTTACGGATGCGATTGTCCTTTGCTTCGTTTGGCTATGCTGATTTGTTTTCTGGCTGTGTGTAACTTGACACCCACTGGTGCTAAAACAAGAGCTTGGGACAAGCACCCCCCTTACCACGATATCAATCTCACTATCCGAAAGAGTATTGGATTTAATTACTGAGTGCCTTTTCCATTGACAAGAAGGCCCCAACATTTTCTAAGAACTCCAGTAGGGTTTTGTTGTTGCATCTTTATACTCGCAACTCATTGACTTTGCCAATTTCGTTTTTCTAGCCTGGCTCAGCTGACAAGCTGAGCGGCGAGTCTGAAACTGTACCAATATTGTTTCCGGTCAGACTGTCCATTATTATTTATTGTTCTTCCCTGCTATTGTGATATGTCTGCACTGTAGTCATGACAGGGGCTTGAATGGTGGCTCCTACTTTCTACACATGGGTCCTAGGAAACATTTTGTAAGTGATGAGGTGCCCACAATCATGGGCGTCAGCAAAGTGGCGGAAAAGGGGGGGGGGGGGGATAATTCTGAAGGGGTGTAGCTTTCAAACCTATAACTTTGAAAGAAAACGAGGTTTGCCCCCCTCCCCCTCCTTTTCCTGCAAAACGTACTGCAGATGCCCATGCCCGCAATCTAGGCCAACGGTTCTGGAAAGAGGGTTTGTGGAACCTCTCCGTAAAGGCATTTTAGGAGTCCGCAAAACTCTGCCGGCAATAATTTTTTTTTAAAATATGATTTGGGGCATTGAGTTGAACCCAGTCTGGCCATGGCACATTCACAGCTCCGGGAGAAAAAGGAATCTACAGAAGAATACCTCTTTTCACTCTTCCCCCTTTTTATTCTTGGTAAACACGTTTGCAGTCCACCCCCCCCCCTTCCCCTTTTTTTACACTGCCTGGCGTCTCCCATCACTTCTGCCAGTCCAAAAAGGGTTTGCTTGCCACGATTGGCGGTTTCCTTCTTCTCTCTATAGCATCCTTTCTGCTAAAGTGGAAAAAGTGTAGACGGAGCTTCTTCCTCTCACCGTACCGTCTTAACCCTGCAACATACTATACTCTCGGGAACAAGATAATAGCCTTGTATCTTTTCTGCCGCCACAAATGCTGTGCTTAGCATGTTTTTGGCAGAGGCTTTTGCTGCCACCACATGCCACGCTATGAAGTGGAGTGCCACGGTGTGTGCGTGCCACATGTCGCATAAAGCAGTGCACTTTCAAGCTGCGTGGATGCAATGACGGCAGAAAAAACACCAGCAGAGCGGACAATACAGAGCATGTTATTAACAGCACTGGTTAATTCCCAATAAATCACAATCTGAATCATTACTGTAAAACCATTTATTTTTGCAAATCGGTCACAGAGGACATAATCGCGGCCACTAAATTTTGCGAATTCCAGACGCATGCATTCAAACTCTTAAAGAGATTATAAAAGCAATTTCGAAATTTTCTTTGACGTCTAAAATGGGCGTCGGGCTCATCTCAGACACTGTTGACCAAGTTCCAGCCCGAACAGAAGTTTGTGTGCCGCACCAATCAATTAAACAGTTGTGGTAATATTTGCTCGGGGACGATGCCTGAGTCCCACCCCAAGACGGCGGCAGAAAGGTGAACTAAAGTGCGCCGTCAAAGCGTGACGACAACGGGCTCCTCGTCAGGCGATTGCTTCAAACGGTTTAAACGAATGATGCGCTCTTGGTTTAGAATTCGGTAGTGAGAGGGCATACAAAAAAGTAATTTGAATGTTGGATAATTTTTTTAAAGCTGTAGTTCGGAATTAATAGGTTTCATAGCGTGTGTAGGAATAGGTTCCATAGCATGTGTAGCGTGTGGGATGACAAGGAAGAAGACTTGTGGAAATAAATGACAGCTGTATGCTGTGCTGGTTTTGAGACGGTGGTGTGTATGTTCCTTTTTGTTTCCTTGTCTCAAGGAAACAAAATTTTGACAGCAAATTTTGAACCCTGCTAGTGCACACCTTTCTGATCCAAAACTGACTTCGAGACCCAGTAGGTTTCAAAGCCGGTTTCAAATAAGAAAACCAACGCAAAAGTCAACTTCGAAACCTGGGATGTTTTGAAGTGATTTTTGGCGTTAGTTCCCGAAAAGATATGTCATCAGTTTGGTGGCCGGGAGCTAAAAGCATTTCATGCTTAAAATCATGCTCATCAGTGCGGCCTTTATTATTCTCTGACTGAATCAATTCTGCTTTTATATACAGGAGGGAACCATTTGGCTTTTCGAAGGCTTTACTGTGGTCATGGCGGCCTACTGGCTTTTCGGCTTCGCCCATGGCCAGAAGACGTACAATACGAGCTGCCTTCTTGAGAGGCTTTGTCTTATTCTAATCTACTCACAGCTACGGCCAGTTGCAATCAAGGTGATTAATACAATCAAGAAAACACCTGTAGCCTGATTGCTGATCACATAGTGCAATCGCCAAAGTCTGTGAAACTCCTGCCAGGATTGTTCCGATTTTCGAAATCATTAAAGGCTTTGTTTGTTTTTCTTGAGATGGCAGCTGCAAGTTATGTGGCTCACATACCTAAGTATGCTTCAATTCATGACCAGCTTTATTCGTTTATATTCGTCACATTTCTCTAGTCCTCCGTGTTGTTTCCTAGTCATCAAACTATTAGACACCTGTATGGAGTAGTTACATTTTGTTTTTACGTTTTTATCAAAACGGTTTGTGTCACCCTGTCTGGAATTCATCACCCTTACTACGAAATGTCAAATTAATCTCACGTTGAGATACTTTTTAGAAGTGGAGATGACCGGCATTAAATGTTGTTTCTTTATCACTCCTGTTCATACTTTGTATATTACTTCAGTCAAAAGACACCACCAGAGTTCAATACGCCCCGTCCGAGCACAAGCTTTTCAGCCTGGATAAGGTGAGCGTGAGTGAGCACGTTCTAAGCAGTACCGAAGGTAATGAGCGTGCACTGCTGCATTTTCAAAGTTTCAGAAATGCTCTTTTTTTAGAAAAAATAAAAGCCAGGCATTGTTGTGGTATATTCATAACATTGTGGCTTTCTTGAAGAATGCGGGCATTCTGAAGGTGTTGCCGAAGGCTTGCCAGGGTGACAGCGCGGTCGAAGGCGACAAGTGCAAGCTAGTACACGCTCTATCGCAAGCTCTTGTTCTGCGAAAGCGCTTCGCAAAGTCGCTCTTGCATGCCTGTAGCCTTTGCTGCCCTACAGTGGTAATGGTAGGCAACTCCGGCTGACACAAGAAATCATCCCATCGCTGCCACACTCCGTTTCCCTTTAAAGGGCTGGTGAACCGAAATTTGGATTTCAGAAAACGATGCAGAAGCCGTAGGCGGGACGCTACAATCCCTAAAACACTACTCGTAGTCACAAGGCGATATCTCGAATGGACGGCCGTATTTTTGGAGAAAGAGGTTGAGATTGAACGAGGCCGATGAGGCGCGTGACGTCGAGATATCTCGTTTTCTCCTCTCTCTGCTTCGCCCCCTCAAGGTGGCGAGGCGGAGAAGACGCGAGGTCGTTCCCTCTCCTTCTCGGAGAAACAAGACAAACAAATCTGTCAAATGCGCCTCCTTTTTTTTTTTTTTAAATAAGGTCATCCATTCGAAATATCGCTGTATGAGTGATGTTTTAGTGTTTGTAGCATCTTGTTACACGCTTTTGCCGCCGTGTTTTATGGAATCCAGATTTCGGTTCAACATCCCTTTAAGTGCAAGTGAAACTGAAATGCCAAGAATGAGCACGTCCTGAACGACAGTTGCACTGCACAAGCGCGCATGCTTAGCAACATTCAAAGCATGGAGCTTGCTCTTAAAGCCTCTGCATCAGGCTTCCTGTTGCAGCTCGTGGTACCGAAGCAAGCTTTTGGGCAGACACTTTTTTATAAGCAGAAACTTCACCTGGCATTGCAGAGCTCCGACCGGTACTCGGAGTACTTAGTTGCGGTACTTTAGATAAAACAGAAGGGCAACAGGTGAAGTAGAAACTTCACCTGCACCGCAGTACTCCGACCGGTACTCGGAGTACTTACTTGCGGTATTTTAGATAAAACAGAAGGGCATTGAGCAGTGCAAACTATGATTATTGTCAGGTAAGAAGTATTCAGTTGCAGTAATTGTTTTGCTTCACATACAAAAAGGCTGGAGTATGCTTAAATGCTGGGCTAGCAACCAATTGCTACCAGGGGCCCTATGCTACACGACGGGACTAAGCGGAATTAAGGGACCGGGAGCCATCCAGCGACCTGGATGCAAAGATGGGTTCAGCTTCCATGGGATTGGTGCCACCTGGATCTTGTCCCAAAGGGCCAGCAGCAGCTGGATAGCCTCGCATTGCGATGCGGGGATGGGGATGCCGAGCGAGCTCGGGGCATGCCGCCCACTCACTGTGAGGGCCAGGTGCTCCCACTGACTGGCTAGGTGCATGTTGATGAGTTCCTGGAAGGTGTTGTTAACACTTAGCCGCCGGAGCTTGGCGTTCGACGCGTACGGCGGCACCCCCAGTGCCAGCTAGTACCCCTTGCGAATAATCACGTCCATCTTGCCCTTACCTCTCGACAGCAGGTTGAGATACGGATTTGCGCAGGCGATGTGGCTCACGACGAGTGGTTGGGTCAGCCGGATCAGGTCCGACTCCTCGAGCCCGTGTCTGTGACTCGTTATCCTTCTCACCATGCGCATGACTTGCGTGGTTGTCTTGACGAGTCGGTCGACCGTGTACTTGGCTCCGCCGTCCCGCTGGAGGTGAAGGCCCCAGGATCCGAACCCGCTTCACCACCGGCACGGGGGTACCATCCTTTAACGTGAGGCGGATGTCCGCCTTCTTCTTCTTCGGGAATAGGCTTGCCCGCGCAGAGGAGCAACAGCTGAGACTTATCGGGGGCGCGCTGGAGGTTGCCGGCCTCGAGGTGGTTCTGCACCGTCTCGATGACTTCTTCGAGGAAGTCTTGCCTCCCGCTGTCCGATCCCGACGTAGCCCAAATAGTCAGGTCGTCCACGTAGAGTGGCATAGAGTGTATGCTTCATCCGGGGAATCCGTTCCAGTAGAGGCGGCTTGCACATCGCCAGGTAACAAGGTGGGTGACAGGACCGAGCCTTGCCGGTTCCCCTTGCTCGGTATCGGGATGGTGCTTGAGCGGACGGACTCGATTCCGATGGTGGCCATCCAGTTGCTCAGGAAGTCCCGCACATAATCATACATCCGGGGCCCGCACCCAGTTGAGGCCAAGTTTTCGAACACCAGCGTGTGACTGACGTTGTCAAAGGCGCCCTTTATATCCAGGGCCAGGACCGCCCGTGTTGTCGTACAGGAGATTCTGTCAAGGATATCCTCCTTGATCTGAAGCAGGACATCCTGCGTGGAGGTGTGACCAGAACCCGAAAATGGTGTTCATGGTGGCATTGAGTTCATACAGGATGGTCCCCTCAAATATCGCTGTAAACAACTCATCAGGGCATGGGCATTTAAAAAACTAAAATGGAGTGTCCAGGTCTGTGACGCTTGGCGGTATACCTGATAACCTCTATTTCTTTTGGATCCTTTTCAAGGGAGTATATTTTCCACTTCGGGGCACTTTTCTTGTTTCTGGCACTTACTACTGCAGGAACTGTTTCACCCTCACTTTCTTCTTTGCTTTCACAGCACTCATTTGATGTTAATGTGGAAGGGAATAGGCCGGATTCCACTCCTCGTTCCTACGTAAAATGTGCTGGCGTCCAATACCTGCCACAAAAAGGGTACTTAAGATTCCAAAAATGACTAAGAGTGTGTAAACATATGATGCCAGCATTTCTTTTTTTTTTTTTATTTCCAATGAGCAACATTATATTATGCCAAAACTCTCCCTAAGTGCACACTGCATTTCACAGGGCGCTAAACTCTGCCGGAAAAATCGGCACCTGCACGCAAAGGGGCGTCGTTTCCTCAGCAGTGTATTTTACCTTGTGAAATTTTAAGGCGCTCCTTTCTTTTGCAGCTAGAACATCCTTAAAAATACTAGAAATGCGTTCGCCACGGACGATTGAGTCTTCCGCCGGCAAACGCTGTCGTTTGCATACGATACGCCTTGAAATTTTCACCCCATGGTCGATCAGGCGCCGATTTTTCCAGTTGCTTTGCCATACCTTGAGCCACCCAGAAACGCCGCGCGCGCCCGTAAATTAAAAAAAAAAAAAGAAAAGAATGGAACGGCATTGAGTGTTTTGTTTACTTACCGACTTTGTGCGTGGACCGCGCCACGTTGCGCTGCCTGATGCACCCGCGTTTTGGAACTAATTCAGTTGACAGTTCCCTCCGAAGATGAAGCCCCTGAAGCCACGGCGGTAATCGGACTGGTAGGCTGTTCCCTTTCGAACGGGCGGAAGAAGACTACGAAGAATTCGGCAGCGAACGGGCGGAAACTCGATTACGTATAGCTTCAGTAGTCGACGCTTTGTTTTCTCGATTGCGTTCGCGGCGTTCACCGTGGACTCGCGCACTCGGCCGTAGCCGAACGGCCGAACCAGCTGGACCGGCTGGACGGCTGCCGGCGCGCGTTCCGACACCGTCGCCATAGCAACCACGCCGCGAGTGTGGTTGCCAGACAGAATTCACACGATTTTTTTTTCTCGTCACTCACGTTGAGTTATTAGAAGTTAGGCGCGTATCATTATAATACATTATGCTGTAAGAAGTTATTAAGGGATATGTGTACCTACCTAAGACAAATGCAGAAAAAATATTATTGAAAAATAAAATTGGCGTAATCTTTTCATATCTCGATTAAGACTAGCGTGGTCACTGGGCTAACCGATGCGCGAAATAGGAGGGCATATATACCGCTCGGGGCACTTGTTGGTTTGTATAAGTAGGATGTATGTACTATTTGTTGTGTGTTGTGCAATTGATCGGTGCATGTATCCCCGTTTTTATGTACAGTGTTGTGTGTATGTCCATGTCGTGAGTAGATGTAACCGCGCGGCGGGCAGCAAAAAAAAAAAACTGCTTTTTCTTTTTAAAAATGTTTCACTTTTTTTTTTTCGTCGCTAGATGGGGGTTGTCGCCGCCCAATTTGAAAAGTGTGGCGGTTGGTGATCTATAACTATTAGAGGGCTGGATGCCATTAGTCCATCCGTCGTGTTGATCGCTCCGAGTTCTTCGGTTCCGCTGGTAGCTGTGTCGCCGTGTTATGCTGCCTGATTGCAAAAAAAGGAGGTTAGGCGGCTTCCCCAGCGCGTGTTCTAGGTGCTGAATGCCACTGTTCACGCACAAACGTTCATGAGTGGATAACGCACGTAACAGAGGTGAGCACAGGCAATAGTTAATCGAGAGCCACACGGAGCGCGAGTGCGATACCTCCTAGCCGCTGTCGACAGAGGGTGTCGGAGCGATTCGTTGTCAACTTGTCGTCCACGGCAAGTGGGCGTTTTGTTCAGTAAAGCCAGCCTGTCGGTGTTTTGTAAAGCTATCCCTTCTTTATGAGCGCTTCTGATGCGATGAAAATGCGACCGGCATTGAGCAGGCCGAGCGAGACTTCGGCGACAGTCTCGGCTGTTCAGTCTCCAGCGGTTTCGGCCTTACTCGTATTATTTGCGGTGTTGGCGCTTGGACATAGAGATGTTTGGAAAGTTTTTTGCGCCTACAGATGACACCAAACGAGCGTGCGAGCCGTATGCTCTTGCTCCGGCGAGAAGCCGCGTACGGCTCGCCAGGCTCGTATCGCCTGTCGCATACTGGCCGCCATATTGTTTTTAGGGTGTTAGCAGTTAACACGATTTTCACTACCTCCGGCGGCTAACACCCTTACACGAATAAAGGCGTTAGCCAGAGGACGAGCCATTTACACGAATAAGGGTGTAAAAATTTTAAGTGTGCAGATAAAAAGCCGTTTTGCTCTGCCAAACCGCCACTGCGGCAAAACCGCAAGCAAATCCTGCTCGCCGAAGGCCTTTGGAACGGTCAGAAACGGTCGGATCCTCCAGCCCAAACGACCGCAGCGCCGCCGCGTACATCCGGTACCTTTCTACCCTCGCCGCTTCGCCTCAATCTGTGGCGCGCGTCGGCGCCTGATCCCACTACCCCTTTCTAGTATGCGGCGGCTTTTCCACCGCTTGGTGGTCGGTATGTCGACGGGTCATTTCTTGTTTCCGTACTTTCTGAACTGCATTTCTTTCTTTTCTTATCTAAAATACTAAACAAAAACTACTTTCATACATATTTGCAACCATTCGCGCTACTTTTATTTTTTGTATTTTGACTAAAAAATGCTTTTATTGGCTCTAACCAACCGTAAGGCAGGAGCAGGCCAGGATCGACAACGTCACCATGTGGTCACATGCCGCGCGCGTTCGGTACCACGGGGTGCCCTCGTAGGTGGAGGAGGCTTCCGCGTCGTCCGGTTAATATATGACGCACTGATATTTAGTTACTCTCTGCGTGCCCGTTGGGTTGCACGAACAACAAGAGATGTGAAAACCGCAAAAAAAAGGTAGACGTTTAAATAGAAAACAGGGCCTCTTTAAACATGATATCCCGCCTCCGCATCAGCCTCACTTTATTTGTGAATTATATCGAAGACAACGAGTACTCTGACAAGGTGCCAGGAACTATTTAATAAATCGGTGCACAAATGACGACGACTAAGCATTGCATCTTAAAGTAGAGCTTGGAATATTTAGCATTTTTAAATATAAGAATTTATATGTTCGAACCACATATATATTTATCGAGCGTTTTAGATCGTACCGAGAGCTCATCATACAAAACAAAATATAATTTAAAATGGCCTTTTTAATCAAATAGATCTTAAAAGTTTTACTTTTAGAGCTCCCTATTTTATTCAAAGGCGCCTTCCGCCAATATCGCCTTATTTGAATATAACAGTATTGTTCTTATAGATTGGTTTTAACACAAGTTTTATCATCATCTAAACGTGGTGAATTATTATCAAAGGGGCCAGGTTTGGGGGGATTGTTTACAAAACTAAATGCAAACAACAAAAAACAATGTGTGAATAATCAGCTCTTCTATTGAACTTTACTAAGCCTTGTAAAACGTTTTTTTTTTTTTTATTCTTCGGGTGGTATCTGAGCCTACAGAAGCTCCCGAATACGCGACCTGTGACGATCTCCCAAATCCCCAAAATTTGTCTTTGGTCTGAAAGAAGTCAGACTCCTAAACCTAAAATACGGCACAAAGACCGTTTTCAGTTTCTTCCTAGTGAAGTCTTTTCCCAGCATATATATGTTTTCAAAAGTTTTTGAGGCATGACCTATTTTTCTTGTGCGATTTGAAATGAAATCGGTTACGCATGTTGGATCGATATACCTCATGGATCCTTAATGCCTTATGGTGAGACCTAAACATCCGTAGCGTTCACTTTTGTCGATCGTAGAGTGCGATGAATTATAAAAATTATGACTTTTTAAAATCTTTATAGTACAGAAGACAACTTACGCTTTGGGAGAAATATGATGACCACCGAACAGAGAGCGGAGAATGCGTACAGGATGACGTAAGATGGTCGTCGTCTGATGTAGTTGATGAATAGCACAGAAATAAGCCTAACTGGGTACTCCATTGCTGCCATGAGGGCAAAGCTCACGTAAGGATTTCCCCCTAGCAGTATGCTTGAATACGTCAGATTGTAGTAAAGAAGTGTGCCCAGAATCCTGTAACAAAAGACGGACCAAGAGCTATTAAATCTGAAATATTATAAAAAGTTTTGTCTGCGTTATAAGGCACATGAGAATGAAGAAGCATAATATTTTTTCTTGAACTATACTTTTTTTTTTTAGTATGCTACACCTTAGCACACTCTAAAAAAAAAATGTCTGTAAGTCTACTTTCACGCACAACACTCGGAGAGCCAATTACCGCAACTTACGGAGGCAGCTCAGCGAATGACAATGCGGGAACGTATGTTTAGACCAAAAAACGCAGTCTGAGTTGTGGCATTCAGCAATGCAAAACTTCACGCTTGCATTGCTTAATGTCACAACTCAGACTGCATTTTTTGGTCTAAACTTATGTTTCGGCATCGTCATTCGCTGAGCTGCCTCCGTAAGTTGCGGTGATTGGCTCTCCGAGTGGTGTGCGTGAAAGCACACGCGCAGACTTTTTTAGAGTGTAGTATAAACGACAATTCACTTAACAGATTTTTGCATCGTTAGCCGCATCGTACTGGACCCTCTTGATTTTTACTCTTCATCATATGTTTATTTTTATCATAGTTATTTGTGTTCGTCAATCCTCTCCTACGGTGGCATCCCTGGTCTGAACTACCTATAAAACTACATGCATTGAGAATTGCATGTAGTTTTACTTAAAACAGCTCTGAATTGATCGTTGCCTTTCATCAATAGCGTTGGAGCAAGGTGCCGGTGTTAGGAGAGGGGGCGGAAGATCACTGCACCTTTCACAAACATTTACTAGATTTCTAGTAAGGGCTTCAGTGTTTGGAAGTGAAAACTGTCCTACCATTTTCCCAACACTCATACGATGCCACTTAGCAGCATGCTACGCTGGGTTTCTATAGGTAAGAAGCAAACGTGTTAAGAATTGGTGCACGCTCCAGCCAGAAGTACCACTCACTTATAGATCTGTATGTTTAGGAACATGGCATTCATAATTTAAACTTTCAGCAGTTAACTCATAAGAGAGTCATGTTGCATAAGGAACGATGGATGAACATATTAAAGTGCATAACCGCCTCTTAACACCCATATTAACCACGTCACCCCCTTAGTTTTTTTGCGCAGTACCTTCATATGATAGCTTATGAACTTTAATGATCGGAAGGTGTTCTCGTACCGAAAATGTCGTCCTATCTTGAATAACATTCAAGCTTGATTATATAATTTGTGTACCATAAAGTGAATAGCGCTTTGTAAGACCAGCTGGCATCGATATAAGAACTTTCTACTTACGACATGGTGCACATATTTACTGTTGTCCACCTAATGCAGGAGACGCGAAAAAGTTCAATAAAGGTGGGCTTCTTAGACGTGTTTTCCTAGAAAGCAATAAAAGAGAAACCCGCCCCCCTAAGTTAGAAAACAGAACGCTCAAAAGTTGAAAAGAAATTTTCTATGTTTTAAAATCACATTCAATCTTGCTGCCTTAAGAACACCTGACACGTGGCTACTTGATGTGTCAGGTGTCATTCCCAGGAGCTCTCTTGCAAACACTGTCTAGTGTCCGTTACGGCCGGATTATATTCCCAGGTATTAAGGCATTTATAACACTATAGCGCTGAAGTATTTCTTCGTGTTCTTTAAAGTGGATGTAAAATAATTAATAATTCTCCGTTGCCCAACATCAAACTGCGATGTCCATACACTCAGTCATGAGCGACGTTTCATATATATCTCACACAGCCTCTGTAGAGGTCATTAAAGTTTAACACATAAGGGCTACCTTAATGGAAACAATACAAAGATATATTCCTTAACATGTTCTGCATATATTGTATTAAAGAGTTTGTGACCAAATTATTATTTGAAAGGTTAGCTAGTTATTTTGTTAATTATTCAGTGTTGACGATTGTAAACAAATATACTAACTTGCTCAGTGGGACTATGAACAGTAAGACACCAACTTTTTAGGTCTTGGTACGAACTATCTGAAACTATTCATGCATCGAATGCATTCTAACACCATCATAATCTTCCTGAAATATCCAAGTCTGTCTGTCCGTTCGCTTGCGCGTGCCCCCGCCCCCCCTCCCCCCCCCCCCCCCCTCTTTCTGGACCGCGGTGCGTAAGTGGCCGGATATGTCAGAAAAGCCACTTGGATTATTATGGCGACAAAATCGAAAGAATGCACGTGCTTGCTTCGGATTTCTGCGATATATGATTATCCTACACCAAAAATAAAACGAATAATCACTCCGTTCCCAGCCCAAAGGTTCACCCCCGCGCCAGCCCGAGCACTTTCAAAATACACCGGCTAAGGCGACAGTCCCACGTATCTCCTAGTGTTACGAAATGACTATGCATGCGTAGTGCATGCATGGTGATGTTGTAGATGAGGGTGACGGCATTTCGAGAACTGTATGTTACGTTTCGTTCCCTGGAAGAACTTATAATTGTTTTCTAGACAAATTAAAACAGCCGCTCCTTAAATTACATGTGCTGTGCATAGAGGAGTTTAAAGATGATGGTTGCTGCTGTTTCTATCAGCATTTTTAAAAAGTAATTAGTACTTCTTGCACAATGTTGTATTATTGAACGTGAAAAACAGGAGTCTGTTTTTCTTCTAAACTACGCTGCCAGGACTACAGTGACGACCAAGGGTAATGTATATGCATTTAGGGTCATTAGATGCTCGTGTCACTCATCCACTTTGTACGCGCATCATGAGGTATTTCCTGACGGAGGGGCCGAGCAAATTGTGTAAGCACAATTTCAGAACTGTTATCTTCGTATTTCTTACGTGTTTTGCGGCGCCTCGAATGAGTCTTCGAATGGTGTTTTTAGCGTCCTGTTCTATTCCGTTCATGCATAATGAGTGGTCAACGAACGACGTCACATAAGTCGGTATATCATGTTGTCAGATGTATCGATCTTTGAGCTTGGTGCTAGAAGCACCGGCAGTAAGTACGAGCGAACGCCAGTGTCGCTGTCGTCGCGGAGTTCCAAATCCTGGCTGCTGAAATTCTTGTGGACTGTCAAATCAAAGTGCGACCTGCTGTAGAAACGGCGACTTCCCGCTTTACTATAACTCCTATGTCACCGCTAGGATAGCGGCACGCAACAGCATGACGCTTTATGGCGTCATCACGACGAAATCGAGAAATCACATTTTAGGACACGGTAAACACACCAGTGGGAGACGCGTTTCAGGTACCATAGCTGCATTGGACATTGTTTGAAATGAATGGCTACACACCATGGCAATTTGAAGTTATTTTAAAGAATACTTATTCTTTCCCAGATTTGCATATATCCGGACGTGCTGTTCTAAAAGGACATTTGGTTATTATTGAGAGCTATTTATTTTAGATTCATTTTCTTTCAGCATCTACTTGTTTTCGTATCTTGCAGCAATGATGCAAGAAAAAGCGTGATCGCGGAAGTGCCAAGTGGCAACAAAAGTTGCTTTCGCATGGCCTTGAAACCGGTTACTGCAATCTTTAAACATATGGCACCTTCTTATCGAACGATCTATTAAAATATGCGAAAATCTAGTTTAAAGAATCGGCCTAAAGGGAGAATACGTTATTTGGTTTCTGGCTTTTGCGTTATCGAAACATAATTTGCGTAAGCTAATACCTGGGAAGGCTTGCCCTTGAAATCTTTGATGATGTCCTCCGGCTGCACGTCCTTAATTTTGTTTTTCTTTATAGCATCTGCGAGAACGCGCTCGGCCTCCTGGTACTTGGAGGTCGCCAGCAGCCATCGAGGAGATTCCGACATAAACCTGAAATAAATCAGGTGAATCAAGCCGCCATATTAAATGCATTGTTAAAAACAACTTGTTATATTAGTCTGTAAAATATCTTTGCGAGTTTCTGGGCAGGCTTATATTATCCTGTATACAAAACTGACACATGGCGCAGAAAATAGAAAAAAACTACACCCACCCACTTGCTTATTTGCGTGTCTTAAAATAGATGGCGTGCTCGCCATATCAGCAATCCAATTAATTATGTGCGTTGTTTTGGTTTGCGAAGAGAGACACCTATTTCTGAATAAACCCCTCTTACATTATTATTTGGATAAGTACCTACTTAAGAAATAGATCCCAATTCGTTGATGTTAACGGCCATGTTTCAAACGTTCTATCTGTCACTTCCGGTGTGCCCCAAGGAAGTGTGTTGGGACCATTACTATTTCTTATTTATATAAATGATCTAACCGAAGTGGTTTCTTCGTCTGTTTCCATGAGATTGTTTGCGGATGACTGCATTGTTTTTAATGACATCAACACTGCTGACGACAATCTTGCGCTTCAAGAATCTATTATCGAGATAGAGCACTGGTGTGAAGCTTGGTATATGGATTTGAATATTGAAAAAACTGTGCTTCTAAAAGTTACACGAAAAGAACATATAAGCTCATTTGAGTATCAGCTTCACAACATTGCCATTCTTGAGGTCACTAGCTATAAATATCTAGGTGTTACCATTACTAATCGTTTAATTTGGTCTACACACATCTCAAATATTTGCTCTAAAGCTTTCGCTAAACTGTGTTTTCTAAGGCGAAAGCTCAAACACATTCCCAGTAGTGTTAAGCTCCTCGCATACAATACGTTCATCAGGTCAAAACTCGAATATGCATCAGTCATTTGGGATCCCCACAATAAAAAAGATATCCACCAGCTTGAACTTGTACAAAGAAAGGCAGTTAGGTTTATATTCAGTAAATACAATAGATTGGACTCGCCCACGGAACTTATGAGGGATAACCAAATACCACCTCTCGATACACATCGGAAAATGACTCGTATTTTATTTCTTTACAACATCCTGACATCCAGAGTAAGCTTAAATACACTCCCATATCTCAATCAACTAACTTCAAGAAAAACACGACACAATAGGGATCACGCACTACAGCCCATCTTCGCAAATGCCTTTAAGCACAGTTTTTTTCCGCGCACTATTTCGGACTGGAACTTGCTACCAGAAACCATTATTCAGTCAACCAATTTCATTCAGGAATTAGAACGGTACCTATTTCGATAATGCATTCCGCAGCAGTGGTCTTGTCTTCCTTTGTATTATTGTTTTTGTCATTTTTTCATGTGCACCCATATGTTGCACTTTTTGCCCCTCCTGGTTGGGCCAGAGAACTGGCCTGCAGTATTGTAAAATAAATAAATAAATAAATAAATAAATGTTACCACACGAGGCGATGTGGGCAAATCTGCATTGCGAAAAAGTTTCGCTTCTCGTGGGCCTCATGGGACAATGACTTAGGCATGAGCTCCCGATATAATTGAACTAAATTTTCTAACGTATTTCTTTTTAAACGTTCACGGTTCATTTAAGAGAAATGATCTGGTTCATCAGCGTAAATTGAATGAAAAAAGTACAATCACCCTCCGCTGTCAAGAAGGTGAGGTCTTATATGGGGTGTCTTTAAGGCTTAACATGTTAATTTAAAAATGCCATGAAAGCCACTAATGCGATCTGTACAGAAGCGCCATACGGCCCCGGGAACATATTAAAAATAATAATCGTCATGGTTTGTCTATTATATAACTAAGATTCGTTGGCTATTTTTGTAATTAGTGCGGATGAAGATATAGTTCTAAGCAAAAACCAAATGAGTGCCTTTGAAAGCCACTAAATAAGTAATTGTATAAACATTTGAAGCGCGTCGGAAGAGCGGTGGTGCGCTAAAGTTGCCTCTTGTGCAACAGGCGCAAGGCTATTGTAGCAAAAACACACCCGCAAAGTTGTTGTTTTGGATTTTGTCTCTATCATTCGAGATTTCGCATCGCCAGCTTTGCGTTCGTTGCACGAGTCGTAACATTAGCGCAATACCGCGCTTCCATGGCGCCCCGATTCTTTCTCAAATGCACACATCTAGTAGGTTTCGACGACACACAGCACGTTAATAGTTAATATAATAAGTTCATTTTCAATCATATTACGTTGATGAACAAATTTTAGTTGGTTATTCGACTTATCGGGATGATTAATTCTCTATATTGTATCCCCCTTGTCTTACACCTAAACAGCACAGTCCGCATTAGTTTAGATTTCACTTCCTTTTTTTAAACAAATTCGTAAAGCCATAAAAACACCACCCTGTGCATCATTGGCTTATTGCATCAAAATAATCATAAAATAGAAATTTTTGTGTAAATATTTCACAAACCTTTGGGAGAGTTGTATTTTATTAAAATTAAGGACCACGTTTGTTTGTTTGTTTGTTTGTTTGTTTGTTTCGCCTTTTGTTTGGGGGGGGGGGGCTCCGTCGATATTACTGAACTCTGATATTCGATCCTGTCAGAACACGCAGTCGGGGTTAATTTTACATATGAGTCTAAACGCCCGCTGGACCAATTATGTCTGCATATTGGTTGTATGTGTGGCTGGGTTGGTGAATGGATTTTCATTAATTGCTCTCATGTTCGCCTAAATTTATCTGATTTTCAGCGGATAGTCTGAGTTTCTTTGGTAGAAAAAATGAAAGCCGTTTACAACTCCCTGTAACGCCGAATTAGAGCGCAGCTTTTGAGGAGGAGGAAGGAAGGGTACTGAGGTTCACGTGTTTTCAGGAGGGGTGGTCACGTGACCTTGGTGGGGTCACATGACCTCCTCCCCAAGGTCACGTGGGGGTCACGTGACCTGGGGGTGTCACGTGACCCCCGTTGTCACGTGACACGTGACACGTGACCTCGGGGGGTCACGTGACCCCCAGAAAATTTTTTTCCGCCCGCTAACTTTAGCGGGGAAATTTTTTTCCGCTAGATTTAGCGGGTAAATTTTTCCGCTAGCTATAGCGGGGAAATTTTTTCCGCTAGATTTAGCAGGGAAATTTTTCCGCTAGAATTAGCGGGAAATTTTTCCGCTAGATTTAGTGGGGGAATTTTTCAGCTAAATTTAGCGGAGAAATTTTTCCGCTAGATTTAGCGGGGAAATTTTTCCGCTAAATTTAGCGGGGAAGAATTTTCCGCAAATCTAGCGGGGAAATTTTTCCACTAAATTTAGCGGGGAAATTTTCCCGCTAGATTTAGCGGGGAACTTTACCCATAATGCACCGCGCGGTTACTCTGACGGCGAAGGCGACGCTGACGGCGACGCCGACGCCGCTCAAGCCGGGAACGGGCGCTTAAGAGCTGCGCTCTAAAACGAAGATAATATTTATTCTAACCTCATTACATACGGCACTTAGTAGCTTCATGTATTAATCGGATTATTAACAACAGAGTGATTAATTATATAAGAATAAGCATTTATCAATATTTTAGGGGCATTTTACCGATCAAGTGCAGTCGAGAACCCCTATGGTCACATGCCAAAGTCGCCTTCGGTAAAGGGCAATACTCACTAAGTGTGCTAACTTCGTACTCTTATAGAACACAGAAGTACACTTCACATGTATTTTTCCATAATATAAATACCCTAATGTAATTTTAGTGTAATTCGTAATTTAGTGGTGCGGTTCGCGCGTCGTCCCAGTCCGTCGAATAAGTGAGCCTACAAAAAGTAAAGGTTTATTATATTTTTAGTAAACTAAAATATACTTAAAGTTGTTTTAAACGGTGTTTTATCAAAAAAAAAGCTGCAAAAAGTAGTATGCATTAAGCGTATTGCATTTCGACGACGGCGCAGTCCAAGGGTAACGCCTGCGTGCACGGTGCCTCGTGGAAACGACCGAAGCGTTAGAGCGTATCGGTTCTCTCAGCTGATGCATCAACGCACGATAGCTCGAGGGACCCCTCTACGACGTTCTATCGTAGGTACGTAGCATGCTTGCCTAGCCTAGACCTTGGGCCACCCCTGAGAAGGTGCTCCAGTCCGGTTGTAGCGAGATCACTTGTTTCGAAATAAGCGCAGCTGACGATCGGATGGATCTAACCAAGCTGGTCCAAACAAATGTCATGGCGCTCGTCATCTTCGTGCGTTTCCTATCACCGGCTAGATTAATCACGCACGGGAAAAATGTCTAGGCTCAGGGTGCATTCATCACGTGTGATTGGTTTGGCTGTTGGTAGCAAACGCGCTAAAGACGACGAACGTGGCGACTATGCACCCATTTGCCCCAAAAGGTGCAAAGAAGCACAAATCTACGCTGCATTGGATCGTAGCGTGGGCTTCTCTCAGACTTAATGTGAAACGAGCGTAACTTAGTTTAGTACTTTCACTGAGTACCTCTGACTCCCAGAATATAGTAGAGCAGCCTTGTCGTGGAAATTCATTTGTCTCTACAGGCAATGATAGGTCTAAGAAACCACGCAGGGCGTGGTTTCTTAGAGAGTTTTTAGTGATGCGTATGGCAGAGCGCAAGTTCGTCTACTTCTTTTGCAGGGGTTGTGATGACGTCAGGGCTCCATGCTCTGACTGGCTCTGATTGAAGGATAGTGGGTATAACTCAAGGCAGCTTGCTTTGAGGTCTACCCGCTATCCTTCGATCAGAGCCTATCACAGCCAATCAGTCAGTTCTGACGTCAAAACAACCCCTGCAAAAAAAAGCGGACAAACTTGCGCTCCGCATAGGAGCAAATGCGAGCGCTGTACGTTTGCGTTAGCGTTGCGTGCTCTACGCTGCGCATGTGAGTCGGCGCCATTCGCCAATCCAAGGAGGCGGTTTGGGGCTCCGAGCACGCTCAGTGTGAAACGTGCGTAAATGCTATAGAGCAAACGCGCCGTGCTTGCGCTATTTGTTCCTACGCGGGGATCGGTGACCGAGTGGGCTAGCGCACGCCATTTCGGAGCACGTGGAGCGAAAGGTCGCGCTGCAGAATTCAGGGATCCTGGGTTCATTCTCCACCTTTGCCCGTTTCTATCTGGATGAGCATCGTACCGGCGTGCTGTCGTGTATCACTACTGCGTGGTGCACGTTAAAGACCCCAGGCTAGCAGTTGTACTGCACTGGCTAAATTTCTCAACTACAGCAAGTGACTCGTCGCAACTTTGAAATGGCTGACCAACTACACATTTTCTAAATATCGACACAACCCCAATTACGTTCCTATACGCGATACCAAAACTCACTATTATGGTCACGCTTCTGGCTTTGCGATTTCTTTTTCGGCGTCCTTATCGAAAAAAGTGCAATCTCACTAACTTCGGGGTGACCATCGTGACTTTTAGTATGCGCCAAGAAAGTGAGAGATAGAAGGAGACGGAGGGCGCTTGGAGTCGTCAGAACGCCGAACTCTGGTTGAAATGATTAGTGGCTAGACCTAAAGCTAGCAGCGTCCTTTAACTCCTCTGCACTCGTCGAACACCTTGGAACGCGGTGTGCAGGCGTCCGGCGTTTTGCTTTTTGCATTCGTACGCGTTCGACGACTGCAGTGGCGACAAAGGCAGCTAGCCTTAGGTCTACCCACTAATCATTCAAATCAGAGCTCGGCGTTCCGACGTCCCCACGTGTTCTCGTCTCCTCCTCTCTCTCACTTTTTCTCCACATTGCGTGTACGAGTGAATGCGAGCGCGTGCGAAGTCCAACAACTGCGGTCTTTGATTGGCGCACGGCGACGACGCGCATGCGTAGAATGGAGCACGCAACGCTAATGCAAACGCAGGGCGCGTGCGTTTACTTGAATACTAAACTCGCTAATATTTAGCTCGGAACTGTCCACGCCTAACGCTTTTTAGGCTGCCATTGACTATAGTACAAAGCACGCAATTCCCGGTTTGGAGAAGGTCAAAGATCTACCGCCGAGAAAATTCTCGGGGCAGGGGGCTTTGCATATCAACTCGCGCTGAATGTGTACATGAATCATCCTCTTTTTCACTGATATTTGGTTTTTTGCAAGCATTTCATCATTCACCTTTCTTAAAATTTGATGCTACTCGTATGTACGATCTTAAGAATGGCCCTCCATGTCACTTTTAAACATGTACTTAAACACATATTACGTTCAAGCATGTACGTAAACAATGCGTTGTCATAACCCGAAACGCCATCCACTGACACTCTCCCACAAGTCCTCTTTGAATCATTTTCACCATTTGTTTTTGTTTCTTCCTGCACAATGCCATCTCATCATCGATAAGTATAAACTACATGTAAGCGATTTGGCGAGCGACGAGGTCCTGCTGTCGCACGATCGGCCGCGTGACGATGCAAACCACGTGAAAGCGACGGGAGCAAGGGACCAAGGCGATGACCGACGTTTTCTAGAATGACGAGGGACAATGATGCGGGACAATGAGAAATCTCCGTCACTCGTCCCTGATTCGAGTCCCTTTTCGCCGTCGCTCGTTTCGTCGCTCGCCACTCGCTAACATGCGGTTCAGCCTTCATTCGCTGCGGCGCAGTACTTCATTGTGTTAGCAAGATGGTTTTCTGCGGCGCTGCCTTTCTCCTGAACCAAAATAAATATGACTGACTATAACCTCAAATTCGTGTTGAGATTTGGAGACAATGACTTTAATCACTGGAAACGTCATAACGGTAGGACGTTCTAAGCCGCGATTACATTCTTATCAGTGGTCGTGATATGAGAGCACGGCATCGCGCGTTGATAACAATGCTTACATAATTGGCTAAATGTTTTAAGCTGTCATTTAGAATATCAAGGCAAAACGCAGGTTGATTCCAGCTTGCACCAAACTATTAAACATTTTTTTAATAAAGGGAATGGCAGCACATTTTATATATTTCACTTACCCAGGTTCGTAAAAAAATTAACTTTCTGGAAAATCAGGCGTAATGTATAACATAGTAGCTTAAATGGCAGGTATTCTATTCTAGTATCACAAAAAAAAAAAGAGCACAGCGATAACATATTCAAAAAACGTCAAGACTTTTTACAGTAAACTGCCCCACTATTTAGCTTAGGTATACTAGTGATTAATTCGGGTAATAAGCGAGTCATAGAGGGAACAAAACAGGTTTTGCCTCCTATCTGCTAACGTTTTTCTTCTGTGATGGAATTGCAAGATGCTACATTCGAATGGTAGTTTGGACTACCTGTTTCTCATGAGCACTTGGCTTTTCGACCAACTCCCCACCAGCGGCGATGGACTTCCGTTCCCGGTGCACTAGTCTCTGCATGCCGTCGCAGGAGAATGAAGGCGGCTGTTCACGAGACAAACTTTGTCCTGGAGCAGCTGCAGTTCCAAGAAGTTTTACCTCCCCACCTTAAAACCCGAACCCCGCGCCATCCGACTTCTGGCTGTGTTCCAATATGAAGGAGCACTGAAGGCTACACGGTTTTCGTCCAACGACGAGGTTACCGATGAAATGCTCCGTTGATGTCGTCAACAGCTGCGTTCGTACTTCTACGACAGCATGCAGATATTAGTGCAGAAGTAGCTGAAGTGAATCACTGCTGTTTGAGACTATATTGAAAAGTGATGCTCTCCTGGAAACAATGAAATTCCAAACTCTCATTTGAACGTAAGGCATTTCGATTCCATCAAATATTAAAAAAGTTTCAACCTAGGAGGCAAAACTTAATGACCATCCCTATAATGCAACCGTCGGTGTCCTGTCAAAAACGGAGCATAATGTATAACCATAGGAATATGACGGCAATTGAATTTTTATAGTTTGTTTATTTTTTCCGCCTTGGTCAGAAACAAACTTATTGTATAATATATTTTTTTACTTAAAACATGAGCCGATTCGACTACGTATGAAATAGATAACGCTGATACGTCTACATCGCTTCTGCGTGTCTGGTTGTCTTTTTTAACCGATACATATGTCTAATATACTTCTTTGTATAATGTTCTACCGTTTTCCTGAAACAAAGCAATTCGTAACAAAAGTGAACTACGACATTTGGGGGGCATTATCTTTTCACTGAGTTATACGAATGCAAATATCCGCAAGCACGGCTAAGACACATCCGATCCTGAGTGCAACTCAAAATAAAGAAAGACCGAAACAACAAATGCACTTCAAGGAAAAAAATAAAACTACGCAAAAATAAATTGACATAGGGTATTGCACAACTATTTGCATCATGGCAGATATTCACACAATCTAAATTGAACATTAATTAGAGGAATCCTTATCGCCGTTTTTCTTTTAACTTTAATCGGGGTATAAACTGATAATTTACAATATCTATCAAACAACAATGCCGGAGGTGATTTCTTGGGTACGAAGCGCGTGATTGAATGTGAGTCTTTACCGAACGCTGACTCAGCACTCCTGTTTCATACATGCTCAGAGTCTTTGCCGAAGAATGGACGATTCTGCGAATTGACACATCAGCTACTAGTTGGCGTGAGGTTATAAAAAGCGTCTATACAGGCTTTAAGATTACAGTACAGGACATTATATATTTAACTTACGAGATACACTAATTTCTACGGTGTAAATGGGTGAAGTACCAATAGCATTAAATATAACGATGTTTATAAGGTAAGTTAAAATTACGTTATGCAACACATACACGCAAACTCAAGCACAGGGGGATCTTTAACTCACATCCAGTTCAAAGCGAGTAGCAGGTACGCGAGCGATATGACCAGCTGCATGTGAAACCAGTCACGGATGAACCAGGCCAGTGCCACGAGCGTCAGAAGCCCAGTGGTCCAGCCACCGCTCGAGATGAGCGAACCCAGGGCGCGGTGCCGAGCAGACAAGACCTCCATTACTGAAAGAAACCGAGAAAGCTCTAATCACTCTACCCACGGTCCAGCTTGAAGATTTCTGTTCCACGCGTGTGTCCGAACATAGCCTCAAATACATTTCTTTTAGTATATCGTGGTACCCGTTTTATATAGGCTGCTTTAGTTTGCCTCGTACTTTGTTTCCTTGACTTTCGTTTTATTTTATATAAGTTAAATTTGCAAATTATTATCCCTCTGCAATAAGAAAGGCAGTAAAATTCTCCCATTGTCATATACAATATTAAACGCAGAAAGGTTGACCAAAATGAAGTTTTTTTTGTTGCTTTACCCGTCATATTCGAGCATTTAAGTCAATTCAGCATATGTTTAATATAAAAAAATTGTGTTATACTTCGATAATCGAAAATTTAGTTTTAGAATAATAAAGCACATTTATAAAACTATTAGCTAAGTTCGCTTATCGCTACGACTTTGAATTTTTTTGGCACACATATGTAGTTGCTATATTATAAGAAATGTTTGATTTTCAAACAGGGTCTAAATAAGACTGCCCTTACTCGCTGCTAGCCATAAATAAAAATATTTTATTAATGCTGGTCGCGTTCTAAATGTTAGCACTCAGGAGTCAGATCAAAAGGGGTCTAATGTGCAGTATTTTATGTGCTTTGCGAGAAGGCAAGCTTTTAAGAACTCAGAAGACAACTCGGGGGCCCAATGTAATCCCACCGGGGGCCCAATGTAATCCCACCGGGGGCCGCGTAACCAACCCGAGACCACCTAGGCACCAACCCGCATGTTACAGGCTTGTGAATGTAGTGTCTCATTGAGTAGATCGAGATTCGTCGAATCAAATCATACTTGTTAGGCAGAACCAGAAACCGGCTTGATTGGCAAGTAACAAACAGCAGGCAAAATATCTCAGGTATTTCTTTACCGAGAAGAAGCACTGAACATTTACGACTATAAAATACAAATTTGGCCTAGACGTTACTTCGTTGTTGTTGTTTTTTGTGTTTTTTTATAAGGGGGGTAGGACACACTGTTATTTTTCCGTTGTAATAAAAAGGTAGTAATTACAAGGTCATAAATATCAGGCATTAAAACACAAAGTGCGGAACTGCCTTTGAAGCCACCTTTTGCAGGCTAAATTTCAAATCTGCAGGGTTTGTTTGTACTACAATAGCTTATATCTCGTTGCAAAACCCAATATGCCCACGAGAGAAAAATAAATTAAGATAAATCATGTTTTGCGCGCTGTGTCATATTTAGCAAGGGTGCTTTCCAGCTTTAAAAAAATTCAAACAGATTCGTAACACGAAAACGGAGAAAAGTGAGAAATTCCGAAAGTACAAATTTGTAAGCAAAAAGGTTTCTACTAGTGGGTCTGCCAACCCCTTTTTTATATTTAAATATTTTATTAGATATTAATATGTACCCGTTTTTATGAACGCATCTCATATGTAGCTCATTCTGAACAATTCAAATTATAATGAAAACACAAGGAATAGTAATTCATTACCAAATGTAAATGTCGTATTCTGGATTCCTCCGATTCCCAAAGAGGAAATAAACCTCCCAATGTTTAGCATCAAAAAGCTCGACGAGAAAGCTGTCATGACACCAGCAACGATGGGAACAGGCACCATGAACGCCAATGCCCGCTTTCTTCCGTACCTGCAAATGAAAAAAGAAAACGAAGTCATCCTGATGAATTACTTCAAAGTATTTGCGCTTCGATCGTCCCAATGACCTTATTAATAGTGGTATGCAGGCAACTAACAAATGGACACAATGAAATAACTTTGATTGATCAGTGGTTTCGGGTTGTTGGTCAAAATGCTTGATACAATGCTACAGCGATATTGATAAAATGTATGATTGAAGTACCCATAAATCGAATTTTTTGCAAACTTTTACCCCTGACAACTAAAAAAAGAAAGGGGCTTGCTTCTTTGAAATTGGCTTGACATGGCTCCCATCGGGTGTTACTTGGATCTCGCCCGATATATAAGATGACCGAGGAGATGCCCGAGCGTCTGGATTCGGGTATATAGCTCGGAGTTAATCACTGCTATCCAATGAGTGCGATTTCTCCGATGTGACAAAATGAACGGTGTTTTCAAATATACAGTTTTTTTACTGCCCTGTCGCAGTCTTTGTTTTGAGGTCTAGTCATTCGCCAAGCTGCTTCCGTTGATTGCAGTGCTCTTCGAGAAAGTAGGCACACCTGCATTTTCAGAGTTAAGTTCGAGTGAGAACGAGCTGAACGATACTTCCAGTCAAAAGTGTGGAGGATGAAGAAGTAGGCGCGTAAGGGGGCTCAGGCGAAGGAAAAGCGCCATCACGGGCGGGCGAGACATAACGACCAAGTAGTCGGTGATCGAGCGCGCAGGCAGAGAACGTACAAGGCGGAGCAGCGGAGTTGAGGCCGCACAGGCACCGCCTCGCTCGCAAAAGCAAGGCGGACCGGAGGTCGGAAAACCGCAGCCAGTCATACCCCTCTACCCGGGCCCCGAGCGGGCATAGAACCACCTAAGTACTACCAAATATTATCTGATGGTAGCGTTTGTTGCGTGTGGTTTTCTCGGGGGTGAACGGAGCTAAGCATGATCAGGCAATATCAACGAACGACACACAGAACGAGCCTGTCATTCTCAAGCTGTCTGAGTTTGTCTAATCTCAAGTGTTCAATTAAGTCTAGGATTTTGTTATTTTCATGATTTACAAGAAATAATGAACGAAATTGAGAAATGGCAACGGGAATTTCTGATGTAACGTTTCGCTTCCATACTAGTCGTATCCCGAAATAAACAGGTAATTGCCATTTTAGTCGCTAAAAAATGCTTTACTGTCATAAGCACATCAATTCGCCTATATAAGAACTATTTTAAAGAAAGCACGGCGCCTTCAAATAGAATTTTTGTTTAATCGTTCTAAACGTTCCTCGAATCATAAAGAATGAGTGCATGATTAGGTTGTCTTAAGTGTGGAGAACGGTGATAATGCGTTGCAGTTCTCTCACACAAAACGACCTTACATAGTTAAATACACTGACCTTCATCGATGATACGCGGAAAATTGGATTCAAATCTGTCTAATATTGCCTAATTACAATTCAATTTGTACATCTGCCTAGGCAGTTAAAAGTTTTTTTGTTTTTTTTACATTGAACGATAGAGCTGAATGATATTTTCTCACCAATCTGAGAGATGAGCGTAGAAGAAGTTTCCAACCATGAGTCCCACCATGTACACACTTTGGGAAGCGGCTCGCAGCCAGATGCGATCACACACCAAGTCAAACTGCAGAAACATAAGCAAAGAATTGTGATGGCAAAGTAAAACCAGGAAGGGTTTGGGCGGTCTTGTGTGCCACAGTAGGGACCCTCTATAATTTGACTTATGTTGTTGTTGATGTTGTTTTCTTAAATTTCGAATCAACACAATAAAGATTGAATAATATAAAAAAAATATGTGGGACACTATTGTTCAGATCTTTGTGATAGGCCAAGAGGAACATGGTAAACATGGTGGCGGGAAAAAATGAATTATTTTATTTGAGCTGGAAGCACCTAGTGAGGCCGCCTTTTTTAACTCTTAAAATACGTAGTCACTGACATCCTAAGAAGCGCAGGGTGAGTTGTGACATTAAGCAATGCAAGCGTGACGTTTTGCATTGCTTAATGTCACAACTCAGACTGCGCTTTTTTTGGTCTAAACATATGTTTCGGCATCTTTATTCGCTCAGCTGCCTCCGTAAGTTGCGCTGATTGGCTCTCCGAGTGTTGTGCGTGAAAGTGGACGCACAGACTTTTTTAGAGTGTGGCAAGTCGCAAGCACGTTATTACTATTTTGCGATCAATAGAACCGCGGCTTTAGCCAATTAGAACGCCGAAGAACGGATGACAAAGCAAGAAGTGTGAAAAATAAAGAAAACATTTGGTATGTTGAGCTGTCGGTAGTTATAGAACCAAGTTGTGTGTGCCAGTGAGTAATGCTCTGATAAGGTAACAAACCTGATTGGTGAGTGTGTTGGTGTGGGTTCCTCTGTCGTACTCCCAATTCGAGCAGCGAACTCTAGAATCGTTGCGAATGAGGATACTGCCATTCAGCAGTTCCTCAAAAGCAAACATCTCGCACCGGCTTGTTGTCACTTCTCCGCTATCTGAAAGAAAAAAACAAGAAACAAGAATTGAGAAGTACGCTGGGCAATGCGCATCACAGAATGGATCATCCCTTAATGTGATAAGCATTGATAGGTTGCAGCGATTGGCTGCAGATCGTTTCAACCTACGGAGAGTAAACGTCAATGACGAACCTGAAAATATATTTGGACATCTAGAAATAGTCGGTTTCCCAGGATATTCCGACAACCAGACTACTTCAACATGCTTTGAACAATTGGTTTGGTGGATTTTGTTTCGCCGAATCATAGGCGATGGTTTACCTAACCTGCTCTTTGAGCCTCGCATTAACAGTCGTATTGGTACACGTGTCCCGATGGGATGTGATGCGTGTAGTCGCCTTTTGCAGCTCGCTTCCCTCTCAATTAACAAAGACAATACCTCGTGGGAGAGACGGCACCCAGGATCGCTTGTATATTATCACCCGAATATTCGTGTAAGAATGTATAAGTGTGTTTTTGTTATTTTCGTCACTTTTGTTTGTAACCACCCGGTTGGTGACAGGGTAACGTGGAGTGCATGAGCGCAATGCCCATCTCTACACAACTGCACACCGAGTGGCTCTGGGATATAATTATTATAAATAATAGCAATCTCACTGCACTGCGGAACTGAGCATTACAGAGGACGTAAAAAGCTATCCACTGTGTCACAACGTAGGCTGTCTTTACGAATAAAACGTATAGGCAAAACTAGATGGTTTAAAATGACCATAGTTACAAAAAAAAGAAAAAAACAGATTAGGGCAGACAAAGAAGAAAGCACAACAGCGAAGGCTCGAGCACAATTCACAATTTATTCGATATTTAGCCTATTATCGATAATTTGGAAACAATGTAGTTGCCTTGTGTTTGTTAAAGGAAGGACAAAAAAACGAATCAAAACTAGTGGAAAGTGTCGTATTTGCTTTTTTAACATCTTGCACAACCTTACAGGATCGGCAAGTAAGTTTGGTGAGAAAGCTGGTTTTCGCCCTTACTTTAGGCACAGTCTGTTGGCCACATTTCTGACACCTAATGTTGCTTGCGCTAACAAAAGAGAGAGAAGGACGTGGATTTTGTATCGGGAGGTATACACGGGAGGTGAGACAACAGCACCGCCGCCTTCTAATGGAAAAAAAAAAATATGTCCAACGTTTGCTTGCATTTGCGACAAATGCCGCAAGTTGGCACAGCACGTTTAGAATTATATCATATCTTCGGAAGTCACTCGAGGAGAACTCGTTATTCGCACGCAAGTTTTCAAAACCATGCCGTGTCTATACTCCGTTTCCCCTTACGTGCGGACGCAGCGGACGCTACGAGCTATCCCAGCGGATCCCGCTCTGTGAACGCAGCCCGTGAAACACTTTCCGTGCGTGTAGGAATGCTTTCGCACTCCTACAAGTAAGCAGTCTGAAGTGCCTCTGCCGAAATTTTATTAAACTGTATGTACAAAGAACCTCATATTATTGGAATAGAAGTACATGAACTGTTTGTCTGCCGGCGCACGAGCTGCCATTTTGTGGTCTATTTTCGTAAAATAACTCGGTATAGAATGAATGTGCCAAAAATCTGAACCCCACAATGTGGTTAATTCGGCCAGTTGGTTGTCCTTGCATTTTAAAAGCGCCCAAATTCTGAATACAGAATTACAGGACGCTGTGTTGTTATGGAGCTTGTCTCCACACCGTCAATTTTCACGCTTTTATGATTTTAATTACATCTCAATTACTCTACATATCCGATATCGGTTCCTCCATGTATGACAACGCAAGTCATGATTTTCAGAAATAGCCGGTTTAAAATATCTTAGTCTAAACGGAGCATGGGCGTGGCCCAAGTATAATCGCTATCACTTCCTTGAGCAGCGAGACTTTAGTCTGACACTTCAGGAAGCGCAGGGCTTTACAATTCGCGGTCATTTTATTATCGCTCCATAGGTATTAAGAGTGAAACAGTGACCGATAAGAAGGGCCAAGAGCCCACCACGAAGCCAGAAGCGCCAACATCTAAATTAAGAATGCCTAATAAACGACCTGCGTTGAGAAAGAGGAGTAGACGAGAGGCTCGCGGGGTCTTCAGAACGGCGAGCTCTGGTTGGAATGATTAGGGGGTAGACCTCAAGCTAGCTGCATTTGTGTTCACTGCACTCGTCGAGCGCGTTGGAACGCGGAACGCTGGATTCTGGCGTTTCGCTAACTAACATAACAAACAAACGAAAATTCCTGTTCTTTGTCCTATCTTTCTAAACATTTTGTTTTTTTGCTTGTTGTGTTGGTTAGTGACGATCTTGGTTTCAAAGTTTATATAAGAGGTTTAGTGAATAAACTTATTAGCTGAGTTTGAGACGTCGTCTGAGTCACTTAATTCCCTGTCTCATCTACTTTTGGCTGTTTCAAGGTTTTTTCACACCCAGTCTCTGGTGTTTTAACATAATGGCACTGAACCTGACACCTTACGTTGTTATGTCATGCTCAATGTTACTGCCCCGTCTCTTAATGTTGTCGTCGTTGTTATTCTTTTTTCAATGAATAATTTTAGCAACGTCATTCGCGGAGCTCCCTCCGCAGAACGCAGAGATTGCCTGTTTCAAGTGTTTTGCGGGAAAGTAGGGTTACCGATAGTTTTTACAGTGCACGGCTCTCTTTTCATACCGCCTAATTATCGAACCCATATTCTAGTATAAAATTTGCAAAGGGTACACCATACATCAAGACGTATGGATCTATCGCAAATACAGGGCTAGATCGTGCGTTTCTAATCTATGTCTAAGAAAGAAATAACCTTTATTTATTGTTATAAATGAACACCGGAATGTTTTTCGTTTTTGTTCTTTGTTGTGATGCATACTAGAAAGCGCACTTTACCAATCAGTGAAAATGCCACATTTGGACAAATAACTTTTCTTTCAAGAAAGCAATTTTAAATTTACCTTCGTGAGCTGTGCTTTGAAATCAAGCGCGCCAAATGCACGGAGTGATCGTTTTACATACTGACTTGTACAGTACTCATTACGAGTAATCAAATTACATAATTTCGATTACATGTTACAGCATTTTTTTATTGTGGTTGCTTAGAGATGGGTATCACAAGTGCATGCTGAATACTTTTAATATAATACAGGGTGGTTTCATTTGAAATCGAACACGCTTGTCGGGCTGGGTCTTTTGATTTTTTTTTTTAAATATATGTAATTGCCCCATTTCCGGAAAAAACAAAACCGCTTTCCAAAATTTTTTAAAAACATATTTCGCTTCACAAAAATTATTGGGTGGAGCAGGGTGAAAATCTGTTTTTTACTCTGCGATTTTTCTACCCAGTTCTGTACGCTGGTATGAATACGGGAAGCATGCAAAACTCACAGTAATTTTTTGATCTCTTGTATGTTATTTGGAGTATTTTTTAGTTTAAAGAAAAAATACTTTTGTAGTTTTGTTTATTGAGGTAAAAAATGCCGAACATCGTCTCTTTGACAATCCGGTGACATCTTCAGAGCCCTGTAACTTATGAGTTATTATATTTGTCGCTTAACAAATACTATCCGGGTGTAGCCCTATACATGGAATTTCGACGGGTATAAGTTTAGTTTATGTTATTTTCACTGAATTTTTTATATAAAATTTGAAATATCGTCGAAAATGAAATTAATTGATATTTTGAACCCACTTTATCCAAAAAGGCGATTTATTATTTCGTTCAATTTTTTTTATTATTGCTGCCGATCAAATTAACTTTCAATTGGCTTGATGCGATTTCCCCCTTTTCTTGTTTTATCTTCTAAAGAAGTGATCGAAATCGCTCCCACGTTCTCAGAACGGCCAAGCGCAGTTTCCGCAGGTCGCCTTCGCTGCAAAAACTATACTGCTTATTTGTGTGTTCAAATGCAGCGGGTAAATTAATTTCGATTGAGAACACTTGTGCTTGGCTACATTGTATTTTATTAATTTTTAATGATGGCAACTGACATTCCTTAGTCTGATATTTAGCGGTGCAGCGGATGTTCCATTATTCGACGTTTAAAGCCAGGGCACAAAGGGCGGAGAAAACGAAACGAGCTCTTCATGTAGCCAGACCGGGATCATATACCTGTACAATCTTTGCATTAAGCTCGGTGCGACAAAGTGGAGAAACTAAAAGTCTACAGAGACTTTGAGTGACTGCTTTCGCTGCCTTCTGTGCATGTGGGAATCCCTGCTTCTTGGCATCAGAGATATCGATCAGTCTTGAACAAAACCCAACACTTTTATTTTTAACTTCACACACTCGTTCAAACAGAAGGGCCACCGTCTCAAGTTCTTGCTTCGGCTCCAGTTTTCGTTCTGTCCGTCTCGACTTACCACGCTGTTGAACTTCTCGGGTGCATCCTACCGACCGCTGCGGTGCAAAGTTCAGCTCGCCCCCGCACTCGATCGTCTCCACAGGCAAGCCGATGCCGTTGTCAAAAAGTTCCAATATTGCGTTGCTCGTGAACTGGACTCTTTAAAGCACAACAACATATTGTTTTACAAGTGCATCCTAAATATATTAGCGTTAATTAATAAAAGTGACTATTTATCGCCAATTGGTGTTTGTGTTCTGTAAAAAATTGTCTTCGCTTAATGTAAACTCAGTCCGTTTTCCTCACTTTTTTTTGCAAACTGCTTTTCCTTCTTAAAGAAGGGCATGTGATATTACATATTTTTTCTATACACGCTGACAATAAAGAACAGGCGATTACATGGTTATTTGATCGCACGCGACAAGACACATCATTGACTGGCGCCCGTGCCGGATGCTTCCTGGGTGTAACGAAGATGGGCCTATAGCGCGAAGGGCCGGGCGTGCTGTACGTTTCTTACAAGCTGTGTATAGCACAAACAGATATATGACCCCGGTCTGGCTACATGAAGAGCTCGTTCCGTTTTCTCCGTACTTTGTGCCCTGGCTCTAAACATCGGATAATGGAACATCGATCCGCTGCACCGCTAAATATCAGACTAAGGAATGTCAGTTGCCATCATTAAAAACTAATAAAATACAATGTAGCCAAGCACGAGTGTTTTCAATCAAAATGCATTTAACCTCTGCATTTGAACACACAAATAAGCAGTATAGTCTTTGCAGCGAAGGCGACCTGCAGAAACTGCGTTTGGCTGTTCTGAGAACGTGGGAGCGATATCGATCACTTCTACAGAATATACAACAAAAAAGCGGGAAATCGCATCAAGCAAATTGAAATTTTATATTATCAGCAGCAATAATAAAAAAAATTGAACGAAATAATAAATGGCCTTTTACGATAAAGTGGGTTCAAAATAGCAATTAATTTCATTTTCGACGATATTTCAAATTTTATACAAAAAATTCAATGAAAAATAACATAAATTAAACTTATACCCGTCGATATTCCATGTATAGGGCTACACCCGCATAGTATTTGGTAAGCGAGAAATATAATAACTCATGAGTTACAAGGCTCCGAAGTTGTCACCGCATTGTCACGTGGCAGCAATTTCTATCACTTCTAGAGAAGATACAACAAAAAGGGGGAAATCGCATCATGCCAATTAAAAGTTCATATGATCGGCAGCAATAATAATAAAATTGCACGAAATAAAAAATGTCCTTTTTTGATAAAGTGCGTTAAAAATATCGGTTAAATTCATTTTCGACGATATTTCAAATTTTATATAAAAAATTCAGTGAAAATAAAATCAACAAAACTTATGCCCGTCGATAGTTCATGTATAGGGCTCCACCCGCATAGTATTTAATAAGTGACAAATATAATAACTCATGAGTTACAAGGCTCTGAAGATGTCACCGGATTGTCAAAGAGGCGATGTTTGGCATTTTTTACCTCAATAAACCAAAATACAAAAGTATTTTTCTTTGAACTAAAAAATAGTCCAAATAACATACAAGAGGTCAAAAAATTACTGGGAGTTTTGCATGCTTCCCATATTCATACCAGCGTACAGAACTGGGTAGAAAAGTCACAGAGTAAAAAACGGATTTTCACCCTGCTCTACTCAATAACTTTTTGTGAAGCGAAATATGTTTTAAAAAATTTTGGAAAGCGGTTTTGTTATTTCCAGAAATGGGGCAATTACATATATTTAAAAAAAATAAAAAGACCCACCCCGACAAGCGGGTTCGATTTCAAATGAAACCACCCTATACAATTATTTGTAACCGCTACTCTTTCTTTATTATCCCTCTCCCTTTGTTTCTGAATTTATAACTACTTTGTAATTCCTGTTTGAGCTACAATATTTCAATCTGTCCACTTTAATACTTTCTAGATATTGCAAAAAACGAATAACAGTACTGTACAAAAGGTATAAATGTGTTTGCAAAGCTTACGTTATGCCTTTTGGGGGTTTCAAGCTAGGACTGAGAGCTCTGTGATCTTACAAGAAGTCTTTCCGTAGTTATATTGATGGTTAATATAGAATTTGAGTCTCTATGAATCGCTCAAACAACCCTATCCTACCCTCCTACTCTGTTAAACATCCGAATCTGACCGAGACCACCCCTAAAATCTGGTGCTCCCAAAGATATCCACAACAAGATAATGCCATATCTAAGGCGGGTCGCAGACATATTTTCGCCACATCCAAGATAAACGAATAACATTCTACAAGAATCCTTTTTTTTTCATTTAATGTTTGAGAGTAGTTCTGTCTGAGGTTGATTGAGTTGCTGTGGCACATGCGAATGTGAACGTTCCTTCAGGCAACGAATCAAGACACTGCTTGCTCCAATGAGCTACTTTGAAATAGATTGAGCCCATAAAACATAGATTTTTTACACATGTGGGCATATTTTCGTCACCAAGATTGAAACGCATAAGCTCTTCCATTCCCTTTCCTAATAGCGCACTTTGTTTAAACAAGTTTCCAACAAAGGCCTCCTCAGGGCATGTCTCTAGCAGGTCGATGGTCAACCAAAAGTGGTGGAATAAAAAGATGGGTACTTCGTCTTCAGGTGATTCTAATACAATAATAATAAATGTCTGAAAAATGCGCCTTATTTAGAACCCGAAGAAATAAAAAAGCACCGGGTATTTTAGTAATACAAGTCCATTAAATGTTCTTTGGAGAATAAAGTAGTCTATTTGAGTACTTACTAAGCGAGGAATACTTGTAATGAATTGCGTTTTGTATGTAACGTGTACAAGACTCTTTACACACATAGACAATGTATACTCGTTGACTTACTCGATTTACGATACAGTTATATAATTGTCCTTAAAAGCATCACTGAGGGAAATAAATACTGTATGAGGCCCACGCCACCCCATCCACTTCTACTTCAATAAAATAGCAAGACTAAGACAAAACGAATTTTGTTTGCATAGTTGCGTTTTATCCACCTGTTCCATTTGATATTTCTCGAGAACCAAGGCACTATATTGGTCTTTTTTGCGCTAAGGTAAGGTGTCATACCGAGCGCATTTTTTTTAACGAGTTACTCCAATCTATTTAAAGGTAGCCTCGTCTCGTTCAACTCTCCCCCCCTTGTAAGATTTTGTAATGAAGTTTATGATTCACCGCTGATGTCCCGAGGTATTCCAAGTTCAAGCCATTCTTGGGTGCTCCAGTTGGAGAATAGAGGAGGCCTGGCGCACCAATGTTCGAGGGTCGGCGCAGTGAACGACGTGGCCATCGCGTGCCAAGCAGCGGGAAAGCCGCGGTACAGACAGAAGACAATGACAGGCACGTGCCATGGACCCAGGTGCACAAAGACGTCGTCGGTCGTCACCATCTGGGAGAATTGAAACAAAAGGCAAATTGAAGGACTGCTCGAGCAAAACAAAACTGAAGGCACTGGGAGCACATCTCTTGTCAGCCTATTTACGTTCTTCACTAAGTCGCTTACACAATAACCATTTTGCCAAAGCGTGCGGCGTGGTCCGCGGCGCCGAAAGAAATGCAGGGAAAGCTAGGTACAACCGGTTCTAGTATACGACAGGGGCGACGTCCAGCGGGCCAGGACAACACCATCTAAGAAAAGCAGAAAGCCTCCGCACAGTAATCACAGCCAGATCGATCGAGGCCTGAGATTGGGCACGAGTGCTGCGTCAGTGTTCGACCGGGGCTCGTGTTCAATCAGCGCGTCGATGGTCGGACTTGGGCCCAATGGCCGAGTTAGCACGATGCGACTGTGATGACGTTTCATGAGGGGATAGAGGCGATGCGGAGGCTGATTATTCTAGGTGATGTTGGCCAGAGCAGGCGAGCTACTCCGGTTCCCTTTCACTCTCTTCCCTGTCACGTGGTAGGTGATGTGCTGGCAGGTAAGAGTATAAAGGACTCCGCAAGAGGCCTTTTGAGATTTTTCAAAAGGGCCTATTAGAAGGCCTGAGGAAGAATGCCTGAACTCCCCGAAAACTTCTTTGGTTGAACTGCCTAAATGAAGACAGTGCGTGAAGAAATAAACACCTCCCGCCCACCCCCTCTTTCAGAAAGAGAGCGACAACTTAAACTGCAAATATGTTTGGGGCGAGCCTCCTCTCGGTGATTCCGAAAATGTGTATGCTTTGGGGTTGAGATTTCGAAACAAAAACATGTTTCGAAATTGCTCAAATTAAGCCTTGCATCATCAATTTGATGTTGACATATTTATTTATTGATACTCCCGGCAGCCATAGGGCAATCGAGGTGGGAAGGATACATCGATCAAGGTATATGAAAAGCAAGCACAGAATGTGGTAGCGCAGCAAAAAAAAAACAACAACAACAAAAAAACACATTACTTATATATACAGGAACACACGCAGAGTAGGAAAGTATTTTTTTAAGGGGTATCAAGGCCTGAAAGCTCAAAATCCTGGTAATTTGTTTATCAAGGCTAGAAACAATGTCAAACATTTTGAAGAAATAATTTGTTGGGGTAATGCATTCTAGGCATGGATAGTACGAGGAAAATAAGTGTATTTGTAGCAGTCGGTCCTGCACTTTATTTCAGTGTTTGATGTACTGTGTTTATTTTTTGTGACCCTAGATGTGTTGAAGTGAAAGTAATCTTGACAATATAAGTTGTAGGTCCCATTTATTTGATTAAAAATAAATTTCGGTCAATTGACCGTTCTACGTTTTTGTAAAAACGGAAGAACGGCCTGTACATAAAGTTCCAAAATCGAGGTGTTTCTGTCATACTTATTAAAAATAAATCTTAATGCCTTCTTCTGAATCCTTTCTACTTTGTTAATATTACATCTTGTGTAAGGATCCCACACAGCGTCGGCATACTCGAGCATAGATCTAAAAAACGTTTTGTACGCGGTTAGTTTTGTTTGGCTCGAGGAGTCCTTCAGTTTCCTTTCTAATGCAGATAATTTATTCAAGGCTCTTCAGGAGATAAAGTCAATATGTGAGTTCCAACGCAGATCTGAAGTTATGATTAATCCTATGTATTTGTATTCCCATACCGCATTTAAAGCTGTTCCTTGAAGAGTATAATTAAAATTCAGTGGGGGAAGGGGGTGGGACATATTTATCGTCTCCGTGCCTTTAAAATATTTTCTCTTGTTCTGTGTTACGTTAATCAAAAGTATAATCAGTTGCCTTGGTAATATTTGTGCAAATAATTCAATCCATTTTTTCCTCGTAATTGTGACAGATACGAATTTCAACGAAATTTGAGCAACCAGAGTTATTTGATAGGAAAATAAAATTAAGACTTTCAACAAGATTGAGTGCCTTTTTAAAAAACAAAATAAAACAAAAAAAAACTGGGGAGTTCAAACGAAGTGTATATTAAACTTCGTTTAATGCACCTATTTTTCTCACTTAGAGTTGAAAGTTCGAATTAAACCTTCTTCACTATTTAGCTCAAATAAAATATTACCATATCTACACATCACACAGAATAGGTATGAACGCTTCAAACGACGCTTCATAATTATGTTGATGTTTACGCGAAAAACCGCAAGCACATTAATCTTTCTCTGTTGTTTCCACCTAGGGCTTCATAATGTCCAAATACAAAATGTTTTGTGTTGCGTTTTCTCATTGTCGATACACGCTTTTCAATATTAAGCGATGGGTATTTTCCACTAACGATAGCGCTTAACTCGACTAACGCTTAACTCAGCTAATACAGAAGTTAGTATATCGTTGTTTTTTGTGTTTTTTTTAATGTCCTTGACTTTGTAAACGTATTTAATTGGGCTCCTTTGAGAGCCCGTACTTTCTCCAGCCCATAGCATGACGCTGGGATGTGTTAAGCACTTAACAAAACAATATATTTTAACAGCATCATATAAAATCAAACACACATTTTCATAAAAAATGTTTTTTGAAGCGTTGCATATATAGTATTATTAAATCTGCCTTGTTTATTTATAAGCAAGCTTTAGGACTAAGCTCTGTGAGTTTTTCTACAATATATGTTGTGTCTGCACGCAAGGCTAGTGGATGATATGCACTCATTTGCACAGTTACGACGCAAAGCTTATTTATCTCTGTGATTGGCTCTTCTGACTTAAAATGTATTCCACTATCATTACTTCTATCTCATTCTAAAGTAATTTAATAACGGTAGCGTGTGCATGCTTACTTTTGAACTTTGCCTTAATGATCAACAAGCGTTTTTGCCTGCCATTTTGATCAACCATGTGCCTATGCGAGGCATATTTTTCAAGTGATAGAGGTGCCTGGCATTTAAATTGCGTCGTCAAATTTGTGAAAAAATTGTGAAATTTTTAACATTTACAATTTGCGATTGTTCAAAAAATAAGTTTTTTAGTATAGCAAAAACTGGACCGCGGAGGCCGAAGCTATAAAGTTTCTGACGAAGCAACTTATGGCTGACCGTATTCGAACGCTTTAACAACATCTAGGAAAAGGGCACACGTAAATAGGTTGTTATCAAATGCAGGGCGAATGAGATCGGTGAAATCTTCAAGCAGGGAGTGAGTGCTTCGTTTAACAACGAAACCATATTGGCTCTTTGATTAAATTTCAGACGTGTGGACAGAACTACTCCTTATATTGGACATGCGTTTTTCCTATATCTCGCCAATGCACGGTAAGATTCAGATGGGGCGATAGCAGTCCAGCCGGCTTGGTGTTCTCTTGAAGAGAAGATTTACGAGTGCGTTTTTGAACGGAGCAGGAATGTTAAAAGACGAAAAGACACCATTTATTGTGATAAGAATGACGCTTTTGATAGTTTCAAAATTTCGGCAGAGGTCTCCAACTCATATGCCAACGATACCTGGAAACTTTTTCTGCTTGATACCGAATAACATTGATCGAAATGTGTGTGCATTCATTGGGGGCGAAAAAGCAGATGGAGACATTTTGTCAACATGACTAGGAGTGATTGATGTCACTCTGGAATCCCTGGCAATTCCCGATTATGTCACAAAAAGCTTGTTGAAGTCATTCACAGTTGACTGCAAGTCTGAACCGAAATGCTTCTTTAGCGACTCAAGTTATGGGTTGCCTAGATGCCCGTCTTCAAAATGCGTTTATTAAGTCCCGGGTTTCTCGTGGATTGGACTTCGTCTCAAAAACCTTTTTCTGGAAGTAACGACACTTTGAAGATCGGATCATCGCATTCAGTTTGTTTCTCGCGGAACATAATTCTGCTCTTAGCTCCGAATTGCTAGGGGCGCGACAAGAGCGCATTCATTACGCCTATTTATCCTTAATAGTTTAATGATATTGGTATCAAGCCAGGGCTTATCGGATCGTTGTTTGAAATTGACTACTTTCTAGGAGGCCTTGTAACAAGGCTGAAAAATTGCAACAAAAGCAAGGTGTACATTCCAAGGTTGTGTAGATTGCAGGAAGTCATTCCAGTTAAAGGCCGCGACTAAAGCATCAAATATAATAGTATATGTTATTATTACACACGCGGGTTTCTTCAACTCTATTTTTGTTCAGCAGCTTGGTGCTCCAAGGGACAACCTACAAAGTAGTGATTCGAAAGCATCTGATGAATCACAGCGGTTTTCACAAGTGCACCTGGGGCTCTGATATTTATGTGATCGATGCAAGAGACTACTTGTCCACCAGACATAACGTCTTCTCTTGTTGGGATGTTAATGGCATTTCAATTCCATAGTCCGACAGTAAACTTAGTCAGAAACTGTAGATTCGATAGGCTTTAATGAGTTAATTTTCGGGGAAACAAAATTGCCCCTCTGACCACCATTCTTTGAGGACAATGTCCAGTTCTGCTAGAAAGCGAGGGGTTCTCTGAAGGTGGCCTGTACACAGCCAACAAGAATGAAGAGAATTCGCAGTATGTAGCTTTGATGACGATTGATTCTCCATGTTGAAAAGACACATTTGAACTCGACGGCAGCCATTTGTCCTTTATATGGCAATACCACCGCCCTACGATTATTACGCGTGTAAAAAAAATCGTTATTCCCATTCAAGATAAAATAATTACACTGATAAGCTTCAATATTGGTAAGAACAAATAAATCTACAGCTGGATCTAAGTTCTTTACGACGATTCGAAACCCCTACAAATGTTTTTTAAGCTTCTAATATTTACATGAATAAATGCTAAAGAATGAATAAAAATTGAGCCGAAAATATTATTAAATAAATTACAATCTGAAATGGAGTGACAAGTTGTAAAGGAGCTACTCATCGATGTTTAAGTGGTTTGATCCAGTGCTCCAGGGTCAGTGATGCGGAGAAGGGGAGAGTTCTGGCTCTGTGTGGCTCAACTTTTTCCATGTCGGACCCAAACAAATTTAAAAATATCTTCCATCTGGTCCGCGTCATGCAAAATAACTTCCTATTTGAATCTCTGAGATTTTCGTTAATATATACTCGAGTATGGGAATCATCACGAGGTAAGTAACCCAGGCGTCCTCGGTAGCCCATTCAGTGCTTCTTAATGGAGACAGACGAGAATCGGAGAGGACGGGTGGTACTGCACCACCCGTCCTAATAATAATAATAATAGTAATAATAATAATAATAATAATAATAATAATATATATTTATTTAACACAAATTGGAATTCATGTACTAGATACGGGCATATCAAAGCCTGCAGAGGGCTTGTATGATGACGCCCATAAAAAAAATGCAAAAGACGATTATCATGATTCCACAATATAAGACAGAAAGTCGAACTATAAAACACAAAAAAGCATAAAGAAGAAAAAAAAGCACCAAGACAAAAAAAAACGAAAAGCGTTAAAAGAAGAAAAAAAGAAAGCACGAAAGAATAATAATAATAATAATAATATTCATGAATCAAGAATCGGCTCTATTTGGTTCCTAGGAACGACTTTTTGGTCTTAGTATTAGCACACCCAAACACTTTCTATGCGTTACACACATGAAATGGTAAGTGCATTACCTAATAAAAAAATTAGGACAAAAAAATAAAACTTCTACAATGACATAAAGTTGCACATCGGCAATACAATCAGTGAAGATATATGTGCCTCAAAAGACAGCGACACCTTTATGTTAAGCAGAAACAAGAACAGCATCAACGACGAACATCCACGAAAGAACTATCTGGAGTCATACAACAGACACAAGGATTAAAAAAAAAAATTTCTACGTTTACAAAAGATGTACAGGTGACTTAAAGAACATTGTAGGTCTTTCTCATTCGAAGCACTGGATTGTGTACACTTGACGTGACTGGAACATAAAGAGGCGTAGGCGCACGGGTCGCCGTCTGTGAAACCTAGGGATATCTGAGCCAGCAAGTCAGGACAGTCAATAAAGCCGTGAATGGCGAGAAGGAAAAATTGAATATCAGATTTTCACGGCGTTGATATAAGCTAGACAGACATAGCGCGCTCATTAAACAATCATTGCGTAACAAACATGCGTTATCGCTAAAGTGTTCATGTCTATATATTAACAGTAATTTATTTTACACTCGCTCTAGCCTGAAGGAGCTGTTAAGACCGATGCTGTTTCAGACCACCGAGGCGTATTCCAGATGGAATCGAGCCAACGCGCAGTAGAGAACAAAAAATGTTTTCGGGTTCGAAAACACCATAGACATACTACATGCGAAACCCAGAGTACGCAAGGTGGACATGATCATTTCATCAATATGTGCGTCAAAGCGGAGAAAAGAATCAAACATCACACCAAGGTCTCGAACTTCGCTAACACGACTTTGAACTTCTAAGTGAATACTGTACACTATAAAAAAATCCTGCGAGTCTACTTTTCCGCAAAACACTCAAAGAGACAATCTCTGCAATCTACGAAATCAGCCCAGCGAATGACGAGGCGGAACATTCGTTTAGACATAAAATGAAGTCCGCGCTCTGGCATTGCGCAATGCAAAGCGCCATGCTTACATTGCGTAATGCCACAGCGCAGACTTCATTTACAGGTCTAAAGAGATGTTCCGCCTCATAATTTGCTGAGCTGATTTCGTAGATTGCAGAGATTGTCTCTTTGAATGTTTTGCGGGTAAGTTAACGCGCAGGCATCTCTTAGGGTGTAGTGAAAACATATGCTGTGCGTTTTTCGCGTGAATGACATTACTTTAGTTTTAGCATGCTTTAAGATCAGGAAATTAGTTGTGCACCAATTATTCAATAAACAGGCATCTTCCTGAAACATCCTACAATTACTGCCACTGCTAATTTTGAGAAATATGTTAATATCATCCGCCTATTGCAAAACTGAAGAATTAAAGATAACCTTAGACACTTCACTGAGAAATATAGAAAAAAGTAGAGGCCCCAGCACCGGCCCCAGAGGGACCCCGGAAGTGACACCATATCTCAACAAGTATTTTCCGTTTACTCGAGCAAGGCAGGCTCTGTGCGATAATTAATATTTTAGCCAGTGGTGTAATGTCCTAAATGCACCATACTGCGATAGTTTTGACAGCAGAATGATGTGGTCAACAACATCAGAAGCCTTACTAAGGTCAAAATATACAGCATAACCTGTCCATTACCGCACACGGCCTTCGAGACCGCTGACATAAAAACAACCATATGGACCGGCGCAATTACAGTTTTGAAGGAAAATGACTGAGTTTTATTAACTGCCATTTTAAATAACTTAGAGAAGGTGGATACTAGATAGACTGTTTGGTAATTGCGGACGTCCCCTCTGTTACCTGATTTGTGCACGGGGATAGCTACGGAAACCTTCCACGCCTCAGGAAACACACCCGACTTTAACAAATTGTTAAAAATAGATACGCGCACAAGGGTGAAAAATTCATTATATGCCTTGACGAGCGCACCCATCATTAGCAGCAGACAAGTTTGGCTTTAATTACTTTACACTCTTCAATAATGTCATCATCCATCACCAAGGAGGAAAGGTGCCCCCCTCCCTCAACCAACAGTGGCAGAGGCGAGTTGGTTGAAGGGTTTAAATTATACACCGACTTGAAATGATGAGCGAAGCCATTAGAAACATCAGGGGAGGCATTGCCTTCCTCGTCTACAAGAAGAACGGCCTTGTAGTTCTTTTCCCAGACCGACTTCTCACGTGTTGCCAAAGCTGTTTAGTATCACGCTTGAGAGTGGACTCAGCAGAGGCTACATATTGTTTTTGATCAATTGAATATTGCTTTCTGCAAAGGTGCCGGTAGTGCTTAAATTCTGACTCTCTCCTTACCACTCCTGTCTTCCTAAATCTTTTGTGTGCAAATTATTTTTCCTTAAAAACGTTTTCAACTGATAGGTGAATCAATAATAATAATAAGAAGAAGAATATGAATAATAATATTATTCAATCAATTAATCTATCAGTGTTCATTATGGTGTCCAGAAACAACTAATCGGTCTTAGTGCTGACACCCTTAAAATAACGAGCAAGAACACATATACAAACACTCATTCACACGAGTGAAATAGGGGAACGTAGTTCACCAGTCTGAGAATAAAAAAAAATTAAAGTAGTACGAAAGACATTCAAATCAATAAGTGAAATCGAAAGCACAAAACACAGACATCACCAGGTGTGAGAGCAAAAAGCAAATACTTGGATATCGTACTGACTTGCATCAAGCCTTCAACTGATCAGTCCATTTCTTGCAAAAGGAAGTTTCGAACAGCGTTTCCGAACTTGCTCCCGCATGAGTTAAAAAATATCAATTGTATCAGAGTATAGGTTATAACACTCAGCCAATCTTTGGATCGGGTTTAAGTGGCTAAAATATCGAGCTATATAAAAAGATGATTGAAGCCCTGTAGGCACACGTGGAACTTTAATGCTCCCTTCGGACAGAAGGCTGGGAGAGTTAATCCAGCAGTGCAGCGTCTCAAACAAAAGCAACATATCTGCCTTCAGCCGACGATAGTGCAGGGTCAACAAGTTGACGAGTTGCGAGTCCCATTCAACTTTTAAACAAGGATCACCTTTTTTTTTTCATTTCAGTTTGCTCAGACAATACATTTTGTCTGCAGTACCAAGGCAAAAGACGAGAAGGTCTGATGAGACCTCGGTACCGCTACATAAATGAAATATTAAAATGAAATGACACTCGTCGACAGCAGTGCACTCTAAAACAAGAAGCGCTCTTAAATAAAATGTAATAAATTACAAAATGTACATATCAATGACATTTAAATAGTACACAATTTTGATACTATAAAACTATACTATAATACCATAACACAAAAACCTACAAAAAACAACAACAACAACAGAGATAGCAAAGCGGATAAAACCAGATATTTCAGATCAGTTTGCAACATTTGTGGGCAAGAGAGTTTCTTTCAGTATACTTTTGTATCTATTTAGCGATATGTTTGACGTAATAAGTGTATGAGGATAACTGTGTGTGTTAAGGAAGTTTGGAATTTAAAATGAGAGCATTTGTCTGCCGATGTTTGTCCTGATTTTTGGGAGTATATACTTTTCATTTCGAGTGTTGTAATGGTTGTCGGGTCTAGTGCATGCAGATGGATAGCTAGGTTGTTGAAGTCTATGGTCATGAAATATGTAGAGTGCAAGTTTATAAATGTAGAGATGTTCAAAGCTCAAAATTTTATACTTCTCAAAAAGCGGAGCTGTATGTGCGTCATAAGCAGAATTGTGCATTAGATTAACAGCTTTTTTTTTTTTTTTTAAACAAATGCAGATGTGTGGTATCTGTTTTTGTTGTCTGACCCCAGACAAGAAAGCAGTAGTAAACCTTGGTATATATCAGCGCATAATACATTTGGTACTTCAGCCATTCCGGTAAAAGATGGTTTGCAGATGAAATTAGGTCTATTGATTTTGAGATTTCGTTTCGTATTTTATTTAAATGGTGCGTCCAATTGAGGCGTTCGTTAAACCATACTCTAATAAACTTGTGATTATCGACACGCTCAATTTGAGCTCTTTCGAATTGTAGTTCAATATGTGTATTGTGGGCGCGATTTACTGAGGAAAAAATTACATATTTTGTCTTTTCTGTATTTAGAGGTCAACCGTTAGCCACCAGCCAGGATGAAAGTTCAATTAAATATTTGTTTATTGCGGTCTCTTGTTCGCTAAGATTGGCCCAAGAAAAAAAAATGCATTTGTATCATCGGCATACAATATTAAATGTTCGGTAAATGGCATCTTATGTATGTCATTTATATAGACGAGAAACAGTAAAGGTTCCAGTATCGAGCCTTGCGGTACGCCATATTTTATTAACCCTAGAGGCGATTTTATGTTATTATAAACCGTATACTGTGTGCGAGATGTGAGGTAACTTGCAATAGCTTATGCGCAGTCCCGCGAGTGCCATATGTCTCGAGCTTTGAAAGGAGTGTGTCATGTTTTATGGAATCAAAGACTTTTTTTTTAAATCGATAAATAAACCAATTGTAAAACGTTGATCTTCAATATTACGTAATATTTTTTCTTTAATGTGCAAAAGCGCTAGTTCGGTAGTTTTTCCCTTTTGAAAACCACACTGCTGTTCGATTATGACATTGTACCTAGAAAAATCTTTTGAAGCTTTTCATTAATTGCTTTTTCAATTACTTTTGAGAACAACGGCAACACTGATATTTGTCTGTAGTTTCCTAAGTCATGTTTGGAGCCACCCGTACTGATTTTTGAATCTCTCGCTATTTTTAATAGGTCAGGAAAAATACCACTTTCAAATATGCAATTACGTATGTGAGTAAGAGTAATTGAAATAACGCTAGATACAAATTTGATGGGTGCAGCTTTAAGCTCGTCCACCCCCCAAGCTGAATTGTTTTTAAGGGACATGACAAACATAATTATTTCGTGCTCAGTTACTGGATAAAGAACGATTGAGTTTGAAATATCGTTTTTTAGGTACTTTCTGTGGTCACCAGGCTGACTTGCAGACGTGGATTCACCAGCTGATAGGAAATGAGTGTTAAATTGTGTCGCCAGTTCAGTTCCAGATAACGATTCCCCGTCTATTTCTAAATCGGGTAAGCAATTGTGACGCGGCTTAAGTCTAATGATTTCGTCAACAGTTTCCCATATCTTTTTCGGATCATTTTGCGCGTCTGCAAACTTACGTTGAAAGAAGGCTTCTTTTTTTTTTTCGAATATCGGAGCTCAGGCGATTTCTATATTTTTTGAATTATGTTAAAATAGTAGTATCTGGAGTCTGAACAAAGCGATCGTACATCTTATGTTTTTCACCTATCCTACAGAAAAATTCTTGCGTGATCCATGGCTTTCTAATTCTCCTGTTCTTGTTTTTTTTCGATCGTAGAGAAAAAGATGTTTCATAGGAATCCTTCAGTGTTTCATAAAATAGGTTGTATGCCTTATCTGGATTTCTTTCACATAGGACGTTTTTCCAGTTCTGTTCTTGTAATAAGGCATAAAATGTATTTAACGCCCCTTCTGATATACAACGATATGACCGTGAAACAGGTGTATTATTAACCTTTCTTAATTTAAGCAAAATACAAAAAATGGGCATGTGATCGCTTATTCCAGCCGTTATTACTCCTGACAGTACGTCATCGGGTGAAGTTTGTTATGCATGGGCCTAATAATGTAGATGAAGTGGCTGTTACACGGGTGGGAGTTTTGATCCTATTGAAGCATGCAAAAGGCTGGATGAGAGTAAGAAACTCTAATGGTGTGTGTTTTCAACGAGTAAGTCGATGTTTATGTCACCAACAATAATCACTTTGAGACGGAGTGAACGTACATATTGTAAAACAGAGCAAACAAATTCAAAGAATGCACATATCTTTCCATCAGGAGGGTGGTACAAGATAACAAGAATAGCTAGACAGCTTATCACAATACATTCTTCTCAGGGTAACAATGTTTAAAGATGAAAACAAATTTGTTTTGGACTCGCTTGACACATAAACGGTTAGTTTTCGAAATGCCGTTTCAAACAACCGAGGCGTACTCTAGCTGGGATCTAAGGAACAGTACAGCGTGAAAAAAGCGTATGGGCTTTTGAATTCCTTCGTTATGCGAGAGGCGGCACCTATTGTGCGCAAGGCCGATTGATCCACTCTGGTAACGTGAGTGTCAAATCACAGGCTTGATTAAAAAACCACACCAAGGTCCCTCAGTTCACTTACACGATTCAGTAGTTCGCTACGATATTTACATGGAAACAATATATCGTGGGTCTTGCGAGAATATGTCATTACTTTCGTCTTAGAATGATTCACACGGAGGTCACTGTCTAAACACTAATGACTGAAGGAATATACGTCATTCTGAAGCGCGATGCAATCCTCTAAGGTCGATATTTCTTTGTAAAGTTATATGTCATCAGCGTACTTCAGAAATTAAGAGTTTGATATGACCTGAGAGGCGTCATTGACAAAAATATTGAAAAGGAGGGGGCCAAAACAGATCCCTGAGGCACTCCAGAGCTTGCCTTGTACAAGGACGAGGTAGTATTGGTGGCGCGTACGTACGCTTGCCTATTGGATAAATAGCATTTTAACAAAATTCTCTACCGAACCACATACCCCGTAAGAGGAAAGCTTGTATAAGAGGATGTTGTGGTTGACTACGTCGAAGGCCTTAGTCAGGTCAAAGTTAAAAACGTCAAGCTGACCTTTATTACAAACTACTTCAAAGCAGCAAACATAAAAGACACGAGATTGGTAGATGTCGATCTGCCGGACAAGAAGCCGTGCTGATCAGGAATGATTATTCTACTAAACTTAAAGGAGAGGAATTGATACATTACCATTTCAAAGAGTTTGGAAAAAGAATAGAGAAGAAAAATCGGTTTCTAATTGAGAACGTCACCACTATTCCCAGATTTCAGGACCAAAACAACCACTGACATTCTACAGTCGTCACGAAATATTCTGACGTGGAGAAGTTACTAAAAATTGTGCACAGTATAGGCGTAAATAATTCATGATAACCCTGAACAATTGGAGTGGGTATCCTGTAATGACTTGCAGACAATGTGGGTCTTATTTTCTTAATATTTAGCCTAAAACATTTCTCATCGGCAACTGCAGAATCTAAGGACCGGATGATTAAAAACAGAAAAAGCTACATCAAGAGCAGGGTGATATCTATCTTCAGAAACCATAGAAAGTACACTTTGAGTCACACGTACACCGTCCGTGTTTGAAGAGCATAAATCGAAAGCACTACCTTGCTCGTTTAGAATGTTATTGTGCTGTTTAAGATCTGAAAAAGGAGTAAAGTTAAGGAGATAGTTGCACATTTGTTTACAGTAAAAGTTGTCAGTAAGAACATTGAACTGTGTCCAGTTAATACCTGGGATGTTAAAATCTCCCAAGATTAATAATTTGCTTCCCTGTGAGTCGGTCATTTATATTTTCAATGTCAGCAAGACATCTGTTGAAATTATCTGGTGTCGTCTGAGGTGGAAGATAAAACAGACCTATCAAAATACGTATCTCCTAGAACACTCAATTTCCACCGAAAGAGACTTGGGAAATCTTTTCAATTCCTCGCGTCTTTGTGAGCTATAGTATCTGCTAGCTGCAACCAATACACCACCTCCTACTCGGCTCCGGGAAGAGAAATTGCGATCGTGACGGTAGACACCAGAGCCGGGCGGAAAGTAGTCCGATTAACTATTACTAGGACATAACCAAGTTTCCATTAAGCAAACAATAGAGTAATTAGAGAGAGAGAGAGTAAAGTCGGTAATGTAACATAATAATAATAATATTAATATTAACCTTTATTTGATTCAGGAGAGCCGCGACACTGCAGAAACGCAGCAGCCCGTACCATAGAGACCCGCGGCGCCGCGTCTAATAAACATGATAATACGGAGAGTATGTACATCCAAGATGGCGACAAAATGAATTGCTGTTATTGCGGAGGATGGCAGTCCGATTCGCAGAAGTCCAGGTTTCTTGGAGGCGGGTGAGCAGCGAGCCATGGGGTTCTGGCACTCCGTTCGATCGGCGCATGTAGTACAAAGGAGCCCCAAGAGCATGCATGGTGGCTCTGCCGCTCACTAGGGTCGAAGCATCTGGCTCCAAGGAGGTAGCCCAGTCAAGGTAGAAAGCTGCCGTCTCCAAGAAGCCGGGGGCCAGGGCTCAGATTGAGGCACCGCCATCGCCCGGTGTGTCATCCTCTCAACGTCGTTTCCGTCATCCCGTGTACGGCAATAACTAGCACTAACTCTAAATAGTTCGTGTACAGCACTAGCTTTAAAAAAATGCAGAAATCAAGAATGCTGCTCTAGGAAAAACGGCCACACTCCAGGATGAAATGGAGTTTCTAACACCTCAATTTAGTTTTTCATCCAAAACCTTCCGATTATGTGCATTTTGATGTTGCCTCCAGAAAATATATTGTCAGCCCATTTTAACATTCTAGTTCGCGAAAGTACAGTTCATTCGCAGGATGTCATTTCTGTACCTAACGCCAAAACAGAACTCCGCATCGCTCACCTTTGCTCGGCTGGTTTCTGCGATGCTCGTAAAGCGACGTAGTTCGCCGGAAGTCTAGGCCTGTCTTTACAAGCGCTGCGGACAAAACACTCTTAGCTCCCTAATTGCACACTCCGTTTATCCACCATAAAAAGACAGAGCGTTATCTATCTTCAAGGTGTAGAACGAAAGCAGCAGCTTGTCGTGTTCTCTGTCGTTTCGAACTTTCGCGCAAGAGAAACGCAAACTAAGACTACTTCCAAAGTTCCTGAGAAAGTGAGAAAAAAAAAATAAACAAGTTTAAAACCAGCATAAGATGAGCAGCTAATGCTCGCTTGATTTCCGCCGAGCAAGCACGCACTATCATCGGTACGAGGAAGGACTACGCCGACGGCGCGCGAAGTTTTGCAACATCTCTTTCTTTTTTTCTTGCGCTGTCCGTGACCTTAAACGGGTCCGTGAATGATCACGTGTCTGGGTTGACGGGCTCTTCAGACATTCGTGTGGCCTGGTTTCTCAATGGAATTGCAAGGCGGCTGGTTAGCGCGGACATTGCTTGATATAGGGGGCATACGCGACCAACAACCCCGTTGCTCCGGGAGGACAGGATGGACGCATTCAGGCGTTTGCAAGCAGACTGCAAGGCCGGCGATCTATTGAGAGCTGATTTATACGAGAGGTCACGCGTCTATAAGGCCGAAGACCGAGGGAGCATGCGTCCCTATCGCACAATCGACAAACCAAAGAGCTTGATGAGGCTTTAGTTTCTTTTTTTTTTCTAATTTAGAACTGTATAGTTTTGTGTACAAAATATAAGTCGCGAAGTTTAGGGGGAAAGGTGAGAAAAATCATAGGCGGGAAGTGCATCATTTTTTTAGAAAGTATATAATTGACCCTTTCCGGTATTCAGTGCCATCTGGTGACTCAAATGGCAGTTTATCTTTTACTATACTAATGGCGGCAATGAACCTGTTGTCTGCAGTATTTAATGGGGCACCGTCACTTAAAGGTCAACGGTAAACGAGAATGCTCACTTCACTACAATTATTTTTCAATCTCTTTTAGTGTCGATGGCGAAACAAATGCAGCCAGTCAGAACGAAGCGCCAACCCACATGGACGCATTGATACAGTCCTATACATCAAGAGGCTTTGAAACCAATTGAGTGCTACTAACAGATTGACTGGGACTGAGTTAGAAATGAACGCTTACGCAGCTCTTGCTTCCAATTCCTGCTTCACGTCGCGCTAACACCTAGAATGTATAGGCCTCGAATCATCTGCTCAGGAGCATCTTCAACTTCTTCCCTCATCAGTAAACAGAAAGCCGCCATTAGTATAGCACATATGTCGTTTTCAGATGATGATGATAGTGATAAAAGTGGCCAGACTGAATTCCAGAAAGGGTCTATTAAGGCCAAGTCATTTGCTTCAATTACTGATAAATATAATTACACTTTGTTTTACCCGAAGTCTGGGCGCATCCAATGTAGCGGATGGGGTCAATAAATAAAAGCAGCGACAAAAGTTAAATTCAACTTATTATTCATTTCTGTGTGTGATCTCTCAACGGCTAAGCCAGTCAACCTCATTGAACAGATGATGACCATGCGCCTTTTGTATGTGTGTGAGTACGTTGCATATGGTTTAGCCTTAACTATGGTTTTAGTGTGCGTTTGAGTATTTTGTATACGGTCTAGCCTTAATAACGTTTTTGGCATATTTCTGAGTATACTGCATCTGGACAAGCGTTAGCTACGCTCGGACGTATGGAACGTAGCGTATAGTTAAAACTTACAATCCTCCACCGTACTGCTTCGATGAGCTTTGTTAAGCAAATTTTTTCTTTAATATCACACCCACGTTTTGGGGTACACCCTAAAACCTATTTTGAGTGTAAGCTATGGGGAGGTCTTCGCAATAAGTGTATGTCATAGCTTTTGTAAAGATCACGGGCATAGCGTAAAACTACATCATTCATGGATGTTTCGCTAATATGGACACATTCGTGCCTTCCCAAAAATTCTCCATAATCAGAGTTGTTCATAATAACGAGCTAAAAATGCGTGTATTCACCAAGTTGGTCCCCGATTATATTGCTGATAGTGAGGGGTATACCAATTAATTCGGTCAATACTAACTAGACATGACTGTATATTGATACTCCTATAGCTCTGAGCGGGTATTGTATCACGAGATATTACATTATAGTTGAGAAAATAGAGAAATGCAAAATAAACTTCCGCTTAAACCTGGTATAATTGTCGAGCAAGATTTACTCGCAAGCAAAAACTAAACGGGGAGATCTTCAACTATGCAGTAATCAGAAACTTAAGATGACAGGAATTCCCACGCTTAGGAAGCTACCGTAACAGGTAGAGTACCCAAGGCACGTACGTAAATAGAGGCAAACGTGTTGGAATGCTAACGCCTGTTCCTTGTCTGCTTACTCGACATTATAACGAGGCGACCGTAAGGCCTGAATGAGATGGCAGCAATTATCCTGTACATTAGGAAGCGAAAAGCGGCTCTTTAGTATCCTTATAATCCTCGGACGATGTGAACGCAGTCTTTTGTGATCAAAAAGTAGCACGTGTTTTGTTTTCTTCTGAAATGTTTGAATAAGTTGCTCCAACACATGCGAGTTTATAGGTATAAACTAATAAGCCAGAGCGAGGGAACACAGAAAAAGACGAACACGAGCGCATGGCCACAGACAGATTTGACTCGGTTAGCCTCAAACAAATATTTTATAAATTAAGCCGACTATGAACCCTCCCAGAGAAAAGATGTATGGAAAAGCGGTTTTTGCTATTCTTATATGGTGATGGATGGCCGTGCGGGCTAGTGCACACCAGCTAGAATCTAGTGGTGATTGAACGCTTGATCTCTGCAGAGCACAGATATCCTAGGTTCAATTCGTACCTCTGCCCGATTTAATCTTGATGAAATACGTACCAGAGTGTGGTCGTGTATCATACTGCGTGGTGCATGTTAAAGACCCCAGCCTAGCGGTTGTACTGCACTGGCTAAATTGCTCATCAACTGCTGAGTAACAAGTCGCCCGTTGTGGCAGAGTAACTCCAGGTTGTATAAACATACGCAAAATATAATTTACCATTAGTGGGGTTATAACGTTGGAAAGTGTTTTAGGTGTAGTCCGTTACTAGATATTTCAAAAGGAACGTGTGTTCCTTTTGAAATATCTCGTAAAGGAAGGTGCAGCCACATGCTTGAGACTTGAGAATGCTATTTTGGAACTGTTCTTCAGTGACCGCAAGGCGGTGATAGTTTGTGCCAAATAACATTGCATAAGGCGTTCGGGCAGCCACACAAACGACAGGGAACGATTTATGCATACACATGCAGTTTTGTCGTTCCCTGGATTTTAAACTTGGGCGTGCAATTTTCAAAGTGTTCTCCAATTACCACAAGGCAGACCTAGTTCTTGTCTAATAAAATTGTTTAACAGGTTCACAAAATGATCCCTACCTAATACATCCTCAGTGGTTCTAAAATGATAGAGACTTTTTTGCCGGTGTTTTGCTCGGTTTAGTAGAAAACGCCTGCGCGGACTCCATGATTTGCGCTCGCACCTTTACTGTTCATTCGGTCCATCGGCTTCGAGATGTTTTTGACATTGATATTGTTAAACACTTAAAACAAAGATTGACCCGCGCAGCTAGAGGTGTCAACTGAGGGTCGTTGATGCTGTGTTGACACAGATCCAAACAGAAACAACAATGAAAAGAAGTAAAAGACGAGGTTCTCGGGGCGCGCGCTATACGCACGCGTCGAGACAGGAACGCTTGAGAATTCGAACAAGTCGGATGCCGTGGCTCTTTCTTTCCCACAAGTGGTGACCCGGACTCTACTGCTGAGTCGGTTCGGGTCCTGCGAAAGGTAGCCTTTTCTGCGTCACCGACAGAACCACTGGAAATCTCCTACTCGTTGACACGGGCGCCGAGGTCAGCGCCATTCCTGCTTCACGTGCGGACCGTTCACGCAAGCCTATCTGCTTTCTTTAGGCCGTGAAAGGCTCACGCATCTCCGTGTACGCAGAACGCTCTCTCTCGCTGAACCTAGGCCTTTAGGTTTAGGTGGGTGTTCCTGGTGGCCGACATCGGTCGGGCGATCCTTTGGCGCCGACTTCTTTCAACAACATTCGCTGCTAGTCGACGTCAAGAAGAAACGCCTACTCGACTCGACAACGAAGCTTTCGATACAAGGGATCGCCCCAACGGAAACTCCGGTGTTCGCCTCCACATGCACTCAGGTGCAAGGCACCTTCGAATCAACGCTCAGTGAGTTTCCTTCGCTCACGCGACCGCCAGACCGGACGAGGCCTGCTGCACATGATGTAGCACATCACATTCCAACAACAGGCCCACCAGTTTTCTGCCGTCCACAACGACTAGCACCGGAGAAGCTACAAATTGCTCGAGCAGAACTCGATCACATGCTCGCATTGGGGATAGTACGACCATCCTCCATCAGTTGGGCCTCTCCGCTGCACGTGGTCTCCAAGAATAACGGGGACTGGCGACCATGCGGAGACTACCGCGCTCAGAACCGAAACACCGTTCCGGACCGTTACCCGCTCCCCAACGTACAAGACTTCACCGGTAACCTTCGAGGCTCTAACATCTTCTCGAAGATCGATTTGACCAGAGCCTATCATCAAATTCCGGTGGCGGAAGAAGACATCCCGAAGACAGCCGTCACAACACCTTTCGGTCTATTTAAACTTTTGCGCGTGCCTTTTGGCCTTAGTAATTCTGGCACAATCGTTTCAGCGAATTATGGACGCTGTTGCGCTTGCCTTTTGTCTTCTGCTACGTCGACGACCTGCTCCTCGCAAGCCCATCTTCAGAAGAGCACCCCCCCCCCCCCCCCCAGAGCACACCTTCGTCTCCTCTTCGAACGGCTCGCCAAGCAGAGCATCCTCATCAACGCCAAGAAGTGTGAGTTCGAAGTACCCGAATTGGACTTTCTGGGCCACGGCCTTGATAGCTCAGGAATTCGACCCTTACCTGCCAAAGTAAGCGCTATCCAAGACTTCCCGAGACCAACATCCATCACCAAGCTTCGCCAATTCATCAACCTTGTAAACTTCTTCAGGCGTTTCCCCCCACACTGCGCCAAGCTGCTCGAACCACTTGAGCTGCTCCTCCTCGGCAATAGCGCACGCTCTACCTCTTTTTGCCTTGGGGCGACGCAGCTGAGCAAGTTTTTTACGAGGCAAAGAGAGCTCTTGCGGAGACCACCCTTCTTCAACACCCGATGTACGACGCTTTAACATCGATCATGACTGGCGCCTCAGCAACCGCCGTTGGAGCAGTACTCCAGCAACACTCTGACGAACAGTGGTAGACACTCGCTTTCTTTTCGAAGAATAAGTTGAAGCCAGCACAGACGCGCTACAGCGTGTTTGGCCGCGAGTTGTTGGCTGCCTACTTGGCCGTGCGTTACTTCCGACACTTCGCCGAAGGAAGGAAATTCACCATATGGACGGACCATAAACCCCTGAAAAATGCCATCTCAAACGCAGGATCCCATCACACACCTGGGGAAATCCGCCATCTAGCTTTTCTGTCGGAATTTACGACAGACATTTGACACATAAAAGGAGTAGACAATGTGCTTGCCGACGTTTTCAGCCGTATTGACGCCGTCTCCTTACCACCGCTCCCAGATCCTGCAGAATTTTCTCAGCTACAGATCGAGGACGAGGAGCTCAACAGGCTACGATCGTCGTCTTTGTTGCATCTGCAGGATTTCGCCTTTCCAGGTAACAACATTGTCACTTGCGACGTCACGACTGAAAAGCTCCGGCCGTTCGTCCCTGTTTCACTACGTCGAAAACTTTTCGACGCCACTCACTGCCTCTCACACCCAGGCGTTCGGGCAACACAGAGGCTCATGACGTCCAGGTACGTCTGGCCCCGCATAAAGTCGGACATCCGGGACTGGGTACGCTCCTGCATACCCTGTCAGCAAGCGAAGGTCCATCGGAACCCTGTCCCCCGACAAGGACCCTTCTCCAACGCGATGCGCGGTTTCACAAGATACATTTGGACCTGGTCGGGCCACTTCGATTATCACAGGGGTACGGCTACCTTCTCGCCTGCAGTGACAGATTTACGAGATGGAGAGAGGCAACGCCACTGCAGGACATTACCGCCACCCCCGTCGCCACCACCTTCATCTCGACGCGGGTCTCCAGGTTCGGATGCCCTTCCGAGATAGTCACAGACCGGGGACGAGAATTTGAGTCGTCGCTCTTAAGAGTTAATCCGCATTCTTGGAACGACATGGTTGCGGACGACCGCTTATCACCCGCAATTTAATGGACTTGTGGAGCGCTTTCATCGCCATCTGAAATCGGCATTGATGGCCCATGGAAGGCCTAACGAGTGGGTTTCCCAAGTGTCGATCGTGCTCCTTGGCGTCCGGACGGCCCTTAAAAAAGGCATCGGATGTTTTACCGCCGAGCTCGTCTATGGCACTCCTTTGAGGTTGCTATCAGATTTCTTCGAGGCCGACACACTATCGTCGACAAAGACCGAAGCTTACGCCGAGACCCTCAGAGAAGTGTTTGAAAAACACCGCCTAATTCCAATTCCAGTCGGGAATACCAAATCCGCATACGTTACGGAGGACCCAAAGACTGCCACCCACGTGTTCGTCCGACAAGAACATCAAAGAAAGCCACTACGGCCTCACTATCAGCGACTATTACCCGTGGTACAAAGAAGGACGGACACATACGTCCTCCGCATCAACGTGAAAGACGACGCGGTCGCCTTCCACCGACTCAAGCTTGCTCATCTCGAGGCTGCTGCACCGACGTACGATCTCCGGCCACGAAACATTGTCAGTTGGAAGGATTGATGAAACATCATATAAATCCTCCCAGAGGGGGGCATATCTGTGGTGACACAGATCCAGACAGAAACAACAATCAAAAGAAATAAAAGACAAGGTTCTCGGGGCGCGCGCTATACGCATGCCTCAAGACAGGACCGCTTGAGACTTCGAACAGGTCAGATGCCTTGGATCTTTCTTCCCCACATTGCCTTTCTTTTGTCGTACAGCTTGTCTCAAATACTCTTTAATTCTGATTTTAATTGAGAACTGTAACAAGGTTCCGCTAGAGGTCACGGAATGTGATAGAGTAGATGTTTTTTTTTTATGCTTTACAAACACTATTTTGATCTAACACTACACTCTGTATAGTCATAACCGCCACAGATTTTATTTATCATAGTATTTAGCCAACTATGTGTACTTCGTTTTGGAACGTAATCTGGCTTTTCTTCCCAAAGTGTACATTGCTGTTCTATTCACATTCTGTGCAATCGGCTTCAAAGGGTGTTCTCGTTTTCACCTATTCATGTAACACGCACACCGGGTACAGCTCTCAAAAGTGAGCCAGAAGTATATATGAATAAAAAAATTGTCCCCTTAGGAAGTATCCACACGAAGGAGAACTCTGCAGACGTAGCTCGTGACGTAAACAACCCGGGAAACTCCGTCCTCGGCTCCGCCGCCCACCTGCGGAGCTTTCGTGCTAACAGTACGAAGCCTCCGCGCCTCCGCCACGGAGGAGAAGAGCGCCGCGAGGCGTCAAAAAGTGATGACGTATGGCTCACGTGATGCGCGCTGCGCGGAGGAAAGGGGCGGATTTCTCCTTCGTGTGGATACGCCATTAGCGGCTCCGACGTCACACCTCAGCTGTCGCACCGTTTCACCTTACGAGTTGCGTAAGTGCCCTGATCTTTTATACTTATCGTTTGTGTTTTGTTTTTCACTGCGAGCTAACACAATGTGTTAGGATGACCGCACCTAAACAGGAGCGTGTTCTTGCCTTTTGCCGTATTCTCCGAAGACCTCCTGTCAAAATAAAAAGCAAAACAAACTGGGGGAGGGGAGGGGGCGGTTTTCAGAAGAGGCGTCCGGAAAACAGGCACACCAGTGCCTGGCATGGTTATTAGAGTTATATTTCTTATGTTTATAAATTCTTGCAGCAGCATTTGTCCTAAAGCGGTAGCTTTTATGTGGGATATCCCATTTCTCCTTGGACCTTGCCTGCTTGTGGTGATAGCACCTCTGGAGGGAGAGTCCCCGTGCGCTTCCTCCTCCCTCCTACGATGCTGCGACAAGCGCCAGCGAGATGTATCTCATCGACCCCACACTCACACTATCTCCCCTTCATTGGATTCGACTGAATGTCCACGCCACTCAATTTGTTTCCTTCAACATTTCATAGTGCATGGAGTATTTGACGGGATAACAATAAGTAAACTGGTTGACGTCTATCGGCTTTCGCGTCTTACCGCGGCCCTGCACCTAAAGGCTGTTTCACGTGCTGCGATTCTCGCCCGAAATCGGTGCGACTTCCAGTAAATGTGCGATTAAAATCGCAGTCGCACTGTCGCAGCCGCTCTGCGACTGGTTTCAACCATGTTGGTATTTTATCGCAGAGTCGGTGCGATCACTTCATCGTCAAGCAGCCGTCCATTAGCCAGCTTTCATTCGTAATAGTTGCGCATTCGAAAATAAATTTAGACACCTCAAGACTTTTGGTTTATTACTTAATTATTGAACATGTCTAGTTATATAGTGCATTCGTAAAACATTTGTGTTTATTAAGACGTTTTTGTTGTATTTTAGGCAAAGTCAAACACGTCGCGTCCGTGTCCAAACAGCTGGCCGCGCCGACAGAGATCGCGCGGTTGTTGCAGCATGCGAAACCAAACATTGCAATCGCAGTCGCTGCGTCGGCTGTCGCACCGATTTGTTTTGCAACAGTCGCTGCATGTGAAACAGGCTTAACTCTTTAGTCGCCTTGACTGTGAAGAATTTTATCTGATGCCGACTTTCTTCATAGAACAAAAGGAGTATTTTAAAGCGCTCGATTTATTTTTATACCAATTTCTCAACACAACTCCTCTGACTCGATGACTGTGTGAATTGTTTTCTTGTCCGTGCTCAGAAGACAAATGTCTTGGGGAATTTCAAAGTAATTTAATATCTACATATTATACTTTAAAACATTCATCAATCGGCGTAGAAATTTTAACTCATGATATTGTCACGAATGACAAGGTAAAATAAAAAAATAACTGGGGAAACTGAAACGCTTAATCGGGCGAATTTGTGCCCGAAAATAAAAAGGGAACAGAAGAAAGCAAAGCGTCGCGGGCGTTGGAGTCGGTGTAACAGCAGAGTCGAACGCTGGGCGAAAACTAGGGATGTCGCGAACCACCCTAGGTTCGATTTCGAAAGGTTTCGATATTTGCGAAGCGAACTGAGGTTCGATTTCGAACAATTTCGATATTTCCGTACCGACCGAGGTTCGATTTCGAAAAATTCGCAACTTTTGTCCACAGCGGAGTTTCAAATTCGAAAATTTCGAAGCTTTCACGGTTTCTAAAATTTCGAATTCGAATATTTCGAATATTTTTTTACTTCAGGTTCGATAAATTCGAAGATTTCGAAATTATTTGTAAAAAAAATTCGAAAACTTCGAACGCTTCGAATTTTTATAGACATGAAGTTCGAACAATTCGAATATTTCGAATTTCTTTTGGCATAAAGTTCGAAAAGTTCGAAAGTTTCGATTCTCTTTTAACGCTAAATTCAAAAAAAAAAAAAAAAAAACTTTGAAGATTTTGAATTTTTTTTAATCCAAGTTTTCAAAGTTTGAAGTCCAATTTTCAAGTTTTTCTACAGTTTCAGTTTCAAATAACGTTTTCACGACTCACTTGTTTTCACAAAATCAAGTTTAGAAAAGTTAGGGTGTGATATCTAGATTCTGCGAAGTTGGTAAGGCAATTAAATGAGACGACGAGTGTCCCGGACGTGCTAGAATATTTGCCAGTGCAGAATTGTGACCGCCAGCCCCCGGGGGGGGGGGGGGGGGGGGGGGTCTTTATCACGCAGTAGTGATTGCACGAACACACTGTTTTACGAGACTCATCCAGTTCGAAACGGCCAGGGGTGAGCAGGAGGTTGAGGCTCAGAGAAACCTTGAAGCGACCTGGCAAACTAGCTCGCCACCCCTTGCTCGCTGGTAGTAATCCGATCCGGTGAAGTTTATAATTGTACTGGAGGTTTATTTTCTGGGACGGAGGAATCGCCTCGCAAAAAGCACAAAAGCCGACACAACTCGAGGTCGAGGAGCGTTCGACCATACAAGTGGCGTCGGAAGAGGAAAAACGGGGGGAAAGAGGGTAGCCGGGGGGGGGGGGGGGGGCTTCAGCCTCCTTCTCCCCCTTGCAGGTATTTCGGACTGTTAAAGAAAACAATACGGGGAAAGAGGGCGTGGTCGAGCTTATTTTAATCTGAAATTATTTATGCATATGTATAGCTACTGTCGCTCTTCACTGCATAAAAGGTTGCGTAGATGGTCATTGTTAGAAACTCGTTGTCAGAAGGCACTGCTCGTCACATGCTTAGTGGTTCGGAAGTTCAAAGCTGTCTTTTCGACCTAAACACCTGTGCCGATAGTAACAAAAGAAAAAATAAAAAAAAAATAAATGCGGGAACAAAAAGCAGGAGAAAAAAAAAAACTATCAAGAATTCGTCGCAAGTGTTCTATTCTTGCATATTCAGAGGTTCAGAACTTCGAAACAAGTTTCTTTTACCAAAATGTGTACAGGCTAAAAGAAACACGTCCCAGGAACGTGAAGCGAAAAAAAAAAAAAGTTTTCTTTTAATGACGGGCTGAACTTGAACACTACTAGAAATCTTCTGCCATGAGTTAATTTATTCCTTAACGTGAAAAAACAATAAATATATTATTTTGTATTCTGCAGATGGCAATGATATGTACTGTCTGTGGTGTTAATTTAAATGCGATACCTCAAACAACTTAGAAGAAAAAAAATATCAAGTTTAGGTCATAATTGCATGCAGATACATGTTTGGACATTTCTTCGAAACTCACGTTGAATAACAATAATCACATTTAAGACGGCACTTACCTACGCTATACATAGATCATTCTTAAAAAAAAAAGTATAACATATCTACTATAAATAGCTCCGGCTGCAGCGTGCTTCAAATCTGGCACAAACGATAATCGTCAAAAACCCGTCGTCCGTCCTCGCCCCTTCGGGGATTTATTTCTTTAAACCTAAGCATGCCAGAACATTGAAATAAATGACATTGTCTTTCGTAAGGAACGCAGCACCGCGTGTAAAAGTTCCAGAAAAAAAATTACGAATGTACCCCACTACTTGAAATCAAATGAAACCGTCCGCCGGTCTTTCGAAGTTCGACGAACGTCGAACTTTTACCCTATAAGTTCGAAGTTCGTTGAACTTCTGACTTTTCAGAATTCGAAAGTTCGAATCTTTTCGAATTTTCTTGATAAATAAGTTCGAAAGTTCGAAATTTATCGAATTTTTTGGTCAGTCAAGTTCGAAAGTTCGACAAGCATCGAACCTTGCAGCGCAATAAGTTCGAAAGTTCGAAAAATATCGAATTTTTTAGCGTAATAAGTTCGACGGTTCGAAAAGCGTCGAACTTCTTAGCTTAACAAGTTCGAAAATTCGACCTCCGTCGAATTTTACGATATAGACAATTCGAAAAATCGAAATCTTTCGAACCTTTCGAACCGCTTGATTCGATCATCGAAACTTCGATTCGAAAAAAGTTCGCGGCATCCCTAGCGAAAACTGACTCCGCTCGGCATGCGGAAACCCTGATACACCCTCGTGGGTTTCTATAGCATTCGGCGTAGAACAATCGGCACGTAGAACATTCGGAAATCGATCAGACGAGAATGTTCTCGAACATATGAGAACGCCAAGTTGAAAGAATAAATGAAAGGTCAGTCCGCTGCCTGGAATCGAACCCAGACCTTCAGCGTGACAGTCAAGCAAACTAACCATTCGGCCACGCACGCTTTTTTTTATTTTTATTTTTATTTTTATTGCGGGAATATGACATGTCGAAACAGATAAAAACACATCCAGAGCACAAAACAAGTGATCATGCCAAAATTCCTAGCTGACCTTGGCTAGCATTATGGGGTTAAAACTTGCTCATTTTCAACAACTTTTCAATGCGGGGCATCCACTCAGGCGTGCATTTCTGTGCCTTATCATCTTCAACAAATGAATTTATGCCTTTCACGGAAATTCTCTCTATCTTCACGCACATCACGGTCTGCATGGCGCACAGCCATCCGAGAACTCCATATACTATGCAGGCCCAGCAACATAACGAGATCAAATGGGGCGCCTCCCTCGTTTTCTACCGGCAGGTACCTGATCCCCATTCGGCCACGCAGCCGCTCGCTCGGCGACGCGCGTGGCATTACACCCCACTTTCAAAAGCGCCTCGTCTCGATGTGGCGTGCCGGCAAACAAAACATAAAAACTAACAAAAACATTGGCAAACTACAGGAACCTGTACAACACAACCCTATCGAGCGCAATTCATAGTCCTATAGGTTGTAGTACGGCTTGAGGCGCACGACGCGGACGAGTTCCGATCGTGGAGGGCGGTGTGATGAAGTCCGTGTTCCGTCGGGCATCACCTCGTAGTTCAGATCCTCGAGTCGACGAAGCACTTCGTAGGGCCCGAAGTTGCGCTTCAGGAGTTTCACGTTAAGACCACGGCGGCGGATCGGGGTCCACACCCACACCCTATCTCCGGGCTGGAAGTGGACGTCCCAACGACGAAGGTTGTAGCGGCTAGTGTCGACACTTGTAGGGCTTCTTCCGGAGTCTGGCGAGCTGACGGACTTCTTCTCCCCGTTGGGCAACCACCTAGGCGTCGTCGCATCCGTCGACAGCCGATTCATGGCGTAACATCGCGTCCAGCATTGTCGTTATTTTGCGACCATGAACCAGCTGAAAGGGTGTCACTTCGGTGGTCTCTCGCACGTCCGTGTTGTAGGAAAATGGGACGTACGGCAACACCTCGTTTCGTATCTTGTCTTCCACGTCGACGTACATAGAAATTATGTCGGCGATGGTTTTGTTGAGCCTCTCCGTCAGCCCGTTGGTCTGCAGGTGACGCCTTGGTGCGCCGATGGCTGGTGTGGCTGAGATGAAGGATTTCTTGCGTCAGCTGGGCCATGAACGATGATTCACGGTCTGAGATCAGAACTTCGAGAGCGCCGTGCTGCAGGACGATGGACTCGATGAAAAATTTGGCGACTTCCACAGCAGTCCCTGAAGGAAGTGTTTTCGTTTCGGCGTAGCGCGTGAGATAATCTGTGGTGACGATTATCCATCTGTTTCCTTGCGTCGATGGTGGGAAAGGACCAAGTAGATCCATTCCGATCTGCTGGAACGGTGCGGTCAAGGAGCAATCGGATGCAGGAGACCTGCCGGCCTCGTCGGCGGTGTCTTGTGTCGCTGGCAATCGGGGCACGATCGTGTGTAGAGGTGAACGGTCTTCGGCAGCTTGGGTCAGTAATACCTCTCCCAAATTCGGGCCAGAGTACGGCTGTAACCAAGATGTCCGGACGTCGGGTCGCCGTGTCAGGCTTGAACGATCTTTGCTCTAAGGTCAGTAGGGATTACCAGCAGCCATGGCGAGCTGTAGTCTCTGAAGTTATCCTTGTAAAGTAGACCTTAAGGTGCTCGATTAGCGCACGCAACTCAGGATCGTCTCTTCGGCGCCGCGCCATGTCGTCGGTGTTCACTGCGCCCTAGAAAGCACTCGTCGTCATCGTCGTCGCTGCTACCGGGAAATGTCTCGACAGGGGCTCAGACACGCAATCAGCGTCGCTGTGCTTGCTGCCTGACTTGTAGACCACAGTAATGTTGAACTCCTGCATTATGAGGCTCCATCGGGTTAGACGTCGTGAAAGGTCCTTTAGGTTCACAAGCCAGCAGAGCGAGTGGTGGTTCGTGACAACGAGGAAAGGGTTGCCGTATGAGTACGGGCGAAGCTTCGTGATTATCCAGAAGACCGCAAGGCATTCCTTTTCGGTCGTGCAGTAATTTCTCTCTGCTTTGGATAGCGTCCGACCTGCGTAGGCGATGACTCGCTTGGTGCCTTTTTGCACCCAAACCAGTACCGCGCCAAGTCCTTTCCCAAGCAGCACGGATTTTGGCCAAGCAATGGCCAATGTCTGGCGATGGTCTTTTGGCCAGTGGCCAGAGACTGGCCATTCATTGGCCAATGCTTGGCCGATGGCTGATGGCCAGGGGCCATTGGCCAATGGCCAGAAAAAGGCCAGTCACCGGCCAGTCTCTGGCCACTGTCTGGCCACTTGGCCAAGGACCATCGCCAACCATTGGCCGATGACTGGCCAACTCTGTGCTGCTTGGGTTGTTACTTGCGTCCGTATGAATCTCGGTTTCCGCATCTTTACTGAAGCGCCCACGAACAGGAGGAGTCTGGAGTCGTTGCTTCCGCTCCTCGAATGCGTGTTGCTATCTAATAATAATAATAATAATGAAGTTTATTTCCCATTCGATACAGGAATGTAGGAAACAGAGGGAAAAAGTTGTTTAGCAGCTTGATGGAGCCCCCTGCTCCCTTACAGTTCCACAAGACAGATTAGAAATACAAAACAACAGCAAAAATATCAACATTGTATACAAAAATAGATTATAACCTATTGCAGAAAAGTAATACATTTAATTCAAATAAGAAAATAAATCTTGCATTTTGGCAGACATTATATCAACTTTTTTGTTTAAAGGGCAACTCCGGTCCATACTTTCGATTTTGGGATTATGGCTGTTTTTAGTGCAGTTAGTGCCCCTGAGTTGCAAGGTGTAATTTTTTTCTCGTTATTGTGCGTAGTTTTAAAGATATCGATGTCTCAAAGTTTTGTTTGGGGCGCGGCCGACAAAACCGAAACTAGCCGCTCGAGGTTCCGGCAACACTGGAAATCAGCCGCTATGTGGACGTGACGCCAAGATCGTTCTCGTTCAGCGAGTGCGAGTACGCAGTGCAAGCGGCACCTACCTCTGTTGCGCTAGTCGTCTAAAGATAGAAGGTAAACTGATTTTGTTTTAATTCTGTATGTGGTAGTTATCCAGCATATGTAGCAAGAGTTAGTGCGTATACCCAAAAGCTAGCGACTGGAAAACCCGTCAACTCGTTCGGTGGCGCACTCGGCGGCCGCCGCCGCGCGTGCGCTATGCCGTACTCGTTGCTTGTATACCCAAAAGCTAGCGACTGGAAAACGAGTGAACTCGTTCGGTGCCGTACTCGGCACCTGTCGGCGTGCGTGCGGTCTCCCGCACTCGTCCCTAGGCCTAAATTGTCATCGGGGCTCCGTGGATGGAGCGGCGTTGCTCTACGCCGCGCTGCCAGAGACGTACAGTGCTGGCGCTTTGGCGCAGCGGGTCAGTCCCAGGCACGAAGCTTTGAGGCTCTCCGGCGCGTTCCGCAACAACCGAACAGACGTGTGTCAAGCTGTGGACGTCTGTTTTTTCGTTATTTTTTCCTCAGGCGCGTAAAAGCTGAATTTGTAAGCTACGACACCAATTCACCACATAAGTTCGTCCAGGTAGTGAATCTTTGTACAAATAAAAAAAAAAACTTGCCGCACTAAAAAAAAAAAAAAAAAAAAAAAAAAGTTATTTGGGCAGTCATTTTCTTCTCAAGGCTAGCAAACGTTTTTGTGGGTGATAAAGGAAAACAGAGAACGTTAGCAAGGTGAGAACACTTTCTTTCCCTTCCGCATTCCCACCCCCACCCACAACAATTTTTTTTATTAGAATACATAGGATTTTAAGTTTTCCTTCATAACTTTTGACTAAGGCAAGTGTTTCTTTTTTTTTTTTGCATTTTTAAATATTATATTTACCTCCAGCCGAACTCGGGCAAATTAGAGAGTTGTAACTTACAAATCCGAACTTTCGCGATTTCTTTAAAGTCCCTTGTGGTATTCACAAGCGTAGTGTTAATTAATACTGCTGCGTAACGGGTTGGAACGATTGGGAGGCGAATGTTTATATCGCATGAGCTTCACGCGCCGGCTGTTCGCTAGTAGTCGTTACGGACCTGAATACTACGCACGAGATTGCGTAGTAAACAAGCAGTGACGCAAAGCAGAACATTGTTTTCGTTTTCATTACAAACTTAAGTGTTTGGAGCTAGTTAGTGGTTGTACTCTACATGCCCACCATTCCCCATTCAACAGACATTCAATGAAGCATGAATGCTCAATCTTCAACACTGCACTTGACATTGACTGTTTTATTTATTGATCAGGATGCTTTTATCATGTTTACCTTTTCTGTACATGTACGATGGGCAAAGAGCGAAGGCACGGCATCCTTTTTAAGCCTCGACCCCTTCGATGACAAGCCACAGGCAACCAACTCCCGTAGGTTTCGTTCGTAACTCTCCGGCGAAAAATGATCGGAGCAGAGCTTCGATCTGGGGGTCGACGTCCAAGGCTTTCCAAAGTCCACTCGTCGAACGGCGTTCACCCACACCTTCTCCGATTTCCGATCCGTTGGAAATTTGTGAAAAAGCACCTCCGGGTTGCGCAGCGGCTTGTTTGAGCAGCCCACAGCGCTTTAAGTTGTACTCGGCATTTTTCGAGGAACAGCTGGGCAGTCTTGGGCGCACCGAGTTGCTCGCTAAAACGAGTCTAGGAGACCTCACAAGCAAATAAACAAAAAGCTATAGCGAGGGTACACGGGCTACAGGTAAAAGCAACTGCTAAACACGCAATTACAAGCCGAAGTAGCGGTGGTAGCGGCACAAAGAAGCGCGCGCGACGGCTGCGCCGTGCTGCCGTCTGGAACGGAGGAAAAAAAGAGAACGATGTTGACATCACGGCCCAATGTTGCTTTAGTGATCGTCAACCCTCTGGCCGCCCGCTAAGGAGCAGCGGCTCGCGGCGGGTCGCGTTTTTATTATCGGCATTAGTTGAGAATGCGGCGTCCCACGGACGTGAAAGTTTGGCTGGGGTCGTATTTTGTGTCACTAAAGCGATACCAGCAATTTAATTCATTTTGAGTTTTGGCCGGAGTTGCCCTTTAAGAGGAAATTTAGTAAAGTAGGTAGCATATACTTTAGAGACTGCATGGAATAGTTGTTATGGCAAAGAGGCACAGCCCAACGTGCCGCCGAACGAGTTGGATAGGAGGTAACATGTTCCCTTAGTTTATAAAGTTAGGCCAAAATATCCACGTTTCTTTTTTTTTTCTACCTTAAAACGAACCATAAGTTTATACGTATACATATCGAAAACACGCAACAAATTATATTTTTCAAACAAACCCTTGGAGCTTGAAATATAAGAAACATTAGCAATGAGGCGAACAATTTTTTTTTTGTAATAGATGTATTTTTTGTAGATTTGAACTGGTGGTTGTACCCCACACCAGGTGGCAGTAGTTTAAGTGGGATGCAAATAGAATTTGATAAATAAGTAGTTTAACATTGTTTGGTAAAATAAAACGGTTTCGTGAGACTAATCCGATGACCCTGGACAATCGAGGAAGTATATAGCTTACATGGTCGTCCCAAGATAAATACTGGTTAAAAATAACGCCAAGACTTTTGAAATTTTCCACTATCTCAATAACATTTGAATTTATTACGAGGCTTTTCGTTATAAAAACGCTTTTATTTTTGGTTCGAAAGAAAATTGCTTTGGTTTTACTACTATTAATTTTAAGCCCGTTGTCGGATGTCCAATTTTGCAACCCTGTTAAAGTGTCATTTGCACAGTTGATAAGTTCATCACTAGTCTTAGCCGAAAATCAAAAGGTTGTATCGTCTGCATATATAACAAATTTAGCAAGAGAATCTATGTTAACAATATCATTAATATAAATGTTAAATCTTTCGGCCCATTCGAACTTCTCGGCATCCTTCGTGAGTTTTGTAAGCGGCGCGGAAATCCTTGCGAAATCCCGAACGAAGCGTCGATAGCAGGCACAAAGTCCAAGGAACCTTCGCACGACCTTCTTGTCTGTGGGCGCTGGAAATGCCGCGACGGCGCGAGACTTCTCGGGGTCTGGGCGGACGCCCTCATTGCTAACCACGTAGCCCAGGAACTTCAGTTCGTCATAGGCGAACCGGCACTTGGGCGGCTTAAGGGTGAGTCCGGCGGTCTGTATGGCTTGGAGTCAGCTCGGAGTCGTAGCAAGTGCTCGTCGAAATCACTTGAAAACACTATGACGCCGTCAAGGTAGGCGAGGCAGCTCTGCCACTTCAGTCCTGCTAGTACGGTGTACATGACACGCTGGAAAGTTGCGGGCACCATGCATAATCCGAAGGGCATCACCTTGAACTCGAACAATCCTTCCGGTGTGACGCAAAACTCTTTTCCTGGGGTCCGGTTCGTCGACTTTGATCTGCCAGTTGCCGCTCTTCAGGTCCATCAAGGAAAAGTATCGAGAGGGGCGCAGCCGGTCTAGCGTATCATCGATGCGGGGGAGTGAATAGACGTCTTTCTTCGTTACCGCGTCTAGCTGCCGCTAGTCCACTCCAGAATCTAAGCGTTTCGGCCTTCTTCTAAACCAGCACGACTGGAGAGGCCCACGGGATGTTTAAAGGCTGGATTATGTTGTCGTTCAGCATCTCTTGCACATGTTCTTGGATGACCTCCCTTTCTTTTACGGTGACTCTAATGATATTCTCTGGAATAATCACTTTAGATACCTTTGCTCGAAGCGAGGAATATCCGCAGGAACAATTTATAAGCACTGACATGTTCTTCCAACACGTGTAAAAAAGGTTTTACGTAATTCGTTTTTTTTTTCTCATTTCTGTTACTGTCACCTAGTCTGGGGCAATACACCTTACTCAAATTTAAATAAGATAGATATATTACAAAAAAGTGATAAGAATAATTTCAAATGTCTTCTAGACTCATCAAACATAAACATATTTTAAGTTATACAAAATACTTAACATGCACAAAATTTATAATTAACGTTTAACAGCTGGTTGTGAGTGCGCGGCATGTTGATCCTCTAGAATAATTCTTTATATTATTTGGTTGGAAAACAAAAAAACTATATCTTACTATTCTAGACATCTCCAGCCTTGGCATATACCGAAGTGCCGAACAAACTATGGAAAACAAAAAATAAGTCATACTTCACGGTTTTTTTATTGAATTATTTTTGTTTTTATAGAAATAAAGATGTCGAGCGAATGTCTAACAACTGTATTTTTAAATTGTTAATTTAATACGTATGAATAGGTACACATATTTTACTGAACGAGTTTTATTTTGTACAACATCGCAGCTGCTGAGTCGGGGGCCCGCTCCCTCGACTAACATTTGTGCAGCTTTTTCTCCGGCCTTTCATTGTGGGTTTCCCCTTTTAGGGGGGTACCACTTAGAAACACAGAAGGTTCCTTGGGTCCGGATAAAGACGTGCTTATTTGACTTAGATGCCACACGCTTGCCCGAAGGCCAACAATGTTGGAGATGACGGCGCTGTTTCTTTTGACAGGATCGCCAGTCGGACTCCGCGCTGCCGCTACTGACAGTATCACGGAGGGGGAGGATCAGATAAGAATATGAAGGCTCCGTCGAGCAGAGCCTCCCCCAGCGAGAGTCCCGCCCGTTGGATTAGGGCCGTCTTATATAGCCTGCGGGAACGGACGCGCCCGGGGTGGGTCGGATGTAGGTGGCTCCCCGGGGGGGGGGGGGGGGGGGGGGGGGAGGGGGGGGGGCGGACGCGTCCAAGTCATGGTCCCGAGGGGTGTGCCTTAGGCAAATCACCCGAGAAGGACGAGGGAAAGCCGCCCACCAGGGAATACGGCTTCGCCCTCGCATCCGGGACGCGCCCCCACGTGGCGACGCCCCACGGCCTGCCTGAGCTAGGCCTAGATAGAGGTGACGGGAACACGTGGTTCCCACATCATTCACCCCATGTATTCGTGTGGTGAATCAACAGATTCTGCATTACATTGGACCGTATGGTACCCAAAGCCGGCCTTTTTTTTTTTTTTTTTTGAAATGCAGATTTGCTTTAATATAATGTTATCTACAGTTATTCTTAAAATTGCTACTAGGTAATAGACAGATCAATATATATATATGCTTATGAATGAACCGTTTTTGATCAAATGATTGAATGTTTACGAATCCAATGAAAGACCTATTAACCGACGGCACCGGAATTTTAACTTCGGGACTCCCAATATCCGGTCGGGTGTGCAGACCACTATGCCACTCTACGCCGTAGTTACGCCGTTTCCTTTTTGTCATATTAAAGCAAATCAGCCATTCTTAAGCGAACCAAAACGAAGCATTGAAAGAAAGGGTCGATGTAGTTTCGCAGGTTGCGGTGAAGGCACCATTCCGGAACCGACGATTAAGAGTCATGACTAAAAACAACTTGTTCGACTCATTGTTTCGTTAATACCGCCAAAACCCTCAATCAATACCTATATAAGGGGATTCTAAACCGCATTTGCAATCGAGCAAAACATTATATATATATATATATATATATATATATATATATATACCGGGTGTTAATTTTTAGTTTCAACAGATTTATTTAAAAAAATCCGTAAAAGATGCACTGATACGGTTTTTGCAGGTGAGTTATACGGCCAGGGGGACATATTATAGGGGAATAATCGTAACGATCAATTCGCTAATAATTAAAATTTGTTAATTAACTTTTTAATTAATAAAAATAGACATATGGTTTCAATTAGAAACTTGCACAGCGTCACCGAAAACCACTAAATCAGTCATTTTCAGAAAGACTTTCAGCGCATGAGAAGCGTAGTAGTGCACTAAAGTTACGACTCGTGGAGCAGGTACAAGGCTCGGGCTACATAAGAGACGGAAAAATCGCGAGGGCGCCTTACCGCAACCACTAGCTTTGTACCTACTCCACGAGTGGTAACTTTAGTGCACTGCTACACTGTGTGTGTCTACTTTAGCCACCGTCCGATCAGGCCCTGTCTCGACCGCCCCATGGATATCACACAAGGCAAGTTACGAAGGATCTACTGCCTCACAGTTGGACAATCTGGAGGCAGCGCCTCGTCCTTTACCGTTCGATCGCCAACCGTCCGCGAGCTTGCTGCCCGAGCTCGGCCCCGTTCCGTCCTCTTCTTCTGCTCACTTGGCTCCCGCGGGCCCATGTCCCCGGAGCCATACACACACACGCACACGCGCACACGCACGCACGCACGCGCGCGCACACACACACGCACACACACAGACACACACATATATACATATATATAAGCGAACATGTATATGCAGATGAATAAACCGTACTTAATCCAATGAATCAAAAAATCAAAGTTTTCAGGAACCCGCCGAAAGCCAAAATAACGGCGGAGCCAGAACTCCCGACCAGACATTGGGAGGCCCAGAGTTCATATCCTGGCTCCGCCGTTATTTTGGCTTTCGACGGGTCCCTGAAAACTTTGATTCGTTGATTCATTGGATTAAGTAGGGTTCATTCATCTGCACATATTCGTTTATATCCTCCTCGGTCTCCCACGTACGATGGTGTGAAGTGTCCGTGTTGTATATATATATATATATATATATATATATATATATATATATATATATATATATATATATATATATATATAAAGGTCTGGCTCAGGCCGAAACGTCCACCTATATGTAATAAAACTCCACGAAAAGCTTTGAGGTATGTTTACTTTCCCATATATACATATATAAATAAATATATAACTGTACGGCGGTAAGAAAGTTTCAAACCTTGGGATATTAGAAACATTTCAGCAGTATATACTTAATTTTTCCAACGCTACCAACCCAAATATAGTACCATCAGATAGCGCATGTTCGAACTACACGCTGATAGTTGTTTCCCAGGTAGCATGAAAACATTAGAATAATGTTATTTTTATGTTCGTAGCAAACGTTCGAGGAATTTTCTTAATGTCCGCCTTAAGCTATTTGAAAGTCCGGCAGAACATTCTTATAACGTTTTGATAAACATTTGAACACCTTGAACACAATTTTGCAACATAAATATAATGTCTGGAAAACATTAACATAACATGACTTTAAACATGTAATAACATTTGTAAAACATAAATAAATCCTCTAGGCAGTGTTATTACAACAGAAATATAATGTTTAAGAATAATGTTCTGGTAAATGTTGTATTAAGATTCGTAAAACATGTTATTACCACACTAACAAAATGTATGCAAAATGTTCGGGGGAGCGTTCTGAACCGTCAAGGCAAATATATACTGTAAAATACCGGTGTTTGACGGCATTGCCAGGGCTACGGTGAATTACCACGGTAACACCTGTCACGTGCGGTAACTCAGTCGTCTTACCAAGGTGCAAGCCCTGCAACACAGTCAAATTAAGTGTGTGAAGCAGTTCAGATGTGCCGAACACGCAGTATATATTTGCCTTCATGGTTTAGAAGTGTTCTTCCTAACTTTGCATACATTTCACCAGCGTAGTAACATTCTCTTCTGTTTCACAAGCATAACGCTTCTTGAAACAGTATATCGTGAGCCAAAACAATTCTACACGGCAATGACACCCTATTATTGAGTATTTTTTACTGAAAACATGGCTTTGCGATTAGCACAAAAATTTGAGGCACGATCTTATTAAGCCTTTTTAAAACAGCAGATTAACTTAAATACTTCAATCTTCCACATCGGTGAAAATACTAAATAAAACAGACATGTACGGTTTGTCTCCACGGCTCTGAACAGATCCCCTAAACAGTTTTACATGAAAGCAATTGCATTTTTTCATTTCTTTTGTGAACACTAACGAAGCTATAGCTGCGCTTTTTGCTGTGCGCGCGTCATGCCGGTGGCATGCAGGGAAAACTACCCCCGCACCCGCCCCCGCCCTCAAGTACTAGCAGATTGCGAGTTTAGACTATCAAGATCCAGTTATATGACCTGCCCGGCTGCCCTACTGACAGTCATTTGCCTAAGGTGGTGCACTGTACACTGACATTGCAATGTTTAGTCAGCTGAACAGAAAATACGCCTTTCCGAGAACTTTATTTTTAACAATGCATGCTTTTGGTTCCATGTGGTTGTCGTGATGTGTATCAAAGAAGCTTATTGTGCGTAATTAGAACTTTAGCGAAAACAGAAAGGAAAGTCACTGTTGCGTCCCGCAATTCCAGGTACGCATGATCAACTTTTTCGATACAGATGACCGTAATCGCGTCGAACTGAAATACTTGGGCTATAGCGCCAGCAGCCTTCCTGAGACACAGTGTAGAGAGTGCCGTCTTGATGAACGTCAGTATGGTATACCAGGGCGGCAGAGTAGGTCGCATAACCGGATGCTGACAGCAGCTCATTTCACAGCTAGCTGGCAGCCATCGATACTAGTTTTTTTTTTTCGCTGCGGTCATGACGCACGCGAGTATCCCGAGGCCGCAGGCTCCTTTGGCTTCGTTGAATCTTTCCACACCTGTATGGTATGCTCAACTGTTAAATATAACGCGGGAGCGGTGGCCGGAACTGATATCAGAAGTGTCTGGCGATTAAATCTATGATGCGGCAGGGAATAAGGTGGCTCTTCTTGCAATTGTCGCCACTCCCCGATACAATTATCGCATGACGTCCTCGTTTCTTTCTTTATCACCAACACTTTAAAATTTTACTTGCTTGTTTTGTTGTTGCTGCCACTCTGTTTAGTCACACCTACGCATTTACCATGCGGAGCTACCACATCTCGGTGATCTTGCAATTTCTGTAATAAAGGCCACCGTCTTAAACAACAAACAACAAGATCAAAAAGCGACTTTTTTTTTTTTTATCGCCGAGTCACGCATCGCTGATTATTTCGGAGCTGGGAGTGTAACTCGTGAAAACAACAGCGGCATAAGCTCCCAGAGTGAGCCAGTAGATGACGCAGAGAGTCTCTCCGGCCACCGCTCCCGCGTTATATTTAACAGTTGAGTACACTACGTATATGTCAGAAAAGGATTCTACTCGAAGGAGCCTCTTAATTTCTGATTATTGTAATATCTTCGCACTCTTCATCCAAAGTTTCAAGTGAGATCTAAGCAGAGTATGATAAACAAGCAAACAAAATTTATCTATGTTTATCATTAACCCAGACCGGTCAAATATGCATGGCCATATACTGGTTGTCCCAGTAATTGAACAGAAAGTGTTTGTGAGAGGAATAATATTTTAAAATATTGAACACTAAACCATCACAAAGCTTCTTTGTGACAACAGCTGTAAGCATAAATATGGACACTTAAAACAGCTGTGTACGCCTCACACTTTCCTAAAGAGGAATAATAATAGAAATTCATTTAGTCAGCATAGACATGATGCCAATCGACACACTACTAATTGAAGAAAAAGTGTTCCTTTGGTAAAAAGTATAGGGCATGACTTTCACAAGATTTAGCACAACACAAACAAGCATCCATACAGGTGATTAATTGCAGTCTACCCCTCCTGTGAAAAGAAAACAGTTTGGTACATGCTTATGGATACATTTATTGACTCTTCAAATTTGAACCATGGAAGTGTACATGAGCAGCAACAATATTGCTAGACTATGCAGTTAAATAGACTTTTCTTCCAAACGAAAATAAAAAAAAAACATAAAAGTGAACAAATAAAAAAAAATGCCATACTTTAGAAAAAACTTTAAGGCCTGTAAATTGGGTTCATGAAGCTCACATAATTAAATAAAGGCGCGAGAAAACTCAACAGTGTTTTTCTACCGCAAAAATAAACTAGACATCAGAGCAAACTCAAACCCTGGTGGAATGTAGCCCTGCCGATTGGAGAAAAGTGCGCAAATTTGAGAACACGACATTACATGGATCAAAAGATAATAAAGAAAAACTAAATTTCTCTTTGAGCTGACATCCATCTTAAGCCTAATTTGCGGTACATAAAAAATAGCACCGGCAATGCATGCAGCACTAATTTTTGGAGGAAAAAAGCTTGTTATCATGAAAGAAAACATGATTGTCTTTCATGCTCACAAACTTTCTCGTCGAAATGAATGCCACAAGAACAAAAATGTCACCTCATCGTTTTACTGTGGACTCGGTTCATCCAAAGATTGTTTCTCTTTATTCTCCTTTTATTAAAGGTTCACAAACTTTCGCATCCTACTCCAACTGCTAGGGCGTCTTAGAGGAGCGTTCCGCATTCTCATGCCGAGCAGCTCTAACCGTTTGAGTTGCAAAGGTGAAATATAGAGCTCTAAAAAGCTTAAAAACCCGCCTTGAACACAAGATTAGAAAGTCTTTAAAACAAATCTTCAGAACCGATGAGGTGAAAACAACATATAACAAAAAAAACATTATTGCCTCATAAAGCAGGTGAAAAACACTAATGAATAAAAACTAGTGTTTTTTAAAGGATAAAGTAAAAGTAAACACCAAATCTCATCGCTCCAGAGATGAGATTCACACCAGCGCTCCCTCCTTGGGACATGATGTTTAGGACTTCTTTACCTGCAAACAAAACAACACCTTACTAAATTAAAAACACCTAAACTTGTTAACAAGGTGCTTTAAAGGAAGCATAGCTGCCTTCCAAAATTTACTTCGCTTAGTTCATTATTCAACCCTTTGTCAAAGATTTGCGGATGTGCTACTCAATGCGACGGAGAGATAATGTGGGCAGTTGTCGACTAATTGCAAAAATTTGTGTTGAAAAAGTAATGCGAGTTGCACCTGTTGTCAAACAAGGTTCTCGAAACGTCCTCCTGCCCTCCTTGTTATTGTGGATACCTGTGCGGACTGACGTTTTCAGCTTTTGCAACAGTCAAAACAAACAAAGTCACGTGTCTCCATTGAGACCAGACCTCTCACTAGCATTTGAAGAAATTTCACGAAGCATTTCCAAAATCGCAAAGAAAGTGCTGGGCACACCTTTGCGCTGATGACCCAGGGCCTATGTCACTAGCTCGCTTGCCAAGCTCAAAGGGCCTTCACTTGAGCTTGGCAGGTACCACCCAACTCTCAATCTGTGTCCACGCAAAGTTCACTGAACCTCTTTCGACCATCAAATATCCCTATCCGCCGCCACAGAAGCCGAGTTCAGAAAAATGTTCGCAGGATGGTCGCGCACGCTCTTGGCAATTCTTATTCTCTTCTGCCGGTTGCACAGACGATGTAATGGTTTTCTATGTAGCTTCATTTTCTCCCCTCTTGTTACTTTGGAACGAAGAGAACGACAAGACGCCAGCTTACATCAGAGAGTTCCCAAGAAAATAAGCACGTGCACAAAGGGGTTTTAAAAAAGGTGGTTACTTACAGTTCTCGAGTCCCGCCGTCCAGTGGCTGTTTGGTTGTCCGCTTTATCATTCAGCAGTCACCACTGTGGACGCTGCTGAACGTAGCTTCACCGAAAGGAAAGTACTCAAAGTTCAAACCAGTTCAAGTAATTTAAACTGTCCCAGAGGTTCGCTCGAAGAGAATCGCACCGGTGAAACAAGCGGCAGCAGCGGCAGGAACGCGGATGGATGAATATTGGCTGTCCCTTTATACCGGGCGATAGTTTGCGTTACCTAGCATTTAATTGAGGAAAAAAATTCCTTTTTTCCTTTTTTTTCCCGTACTTAATTTTCTTCTCCTTTTACCTCCCTGCGAATATCACCGGGCAGGTAGACTGCTTTCTAACAAAATCTTTAAAAAAATCAAAAAAAAAAGAACCGGCGAACACATAATTTTAGCATTATTTTATTGTTTTACAAATAAAGTTTCATTAATGTTTCAATATTAACACGAAAGTAACGTTTGAAATGAATGTTGAAAAATAATTATTTGAATGTTTTATTTTTAACATTATTTTATTGTTCTACAAATAAAAATGCACTAACGTTGTATTAGTAACACAGAAATAACGTTAGTAATAAATGTTCCAAAATCATTATTTGAATGTTCTATTTTTAACGCTATTTGACAGTTACATATGTGATGTTAAATTAACGTTAATAACACAACATATAACATATGTTTTACTGGAACGTTGTACTAATGTGTCAAACACAACTAAAACATAATCTGTCTAACTTGAACGTTACATTAATGTTCAGGTATGACAGATAACGTTATTTAAACACACGCAACAATAAAATAACGTTACTACAATGTTTGGTGCTACCTGGGTTCGTATCAGAGCCCTTAATGCTCCATTTTCTATAACAATCTGTATGAAGCAAAAGTCAACAGTTCGTAAGAAACAGCTAAAGGTGAAGAAAAATTGCGTTGAGTTTTAACGTTATCCGCACTTCAAACTCTTTTCTATGAAACTGCTAGATTCAATCATTTTAAAGGCGCATTTTTCTTTCGTGCAGAAATTTAGGAATGATACATACTGTTCTCGGAATATCTTAAACACCCCACAATTTTGATAGGATTCAGATCTGTCTAAAAGTTCCCGTGGATAGTTTTGGTCGATGCAAAGCAACAATAGAATACTTTACCTCTTTGAAAGTTACGAATTTTAAGTTTTGAATTCCTCTGGGGTAAGTGTTCTCCTTAAATTCTTTCAACATATGTTTTATGTTTTCTTTTTTTTTTTAATAATGGAGTTTGTTGCGTTTAAAATAAATTGCTTGAAAGACAAATTTGCAACGCGAACGTGGCGACAGCTGTCTTGAGGAGACCGAAGGTCGGGAATAATTTGCCAAACCCTGCACCAGAGGCCGCGACTCTCGCAGCCTGCAGCTATAGAGCCCATATTAGATAGAGGTTCTAACTGCTCCATCTGGGTCCCGTAGATTGTTGTGCCCGTTGGCAATAAAAGCTGCGAGGAGGTGACAAACACGCTGATCGTCTGCGAACGTCTCTGCCGTTCCGCCTGCTTTCCTCTTCGCCATGAGACAACGCAGCGCATGTGCATTTAGATTCAATTGATACCCGAAGTATCCACCATTAAATTGCAAACATTATCATTGGTTTCAGATGGACCCTCTCTTGAATCAAGGCTCTCTACCCAGCGCCGCCGTTTCAAATTTATTTCTTTCGATGGTTGATATTTCTCGAAATTGGGTTCTTTTGCAATAGTGATGCAATTTTTATCACAACAGATTTTCACCCGAATCAGATGACCAGGTGGTATGATTATGCGAAGTCACTTGATATATACAGTTACCCAATGGAACTCTTAGACATAATTTCGGTGGCGTATTTAAATAAGTTTATTCTGCATTTAAAATCGAAGGAGCACGGCTTGGTTAGAAACTGTACAAATTCCGATTGAAACTAATCTAAGGCCACATAGTATTGTCAAATGTAGTTTATGGAGCTTTCTGGGAATATCTCTGCCTGTATCCTTCAATCAGCGCCAATTATGTTGCGGGTATCACCGAGAAAAGTATAAACTGCACAGCTAACACAAAAAAAATTATTTTCTTTTCTATCAGTAAAGTTTGTTTACAAACCATTCAGCGGTCCAACGCCTTCTTCCATTAACCGGACTTAATTTGTTTCGAAATAATGAAATCAAAATTGTCGTAAAACCCTGGAGGTAACTAGGGAAAGTTAGTTTACCACCAATATAATACTAAATGTTTCCAAAATAAATCAACAAAATATTGTAATGTTTTATTTATTTTTATGTCAACCAGACACGTAGTTTCTTTCTTAACCAACGGTTAACGTTTTTACACCCCAGATCAACTAAAAAATTTTTTTTTTTATCACAAGAGCGGATGAATATTTCTCGTGCAAAAGGCTAGTCTAGGAGTGAATTTTAGTTACAAACAAGGTTTTCAGTTGAGTCTATGACTAAAAACAAGTATGCTACTTTAACTATTCTATTTAAAACACGAAACTTACTCAGGAACTCTTTCATTTCCGTTTACCTAAATCGGTTGGCATTCAAATTCCCGACCTATCATCAAACTCGAAAGATCGTAAAGAACACTAAATGCAAACACTGCAGGCACTTATTAGGCGAAACGTAAAATCAAGTCATCACATATTTCTATATTCGTGCTTTTAGAAAAATTGATGAAATAAAAAAAAAATTAAAGACGTTTACGATTCTCTGTAATGCCGAATTGGAGCGCATCTCTTGAGAAGAAGGAGGAAAGGTTACGGAGCGGAGGGTTACGTGTGACGTCAGACGTGACATTACGTGTCAGCAGCAGGAGGACCAGCGTCAGCTGCCGGATAGCCGAGGTTTGCTGGAATGACAAAAGTTTCGGAAGATGAACGCCCATAAGAATAACCAGGATTCACTGTATTTTTGCCATACTGTCACGCCAAGTAATGCCTTACGCTGATTGTTTCCGATTACAGAAACATATTTCAGTTGGCTTTATGTTTCAAGCCATCTACATACTGCAAGGTAGGAATGATACTCTGGGCTAGAATCTCAGAACTAAAATATTGGCACTGAGAATACACCATGCTCTTCGGAAAAGGGAGACAGCAACTTCTATGGCGATGATTAAATAAACGCCAGAAAATATCGCTTAATTACGTTCCATAAAAGAAGTTGTGAATATATGTTAATATATATATATATATATATATATATATATATTATTCCTTGTCTGAGGTGGACGTAGAGTGGAAGTCACAAGCGTTTAATGCTCCGATGGTTCTATATGCACTTTTTTGTTATGTGTGTACATACGTGCGCCCTGTTGTACTCTGACTTTCATGCAGAGGACCACCTGATGATTCTGGAACATATCATGGCATATATAACAACACAGTTTTTTTCTAATAACTCTTACTAAATCCTTCAGCCCGTCATAAGATGACTGGGGGTGCCATTTTTACGAGTTTTGTAAATTGGGCCATTGTTTACTCTTCATTGTCCTCACACGTACCAGAAACACTGAATTGTGAAAGATGTTATCGTTTTTTTTTCCTTTTTCTTAACTATCAATGTAGTGACCGAACTACTACGTGGTCATAGAACGCTTCAAATGCATGCAGTCCCTGATCTGGCAGTCTTCTTGTCTTTGGTAACAAGGGCAAAGGTGTGTGCACCAATACCAGTCAACAACCCATCAAAACATTTCGTACGGCGTTAAGAAATTTGTGTTATACGAGTACCTGCTCAAGGGCAGCAAGCCTAGCCACGGCCAGCTCCACTAGTCGCTGATGGCCTCTGATGAATTCCTCGGTCACTGTGTCAACAGAATTCTGCTCTGCCTGGGGACACCGGGGCGGGGGCGGGGGCGGGGGCGGGGACGGCTGAGCGGCTGGCTCTGAGCTTAACACAAAGACGATTGCGAACCTATCTGGGGAGGACATTAAGAAACGGCAGGAACTGCAGCCGGCAGCGACGAGTGTGCTATGACATCCCTTGGGCAGTCCATGCCTAATAAAGACAGCAAACTGGTCCATATCGAAATCGCAAGCAGAAAAGACACACGCTTCACTCAGAGCAATTTGTACTTGCAAACAATAATAACGTAATAACCCCCCTCCCCCTCACTAACTACTACTTTTATGGTATGCAGTGGTTTTGTGGGCATATGTGTCGGACACCATGTTCCTCATCTGCCTATAGTCTTGCATTCGTCCTGTTGCTGGAGTTTCTTTTTATTTGTTCATATAGGCAGGATACACGTCAACTAAAACATAAATATCAACGCATGCTCTAAGATACACTTACCGGTGCCACTGGTTCCTGGCACTTCCCCAGTGGATACACAGCTGCCTGCCGCAGCTACTGGCGATGGTACAGCCTGAAAGTCACGGGGTTCAAGTGGATTTCACTATCACCAAGCAATAATGAACAGTAGGAGAGACAAGGAAGTCAAGCAGTATGTTTGGCATCCCTAGAACACTAAAGAAATCTATGATCATATGGAAACTTGTGTAATTCACATTAAGTGGCTGCAGCTGTCTTCCGAGGTCTTCATCCGACTGGCACTTTATAGAGGCTTCTTGTACCTGAACACACTCTCAGTGTTCTACTGTTCACCGTGTTACAACAGACATTGTAGTGATTTAACAATGTGTGCACCAACCATACTTATCACTGTCAACAACTGCTAAGAACAATTACATTTTCTATGGTTGTACAGAGCATGACATTTTGAGGTTAAGACGAGTATAACACATGTGCTGCAAGTACATTTGAACCCATAACTAAACAGAAGCATCCAGATAAACACTCTAATCATGTCGGCATGTGCGACGAGGTCTCACTGTTTATAGAAAACTTTAAATTTAGCCTCTTTAAGTACAGTATTTATGTTACAATCTTTGCCAGATATGCTCACGTGTTCTACCGAATACCTTTTAGTAGCATGCTGCAACTGGTACATTCTCATCAAGTAATCGGTAATCATCGGGTAAAAGGTTAGTAGATAAAAAAATTGTCTAAAATTACCAAATTGAGAAAGTGCAACTCAATATAAGTTTCGGTTTCACGGAATCTGCAGACAATTGAATAATTAGTTCTACAAAACATATGTCTGAAGGTCTGGGGCAAAAGCAAAATAACTCCTCACCTGTGGCCCCGGCACCGCCGGTGCCCCGCAACCCTCCACGGCGTCGGGGTCGATGATGGCAATTATTGTCCAGGCCTCGCCAGGTACTGCGCCTCCGCCCGTCCCACTGAAGGCAAACATCGCAATATGAGTTTTTATTTATTTTTTTTTTGTTGAAAGTATGGATTGAATTTAATTTTACAGACGTAGCTTACTCATCTCCCTTGGCAGTTTATTTGCAATGCTAACCTCAATCTTCAGACCGTAAATGTAACAGTTGTCATGCAATGGGTAACGTTCAACACCGCTGAACCATATTTGCAAGCCATGCATCCAATATCAAAAGTCGAAAACACTCACCCGCTGTTGTTGCGGAACTCATACGCTTTCTTTTTGGCGGCGGCCACCCTATCAGTCCAATAGTGCTGCCATCTTCTCCTGTCTTTGACTGCAGGTCCAATGGCGTTCAGCTCGGCGACGAGCTCAGCCCAGAGCTTATCTTTATCAACCTGAGTGACCGTCGGCGCGATATCAGCGGCTCCCAGCGCGATTTGGGTATGTTCTGCCATAAAATTCAATAGTGCCTCGCGCTGGGCTGCCGACACTCGCGGATTCAACCTTGACATTTTTGTTGTTGGCTCCATATTTGCCATCGATCGTACACTGTTAGCAAAAATAACAGGCCAGACCTGTAAACCGTTGTCCCATAGCGGACACGTCAAAACGTGTTCGTTTTACTCGCAGCCATGTGTGTTATTCGTCTACACACGAGGTGCCGTGTAAAATTAACACGCTACACCGTGTCTGCCTTCCGCAAAACACGTTTCGAGCGTGTTCCTTATAAAACATGGCGGCCAGCAGCCGAGAACAGGCGAGAGACGAGCCGAGCGAGCCGCGCGCCTTTCAGCCGAATTGAAAGCACACAGGACGCGTTAGTTCTCGTTCGATGTCTTTTATACACGTTAAAGTCTCCAAGCGGCGGACGTAGCTACGTGCAAAGGTACGTACGTACGTACGTGCGTCGTCGGCGGTCGGCGGCGTCGGTAGCTTCCACTGATCATAAATGACAATGGCTGGATCGCGCTTCCCGCTCCCGCAAGTAAAGCCACCGGACGGAACCTGGCTGGGATACGATTTGCGGTTTTGCCAGCGTTTTGCTGCGGTTTTCCAGCGTGCTGTAAACATGTTTTCTACTCGTTCGTCGTCATTCGCCGAAGAAGTTTTTTTAAGGCTCTGTGCACCGTTGAGACTTGCCATTGTGGACGCTTGGAAATTTTACGAAAGCGCATTGTCGCGGGAAAAAAGCTAAACTCTTGGAAAGCAAGTTTTGCCGGTCTGGTGGCGTGTTCAAAGCTTCCTTGGCACGCCGAAGTGCCGCGTCTCTGTGGCTTCGCACGCGTTGATACTGACCAAGAATCGACGCCGTGTGGATGTGTTTTGCGAGTGCAATGTGCGTAAAGCCGTACGTATCTCAAGGTACAGCTTGCCGAAAGCAAGTGCCACCGGTCTCGCGGCGTGATCAAAGCTTCCTTGGCACGCCGAGTGCTGCATCTTTGTGCCTTCGCACGCTTGGATACCAATCAAGAATCGATGCCGCACCAAAGTTCTGAACGTGTGTCGCGCATTCAAAACTGATCATTTATATATATATGTATATATATCGGCCACGGAGTTCTAGATCGTCCAACATTTCCGGTGAGTTGCTATCAATAAAGGGGGGGGAGATCTGTACGTGTTATTTATTACTATTAACCATGGCTATGTTCCAAATCTACTCTAATGAATCACATGGGAGCACGAATAGAGCAAAGCTGTAGAGCAAGGAGGGTTTTCGAAGGCAAAAGTACAAGATGGCGAAAATGAAAATCTTTGAAGTGCGGCCATATGGTCGTGTGCAATCTGTTGACCGATCACAATTAGGCGAGCCGCGCTCAAACGGCAAGTGCAATTAAGTAGGTTGATAATGAGCCAGCACTGATCAGTGATGAGGAGCTATTTTGCTCAATATTCTGTAAATCGTCTAAGGACAAAAAAAAGACGAACCTTTCCCCCTCTTTCGTCGCTAGTGGACGCTAGAATACACTCGTTTCTCGACCGCGAGTACGCAAGTATACCGTAAGACGCTGATCCAGAGGCATATGCGGCTTCACGCGCATTGCACGCTCAAACCACATTCACACGGCGTCGATTCTTGGTCGGTATCCAAGCGTGCCAAGGCCAGAGACACGACAGAGCTCTGAACACGCCGCCAGGCCGGCGAAACTTGCTTTCGAAGAGTTGTGCCTTTTTCCTGCGGTACTGCGCTTTCGTATAATTTTCTACGTGTTCATAACGGAAATTCTCAGCGGTGCACTGATTTTTAAAAAACGTCTTCGGCGAATGACGACGAACGAGTAGAAAACGTGTCCACAGCGCGCTGGAAAACCGGAGCAAACGGCTAGCAAAACCGCAAATCCTATCCCAGCAAGGTTGTCATCCGGTGGCTTCACTCGCGCTGCAGCGAACAAGCGGGGAAGCGCGATCCAGCAATTGTCATTGAGATCAGAGGTAGCTTCAACGGAACCGCTAGACAAAAAAACAAATGCCGAACTCACATAAATAAATAACTTGAGCAAACTATTTAGAATCGGGCGGTAACTTGCGCCACCTAGCGAGATTTCTAGCAGCCTATAGAAAAAAAAAAAGAAAAACTGGTCTAATACACGATGTAGAAAACCCGAGACTGCGGTAAAAGCAGGGAAACTTGGTCGAAGAAGAAAGACAGGGGAAAAGAACGACTCAATTAATACGCTGCGAACGACCACGACTAGACATCAACCCTACATACATCGCAGGCAACACCAGTGCCACGTACTACACAGCACCGACATGTACACAAACACAACAACCGACACTACGCCCGACACTTCCTACTCAGAATTCATTTCTCCCCGCGGCGCATATAAGCTTGACATGTGCGGGAGAGCTGTTTGGTCACTGACCCCATTACAGATTTATAGAAGACACAAAGCACGGCGCAATGGACAGCCGTGTGTTAGAAGTGTTTGCATTTAAAAAATATGGAGGAAAAATCTATAATGCTAGTCCGTTGCGACAAATAACGATATATTAACAATAAATCTTAAACCGGTCATAAGAAAAGTTCAAATTTTTGTTATTTTCTTGCTTGACCAGTATTATGAGCAGACCGACTAGCTTGAATCAGATAGAAAAACAAATTATTGGGATTTTGTCATTACGTACAACATTTAATGAAAATGATCCTTATGCAAAGAATTTTTTATATATATTTTGTGAAGGACATCCACCCAACACTTCACTTCCGCTACTTGCTGTACGGGAACAGAAGCCTTCACTTTTGGGGCGTTTCGATGCAGTTTGTTGTCGTATGTCATGTCGGTGTTGAGTGGAGCGGTGGGGCTCAGGGTGTTTGTGACCGGTGTTTTTCGGGATCACTGATGCAACGCTAATGCGTTTTTTTGTTTGTTTTTTATACCGTTATCATTCCAAATTTTGAAAATTCACGGGCCCGTGCACTGCATTATGCTGACTCGCGAACTCCTTCTCTGTTGATGTGGTTTTCCTGGTACCACTCTTGGATACTGCAAGCGTTTAAACAGTGTGCACCGTCTCGCCTACATCCCCGGTGACGTACTCGACGTGTTGAAACTTTTTGCTTCCGTCATTTTGGAGTACGCAAGGCAGTTATCTCGTTGCTCTGGTTTCGGTTACAAAAGCATGGCAAAACGCTCGTAGTTTCTGCCCTCAGTACACGTTGGATATCTTCCACACTTTGACACAAGATAACTGAATGAACGAGGATTTACATTCACTTCAGAGGCCACTCTCGCCGCTTCCTCACCGTTGAGCAACAGTATCAGCTGGCGACGAACCGCGGATGAAAGGCTTGAGCATCAATAGCCCATGCGCATTCGGTGCGGATGCGGGCGATGCGGGTTTTCGTCAACCGGGAGGCCAGCACAAACCGTGACCGTTCCAGCTTTTCTTCATGACACGGTGTTGCAGAGAGCAGGGAAGAGTACAACTACACGGACCACCGAAGCAAACGCACTGCTATCGTAAATCTTGGCTAGTGATTGCGCCTTTGTAGATCATCTTATTTGTTTTGCTGGAGAGACGCAAACGACGGGCATAACAAAATCGCTTGCATATTCCGCATACCTCGCAAAAGCATTTACCCCGTCACCTGGCGAAAAGCGGGAAACACGGAGTCCGCACCGTCCTAAGCTTCCCTGTCTTTTACCTGCTTTAGAGCAGTTTGTACCTGGTGGTAGTTATGCCTACTGAAACTGAAACAGCCAGTGCCAGAGAGAAAGAAACAAAGCTGGGAAAGCTTGCTCGCTCTCTCCAATTTCTCAGCTCTCAAGTGATTGTGCCATAATAAATGCACCAACGCCTCTTCCCAAAATAAAAAAGCACTATACGTTCACTCAGCAAAAAATGGTTTCTGTACGTGCATCTGTGGACAGGTAGGAAATCTTGCCCTATTTTATTCACGCCGCATGATGAGCGCAACAAACTCGCACGCGATTTACAGGAAAATATCGGCGTTGACTTAAGGCTCCCTGAAATTCTGTATAAGCGGTCGTTTGCAGGACCGAATCATTTACTCGAGCGGTGTGCGCCGCTGTGCAAACGCAGTCCATCACGAAGCATAAAAACGGCAGATTTAGGACAATCCGGAGTCAATTATTCAATTAAAACGACGTAATTGTGTTGAAAACACCCGCAGCTTCTTACCCACGGTATGCGTCGGGATACTTTCACAGTTTCAAACGGAACGAAGGAAGATTTACTTTTGAAAACGCTCGCTGCGTCCTCCCGGACCAGCTGGACCGAATCAGCTGACGGCGACGGGACTGAACCCTTTGAACCGCCACCCCACAACTACCAATTTGCGCTCCGTGTTAGTGTGGGTTTCTACCTCCAAGCACCGCACCACACACCACAAACGTTTCAGCTCTTTTTCGCATCGCCGTGTTGCACCAAACAGATCGAGATAGCCGAAGTCAACACAGCGCTGTGGTGACCCTTGGCTTGTGGTTACGTGGACCCCGTGACTACCTTCGCTTTCAAAGCACACACGACGATTACGATTGATACTTTCCGTCTTCTGGGAACATCACAAGGGCAATTTTCCGGTCACGTCTTCGCAACATGTGCTCGCAAACCTACGAGCTTCTAGCGTCCCGACAAACCAAAACAATACCGGCACCATGCTAAACGTGCGTTGTTGCCAGATTTTCTCTGACCAAAAAAAAGCAACGAAAGCAAACCGGCTCTAGCTTCCAGCGTACATCGGCGTTGCGCCGTGGCCAGATTTTCTCTGTCAGCTCTAACTTAAAGATGACCTACAGATGCAGCAACTGGTATAAAGTTTTAATATAGCGGCCACCACGAAGCGCCTTAAATTTTGAAGAAGGTGCATAAGAAGCGGCGGCACCTTTGCTTGCAGTTGAAGGGTTGAAGTCAAAACAAAACCAACTGCAATATCATGTGTTCAGATCAAGGGCACGCCTTTTATATCCATTTTAACTAGTTGGAACGAGTAATTAGACCCATAACATTATTAGTGGTGTGTAAGAAAGTATTATCAGGACCCCTAAAATAAATACAAACATGGGCTACAAGAGGAAAGCCGCAATGCCATCGACCAGGATCAATGGCAGGGATGGCAGCGAGTGCGGTAAGCGCGGGGTTCGCCACGTCCCACGACATGGCGTAATTGCTTTAGGTGCTTATCTGTCTCCGAGATGTTTCTTTCAGCGGCGTTTGTCTCGACGGTCCTTTCTAGGTGTGTCCCCAAGCATTCCGGTGCTTCGATAGCCGGCAGTGCTGCGGTCGTCGTCGGGGGTGATGCGTGTTTTCGAGGTCGGCTACGCGGCTATGCGTGCATGACCGAGCCAAAACACGTTTTTTACAACCTCGCATGATTTTGAACGAATCATCTATTACTTAACGTGTAAATTTATTGTAATTTGTGTAAATGGCGTGTTTTCACACGAGATATTCTCTAAATACATGGGACTTGCTAACACTGTAGCAGACGATTTAACACTCCGAGCGAATGTGGCGTTCATTCTTTTATCGGAGATCACTTCAAACAACACTATTTTTAAAGTTTCTATTCACTGCAAATCGATTAGATTCATGTTCGAGCTCTAGAAAACTTTTATCAATGTGGCCCCTCCTTTACAGGTGGGCCGTCGGTGTTCAGCCTGCGACGAGCTGCGTCCAAATCGCGTATTTATGGGCGTGGAGTGCACCCGTCCTGAAATATAGCATTCCCTCGCACTACACAGAATGCTCCTCCTGTAAAATTTGTCATTTTCGCTCGCTGGGCCGGCGGAACCGCGATTGCGATGTGTCCGTCCTCTTCCGCTTTGTCCCTTGAATTGTAGCAGACGACCGTAGCCTCGAAGCAGTCGCCTGCGCCGCCGGCGCGCCGTTGGGAAAACAGAGGAGTGCAACTTCCTTACTGCCCATGCAACGCGAATTGGTAAACCCTGGGAGTCCGCAGCGCCATTTGAATCCCCTGGTATCTGGTGACTGTACTAAAATCAACATGGTGGCACAGCGAAACCAAAAACGAAACCACACGGCAGCGCTATAGTACTTGGAAGGATGGGGGTAACTGGTGCCACCGAGAATTAAAAAAAAAAAAATACTGCAGCTTTTTTTTTTTTTTTTTTTGCCCGTTTTTTGTGTTGCTTTGCTCGGCTTCTGCTGCTTTGCTGCTGGTTTGCGCGTTTCAATGCTGGTTAATGTGCGTTGAAACGCACATAAGCCATCACTGAAACGCGGACCAGCAGCAAAGCAGCAGAAACCTAGCAAAGTAGCAAAAGTGACCCATTCCAAAAAAAAAAATATGCAATGCTTTGTTCGTTTGCCTTCATTTTTATTCAACAGGTCGTAGAAAATACACAATAAATTTCTCACTATTTCGCACACAAGAATCAAAGAAATGAACAACAAAACAGGATAACATTTTAAGGCTACGTGCGATGAAGGGGATGATATGCGTCCTTGCAAAAAACACTTTGCTCAATTCACATAAACTCTCTCTAGGTTTGTGATTCTTTTCGAGCATCTTGGCGTATACTCACAAGTCTTGCGCCGTTCAGCCACAGGCGTGGAGCCTCGAAGAAAAAAGGTTGAATTACTTGTTTGATTGGCCTTTACGTGCCAGACATGGTCATATGAAAACAGCGAGCATTATCTGTACCTCCTTTCAAAAAACGGTACTTCAAGTTCAACACAGCGACATTAAATGCTCGTGTCTCCTCCGTTTTTCTTCTCCTTCAGTTAAATGCCTCCACGCTAAATCGACAATCATTCCGAATTTTATTATAAAAGTAAGCGGAAGTAAAGACCGACGACAGTGTCTTGTATTTAAAGGAAACTAAACAATGAGGCTAAAAAAAAACGGAAGCTCATTCTTTGGTATCGAGTCTTGATCGAGAACCTCTATTAGTTTTTAATATTATCACTTAAATTTACGAGTGCGTCACTGCTAAACGAAACGGGAAACCAGTACGGATCGTCCATCGCTCATACTCAGTTCATCGAAAAGTATTTAGGCTCATTTTCACTCCTCGCGAACAGACGCGTGAATCACTGACAACAATCCTATATAAATAGCTCACTTCAAAAAAGTTGAAGTGAGCATATGTGCTCAATCTTGATATTACATAGAAGTCGCCAGATATTTGACAACGACATATTTCTCGCGGCAAATGAACAAGGGGAATCCTAAACAATGATAGGATTTAACATTTCGAAAAAAAAAAAACCGAGACTGATGGTGGTTAAACATTTCGAAAAAAACCCGAGACTGGGAGAAAAACCCGAGAGGATTTGGTTTTGTGATTTGAAACCATCGCAGCTATTGGCAAAATCAAACAATTAATACTCACTACCACTACCACTGCGACAGTTAAGCAAGAGAAGACCAAAAGAGTGTACCTCACGTCATGTCCATTGGAACTCGAAACCATTGGTGTCCCGGCTTTCGGCAGTAATTGTTTCCCTACTTGGCACAGCAGGTGCTGTGGTGATGACGAAAATCCATGCTTGACCACATTACAAAAACAGCGAGTTCCGACGAAAAAAGAAAAGAAAGCCGCGCACGCACGTACGTGGCACGAATCTCGCGCCGCGACGTATACTCCCAGGGCCCGTTTGCTCGAAGTTGGTTAACTAACCGCGGTTAACCGGATTTCCCTACGATGGGGAATTTTGGGTCACGTGACCGGCAGAGTAAGGACGGCGCGGAAACATGGCGGTGCCCCGGTGAGTGAGCGCCGCTCACTTTGGAACTAATACGCCGTAGTAGCTGCAGTAGCGGGCGCGTTAGTCAGCAATGAATGGTGCAGGAGGCTTTCGCGTTGCCTTACCTCACTTAAAACGCAAAACATGAGCAATGACCTCGCCGCATTTTTTACATAGACTTTCCACTCTGGCCATTCCTAAGCCTAAATGAACGCGATAGCTGTCGGCATGGCAACGTCTTTAAAAAGTGGATTGCCTTGACTCAATCGGCCGGGTATTCATAGCACACAACGCAGACAGCGTTTCCATAGACCTTTCGCTACATTTCAAAAGCACCGAGGTGCATGCTGCGAGTGTAGTTACACGCGCTGCACCTGCTGGCGTCTGCAGAATAACTGTTCTGAAGCAAAAAGCCTAAAACAAATTTCGCCGCGCACGCGCGTTTGTCAAAGATTTATTATGATTATTTACTTCAAATCTTTTATAAGTGGAAGGCCAGCGCGCGCGGATCGTAGAATTACACGTCCAGCGTTCTTCTCGATGTTCGGGTAATTTACTAATATGTAAATTTTCATTGGAGCCGAATTACAGGTTTTTCAATTAATGACGGTGTTATATACAGTTCTTGCATGCTGGCCAACCATGCTGCCGGTGCACCGCCCGCTTTTCACTGCTCACTTCTTTCTCATCGTTTCTAGGACTCAACTTCGTCGTCCTCTTTCGGACTCAGAAGGAAATTTTAACGAGGCTTTTCCTCACTTCATACAGCCAAATATTTAGAAAATTTTCAAACAAGGGTTAATTTAGTTTTACCTTGCCGATTATTTGTACCACGAGCAATCGAAGTTGTTTCTTAAGCTCAAACGTATGCCGCGCTGCGTTGCGAAAACCAGGCAGCGCGCATTTGTTGGGTCCCCCCATTTCGGGAACCTTTCCACGGAAGCGACGCATATTCGCTACAGCCAGTAGTTGACACCAGCTACCACCCCATAATAAAACACGGAGCTATCACTTATCCAGCCCTCGTCAAACTTGGCTAGGTACTTGTAGGTGCCTAGTAAGGAAGGGCGGTTAAGGTTTAACCGCGGTTAAAGTTAACCGGCTTCGAGCAAACGGGACCAGAAGCGAAACAGCTCGCGGGCTCGCGTCTCTCGCGCGTTCTAACGGTCCATTGACTTCGCCGACTTCCTGGCGCTACCTGGCGCCAGAGACGCCAGCGGCCAGCGCATCTCAAGGCGCGAGGCGCGGGTTCTGAGAGAGAGAAAGCGTGCCCAGACACGTTGAAAAAGTGAAAGAGAAAGTTACGATAACAATCTTCAAAGCCGTTCACACCTTCAAAACAACTTCACCTTTATTTCACTTCATTAAATATATGCATTATATTCATTTAAAATAAACTAACAAGTGCCAACTCCCGCAGCGCGTTGGCATTTTGGACGTGGCGCGACAATCGGAAGCACTTCGCCGGACCCGACGAACGTCATAAATATACGCGGCCGGACAGAAGTAGCCGAGAGCTTCAACCCCCTGGGGAAAACGTAGGGGCGATTGGCGCTAGACCGTCGCCTACGTCTCAGCCAAACTGGGGTTGTCTGGAATGTAAGAAAGGAGAGCAAAACTCGCCACAGTTCGCCTCAGGGGCGGGCCCTTAAGAGCCTCCTCCCTTCGTGACGTGTGCTCGCCCGTTTTCTCGCCGCCGTCCAACTTAGAGCCCCAGGAAGTTCATCGAGCAGCCATGGCCAGTGGGGTCTTGGAATGAAGACACCACCCACTCGACCTCGAGAGCAATGACCTCGATGGTCTAAATAAATTTTTCCCTCTCTCTCTTTCTAACTCTCTCTCTCTCTCGAGTTATGTTTCTACACGTATTAAACGAGGTCGTAGATGTTAACGCAGTCGCCTAACAGTCCATCGCACGACGCACATAATGACCACAGATGAAGTCCGAAGCGCAACTGACGCGCCGGAGTCAGCGCCGCCAACGCGCCACTTCTTTCTTTTGCACACGCCGCTCCGGCGGTGACATCACGCTCCCCCACTGCGCAGGCGCGGCGCCCCCGCCGGTTTCGGGGCTTCCGTGACAAAGCATCTGCATTACTGTGCTTTTTTTATGTTTTATTTCTGAGGCGCGTCCGCTTTAACCTTGCGCGGCGCGGGCTTGAGGACGCATTTTAATGGCCATCTTTCGGGCACAACGCCGATGCCGCCTTTTACCGTAATGAGACATATAAGGCTTTTGCCTTAATATATTTCCACATCCAGAAGTCATCCTTAACATAATGCGTGATTCACGTGATCGGACACGCTACGTATTAATGAACGATCTCGAAAAAAATATAAAATAAACAAGACACTTAAGACTGGTTACGCGTAGGAATGCAAAAGAATTCCTACACGCAGCGCGATATGTCTTCCTATTGCGCACTGTGCTCCGGCGGTGACATCACACCTCCCCATAGCGCAGGTGCGGCGTACCCCGCCGGCTCCGCGGCTTTTGTGACAAAGCATCTGCATTACTGTGCTTTTTTTATGTTTTATTTCTGAGGCGCGTCCGCTTTAACCTCGAGCGGCGCGGGCTTGAGGACGCATTTTAATGGCCATCTTTCGGGCACAACGCCCATGCCGCCTTTTACCGTAATGAGACATATAAGGCTTTTGCCTTAATATATTTCCACATCCAGAAGTCACCCTTAACATAATGCGTGATTCACGTGATCGGACACGCTACGTATTAATGAACGATCTAGAAAAAAATATAAAATAAACAAGACACTTAAGACTGGTTACGCGTAGGAATGCAAAAGAATTCCTACACGCAGCGCGATATGTCTTCCTATTGCGCACTGTGCTCCGGCGGTGACATCACACCTCCCCATAGCGCAGGTGCGGCGTACCCCGCCGGCTCCGCGGCTTTTGTGACAAAGCATCTGCATTACTGTGCTTTTTTTATGTTTTATTTCTGAGGCGCGTCCGCTTTAACCTCGAGCGGCGCGGGCTTGAGGACGCATTTTAATGGCCATCTTTCGGGCACAACGCCCATGCCGCCTTTTACCGTAATGAGACATATAAGGCTTTTGCCTTAATATATTTCCACATCCAGAAGTCATCCTTAACATAATGCGTGATTCACGTGATCGGACACGCTACGTATTAATGAACGATCTCGAAAAAAATATAAAATAAACAAGACACTTAAGACTGGTTACGCGTAGGAATGCAAAAGAATTCCTACACGCAGCGCGATATGTCTTCCTATTGCGCACTGTGCTCGGCGGTGACATCACACCTCCCCATAGCGCAGGTGCGGCGTACCCCGCCGGCTCCGCGGCTTTTGTGACAAAGCATCTGCATTACTGTGCTTTTTTTATGTTTTATTTCTGAGGCGCGTCCGCTTTAACCTCGAGCGGCGCGGGCTTGAGGACGCATTTTAATGGCCATCTTTCGGGCACATCGCCGATGCCGCCTTTTACCGTAATGAGACATATAAGGCTTTTGCCTTAATATATTTCCACATCCAGAAGTCATCCTTAACATAATGCGTGATTCACGTGATCGGACACGCTACGTATTAATGAACGATCTCGAAAAAAATATAAAATAAACAAGACACTTAAGACTGGTTACGCGTAGGAATGCAAAAGAATTCCTACACGCAGCGCGATATGTCTTCCTATTGCGCACTGTGCTCCGGCGGTGACATCACACCTCCCCATAGCGCAGGTGCGGCGTACCCCGCCGGCTCCGCGGCTTTTGTGACAAAGCATCTGCATTACTGTGCTTTTCTTATGTTTTATTTCTGAGGCGCGTCCGCTTTAACCTCGAGCGGCGCGGGCTTGAGGACGCATTTTAATGGCCATCTTTCGGGCACAACGCCCATGCCGCCCTTTACCGTAATGAGACATATAAGGCTTTTGCCTTAATATATTTCCACATCCAGAAGTCATCCTTAACATAATGCGTGATTCACGTGATCGGACACGCTACGTATTAATGAACGATCTCGAAAAAAATATAAAATAAACAAGACACTTAAGACTGGTTACGCGTAGGAACGCAAAAGAATTCCTACACGCAGCGCGATATGTCTTCCTATTGCGCACTGTGCTCCGGCGGTGACATCACACCTCCCCATAGCGCAGGTGCGGCGTACCCCGCCGGCTCCGCGGCTTTTGTGACAAAGCATCTGCATTACTGTGCTTTTCTTATGTTTTATTTCTGAGGCGCGTCCGCTTTAACCTCGAGCGGCGCGGGCTTGAGGACGCATTTTAATGGCCATCTTTCGGGCACAACGCCGATGCCGCCCTTTACCGTAATGAGACATATAAGGCTTTTGCCTTAATATATTTCCACATCCAGAAGTCATCCTTAACATAATGCGTGATTCACGTGATCGGACACGCTACGTATTAATGAACGATCTCGAAAAAAATATAAAATAAACAAGACACTTAAGACTGGTTACGCGTAGGAATGCAAAAGAATTCCTACACGCAGCGCGATATGTCTTCCTATTGCGCACTGTGCTCCGGCGGTGACATCACACCTCCCCATAGCGCAGGTGCGGCGTACCCCGCCGGCTCCGCGGCTTTTGTGACAAAGCATCTGCATTACTGTGCTTTTCTTATGTTTTATTTCTGAGGCGCGTCCGCTTTAACCTCGAGCGGCGCGGGCTTGAGGACGCATTTTAATGGCCATCTTTCGGGCACAACGCCCATGCCGCCCTTTACCGTAATGAGACATATAAGGCTTTTGCCTTAATATATTTCCACATCCAGAAGTCATCCTTAACATAATGCGTGATTCACGTGATCGGACACGCTACGTATTAATGAACGATCTCGAAAAAAATATAAAATAAACAAGACACTTAAGACTGGTTACGCGTAGGAATGCAAAAGAATTCCTACACGCAGCGCGATATGTCTTCCTATTGCGCACTGTGCTCCGGCGGTGACATCACACCTCCCCATAGCGCAGGTGCGGCGTACCCCGCCGGCTCCGCGGCTATTGTGACAAAGCATCTGCATTACTGTGCTTTTTTTTATGTTTTATTTCTGAGGCGCGTCCGCTTTAACCTCGAGCGGCGCGGGCTTGAGGACGCATTTTAATGGCCATCTTTCGGGCACAACGCCCATGCCGCCTTTTACCGTAATGAGACATATAAGGCTTTTGCCTTAATATATTTCCACATCCAGAAGTCATCCTTAACATAATGCGTGATTCACGTGATCGGACACGCTACGTATTAATGAACGATCTCGGAAAAAAAATAAAATAAACAAGACACCTAAGACTGGTTACGCGTAGGAATGCAAAAGAATTCCTACACGCAGCGCGATATGTCTTCCTATTGCGCACTGTGCTCCGGCGGTGACATCACACCTCCCCATAGCGCAGGTGCGGCGTACCCCGCCGGCTCCGCGGCTTTTGTGACAAAGCATCTGCATTACTGTGCTTTTTTTATGTTTTATTTCTGAGGCGCGTCCGCTTTAACCTCGAGCGGCGCGGGCTTGAGGACGCATTTTAATGGCCATCTTTCGGGCACAACGCCCATGCCGCCCTTTACCGTAATGAGACATATAAGGCTTTTGCCTTAATATATTTCCACATCCAGAAGTCATCCTTAACATAATGCGTGATTCACGTGATCGGACACGCTACGTATTAATGAACGATCTAGAAAAAAATATAAAATAAACAAGACACTTAAGACTGGTTACGCGTAGGAACGCAAAAGAATTCCTACACGCAGCGCGATATGTCTTCCTATTGCGCACTGTGCTCGGTGGTGACATCACACCTCCCCATAGCGCAGGTGCGGCGTACCCCGCCGGCTCCGCGGCTATTGTGACAAAGCATCTGCATTACTGTGCTTTTTTTATGTTTTATTTCTGAGGCGCGTCCGCTTTAACCTCGAGCGGCGCGGGCTTGAGGACGCATTTTAATGGCCATCTTTCGGGCACAACGCCGATGCCGCCTTTTACCGTAATGAGACATATAAGGTTTTTGCCTTAATATATTTCCACATCCAGAAGTCATCCTTAACATAATGCGTGATTCACGTGATCGGACACGCTACGTATTAATGAACGATCTCGAAAAAAATATAAAATAAACAAGACACCTAAGACTGGTTACGCGTAGGAATGCAAAAGAATTCCTACACGCAGCGCGATATGTCTTCCTATTGCGCACTGTGCTCGGCGGTGACATCACACCTCCCCATAGCGCAGGTGCGGCGTACCCCGCCGGCTCCGCGGCTTTTGTGACAAAGCATCTGCATTACTGTGCTTTTTTTATGTTTTATTTCTGAGGCGCGTCCGCTTTAACCTCGAGCGGCGCGGGCTTGAGGACGCATTTTAATGGCCATCTTTCGGGCACAACGCCCATGCCGCCTTTTACCGTAATGAGACATATAAGGCTTTTGCCTTAATATATTTCCACATCCAGAAGTCATCCTTAACATAATGCGTGATTCACGTGATCGGACACGCTACGTATTAATGAACGATCTCGGAAAAAAAATAAAATAAACAAGACACCTAAGACTGGTTACGCGTAGGAATGCAAAAGAATTCCTACACGCAGCGCGATATGTCTTCCTATTGCGCACTGTGCTCGGCGGTGACATCACACCTCCCCATAGCGCAGGTGCGGCGTACCCCGCCGGCTCCGCGGCTTTTGTGACAAAGCATCTGCATTACTGTGCTTTTTTATGTTTTATTTCTGAGGCGCGTCCGCTTTAACCTCGAGCGGCGCGGGCTTGAGGACGCATTTTAATGGCCATCTTTCGGGCACAACGCCCATGCCGCCTTTTACCGTAATGAGACATATAAGGCTTTCGCCTTAATATATTTCCACATCCAGAAGTCATCCTTAACATAATGCGTGATTCACGTGATCGGACACGCTACGTATTAATGAACGATCTCGAAAAAAAAATAAAATAAACAAGACACCTAAGACTGGTTACGCGTAGGAATGCAAAAGAATTCCTACACGCAGCGCGATATGTCTTCCTATTGCGCACTGTGCTCCGGCGGTGACATCACACCTCCCCATAGCGCAGGTGCGGCGTACCCCGCCGGCTCCGCGGCTTTTGTGACAAAGCATCTGCATTACTGTGCTTTTTTTATGTTTTATTTCTGAGGCGCGTCCGCTTTAACCTCGAGCGGCGCGGGCTTGAGGACGCATTTTAATGGCCATCTTTCGGGCACAACGCCCATGCCGCCTTTTACCGGAATGAGACATACAAGGCTTTTGCCTTAATATATTTCCACATCCAGAAGTCATCCTTAACATAATGCGTGATTCACGTGAACAAACACGCCACTTAATAATGAACGATCAAGAAAAAAAATAAAATAAAGAAGATACTTAAGACTGGTTACGCGTAGGAATGCAAAACACTTCCTACACGCAGCGCGATATGTCTTCCTATTGCGCACTCTGCTCCGGCGGTGACATTACACCTCCCCATAGCGCAGGTGCGGCGTACCCCGCCGGTACCGCGGCTTCCGTGACGAAGCATCTGCGTTGCTGTGCTTTTTTTATGTTTTATTTCTGAGGCGCGTCCGCTTTAACCTCGAGCGGCGCGGGCTTGAGGACGCATTTTAATGGCCATCTTTCGGGCACAACGCCCATGCCGCCTTTTACCGTAATGAGACATACAAGGCTTTTGCCTTAATATATTTCCACATCCAGAAGTCATCCTTAACATAATGCGTGATTCACGTGAACAAACACGCCACTTAATAATGAACGATCAAGAAAAAAAATAAAATAAAGAAGATACTTAAGACTGGTTACGCGTAGGAATGCAAAACACTTCCTACACGCAGCGCGATATGTCTTCCTATTGGGCACTCTGCTCCGGCGGTGACATCACACTTCCCCATAGCGCAGGTGCGGCGTACCCCGCCGGTACCGCGGCTTCCGTGACGAAGCATCTGCGTTGCTGTGCTTTTTTTATGTTTTATTTCTTAGGCGCGTCCGCTTTAACCTCGAGTGGCGCGGGCTTGAGGACGCATTTTAATGGCCATCTTTCGGGCACAACGCCGATGCCGCCTTTTACCGTAATGAGACATATAAGGCTTTTGCCTTAATATATTTCCACATCCAGAAGTCATCCTTAACATAATGCGTGATTCACGTGAACAAACACGCCACTTAATAATGAACGATCAAGAAAAAAAATAAAATAAAGAAGATACTTAAGACTGGTTACGCGTAGGAATGCAAAACACTTCCTACACGCAGCGCGATATGTCTTCCTATTGGGCACTCTGCTCCGGCGGTGACATTACACCTCCCCATAGCGCAGGTGCGGCGTACCCCGCCGGTACCGCGGCTTCCGTGACGAAGCATCTGCGTTGCTGTGCTTTTTTTATGTTTTATTTCTGAGGCGCGTCCGCTTTAACCTCGAGCGGCGCGGGCTTGAGGACGCATTTTAATGGCCATCTTTCGGGCACAACGCCCATGCCGCCTTTTACCGTAATGAGACATACAAGGCTTTTGCCTTAATATATTTCCACATCCAGAAGTCATCCTTAACATAATGCGTGATTCACGTGAACAAACACGCCACTTAATAATGAACGATCAAGAAAAAAAATAAAATAAAGAAGATACTTAAGACTGGTTACGCGTAGGAATGCAAAACACTTCCTACACGCAGCGCGATATGTCTTCCTATTGGGCACTCTGCTCCGGCGGTGACATCACACTTCCCCATAGCGCAGGTGCGGCGTACCCCGCCGGTACCGCGGCTTCCGTGACGAAGCATCTGCGTTGCTGTGCTTTTTTTATGTTTTATTTCTGAGGCGCGTCCGCTTTAACCTCGAGCGGCGCGGGCTTGAGGACGCATTTTAATGGCCATCTTTCGGGCACAACGCCCATGCCGCCTTTTACCGTAATGAGACATACAAGGCTTTTGCCTTAATATATTTCCACATCCAGAAGTCATCCTTAACATAATGCGTGATTCACGTGAACAAACACGCCACTTAATAATGAACGATCAAGAAAAAAAATAAAATAAAGAAGATACTTAAGACTGGTTACGCGTAGGAATGCAAAACACTTCCTACACGCAGCGCGATATGTCTTCCTATTGGGCACTCTGCTCCGGCGGTGACATCACACTTCCCCATAGCGCAGGTGCGGCGTACCCCGCCGGTACCGCGGCTTCCGTGACGAAGCATCTGCGTTGCTGTGCTTTTTTTATGTTTTATTTCTGAGGCGCGTCCGCTTTAACCTCGAGCGGCGCGGGCTTGAGGACGCATTTTAATGGCCATCTTTCGGGCACAACGCCCATGCCGCCTTTTACCGTAATGAGACATACAAGGCTTTTGCCTTAATATATTTCCACATCCAGAAGTCATCCTTAACATAATGCGTGATTCACGTGAACAAACACGCCACTTAATAATGAACGATCAAGAAAAAAAATAAAATAAAGAAGATACTTAAGACTGGTTACGCGTAGGAATGCAAAACACTTCCTACACGCAGCGCGATATGTCTTCCTATTGGGCACTCTGCTCCGGCGGTGACATCACACTTCCCCATAGCGCAGGTGCGGCGTACCCCGCCGGTACCGCGGCTTCCGTGACGAAGCATCTGCGTTGCTGTGCTTTTTTTATGTTTTATTTCTGAGGCGCGTCCGCTTTAACCTCGAGCGGCGCGGGCTTGAGGACGCATTTTAATGGCCATCTTTCGGGCACAACGCCCATGCCGCCTTTTACCGTAATGAGACATACAAGGCTTTTGCCTTAATATATTTCCACATCCAGAAGTCATCCTTAACATAATGCGTGATTCACGTGAACAAACACGCCACTTAATAATGAACGATCAAGAAAAAAAATAAAATAAAGAAGATACTTAAGACTGGTTACGCGTAGGAATGCAAAACACTTCCTACACGCAGCGCGATATGTCTTCCTATTGGGCACTCTGCTCCGGCGGTGACATCACACTTCCCCATAGCGCAGGTGCGGCGTACCCCGCCGGTACCGCGGCTTCCGTGACGAAGCATCTGCGTTGCTGTGCTTTTTTTATGTTTTATTTCTGAGGCGCGTCCGCTTTAACCTCGAGCGGCGCGGGCTTGAGGACGCATTTTAATGGCCATCTTTCGGGCACAACGCCCATGCCGCCTTTTACCGTAATGAGACATACAAGGCTTTTGCCTTAATATATTTCCACATCCAGAAGTCATCCTTAACATAATGCGTGATTCACGTGAACAAACACGCCACTTAATAATGAACGATCAAGAAAAAAAATAAAATAAAGAAGATACTTAAGACTGGTTACGCGTAGGAATGCAAAACACTTCCTACACGCAGCGCGATATGTCTTCCTATTGGGCACTCTGCTCCGGCGGTGACATCACACTTCCCCAGAGCGCAGGTGCGGCGTACCCCGCCGGTACCGCGGCTTCCGTGACGAAGCATCTGCGTTGCTGTGCTTTTTTTATGTTTTATTTCTTAGGCGCGTCCGCTTTAACCTCGAGTGGCGCGGGCTTGAGGACGCATTTTAATGGCCATCTTTCGGGCACAACGCCAATGCCGCCTTTTACCGTAATGAGACATATAAGGCTTTTGCCTTAATATATTTCCACATCCAGAAGTCATCCTTAACATAATGCGTGATTCACGTGAACAAACACGCCACTTAATAATGAACGATCAAGAAAAAAAATAAAATAAAGAAGATACTTAAGACTGGTTACGCGTAGGAATGCAAAACACTTCCTACACGCAGCGCGATATGTCTTCCTATTGCGCACTCTGCTCCGGCGGTGACATCACACTTCCCCATAGCGCAGGTGCGGCGTACCCCGCCGGTACCGCGGCTTCCGTGACGAAGCATCTGCGTTGCTGTGCTTTTTTTATGTTTTATTTCTGAGGCGCGTCCGCTTTAACCTCGAGTGGCGCGGGCTTGAGGACGCATTTTAATTGCCATCTTTCGGGCACAACGCCCATGCCGCCTTTTACCGTAATGAGACATATAAGGCTTTTGCCTTAATATATTTCCACATCCAGAAGTCATCCTTAACATAATGCGTGATTCACGTGAACAAACACGCCACTTAATAATGAACGATCAAGAAAAAAAATAAAATAAAGAAGATACTTAAGACTGGTTACGCGTAGGAATGCAAAACACTTCCTACACGCAGCGCGATATGTCTTCCTATTGCGCACTCTGCTCCGGCGGTGACATTACACTTCCCCATAGCGCAGGTGCGGCGTACCCCGCCGGTACCGCGGCTTCCGTGACGAAGCATCTGCGTTGCTGTGCTTTTTTTATGTTTTATTTCTGAGGCGCGTCCGCTTTAACCTCGAGTGGCGCGGGCTTGAGGACGCATTTTAATTGCCATCTTTCGGGCACAACGCCCATGCCGCCTTTTACCGTAATGAGACATATAAGGCTTTTGCCTTAATATATTTCCACATCCAGAAGTCATCCTTAACATAATGCGTGATTCACGTGAACAAACACGCCACTTAATAATGAACGATCAAGAAAAAAAATAAAATAAAGAAGATACTTAAGACTGGTTACGCGTAGGAATGCAAAACACTTCCTACACGCAGCGCGATATGTCTTCCTATTGCGCACTCTGCTCCGGCGGTGACATCACACTTCCCCATAGCGCAGGTGCGGCGTACCCCGCCGGTACCGCGGCTTCCGTGACGAAGCATCTGCGTTGCTGTGCTTTTTTTATGTTTTATTTCTGAGGCGCGTCCGCTTTAACCTCGAGCGGCGCGGGCTTGAGGACGCATTTTAATGGCCATCTTTAGGGCACAACGCCGATGCCGCCTTTTACCGTAATGAGACATATAAGGCTTTTGTCTTAATATATTTCCACATCCAGAAGTCATCCTTAACATAATGCGTGATTCACGTGAACAAACACGCCACTTAATAATGAACGATCTCGAAAAAAAATAAAATAAAGAAGATACTTAAGACTGGTTACGCGTAGGAATGCAAAACACTTCCTACACGCAGCGCGATATGTCTTCCTATTGCGCACTCTGCTCCGGCGGTGACATCACACTTCCCCATAGCGCAGGTGCGGCGTACCCCGCCGGTACCGCGGCTTCCGTGACGAAGCATCTGCGTTGCTGTGCTTTTTTTATGTTTTATTTCTGAGGCGCGTCCGCTTTAACCTCGAGCGGCGCGGGCTTGAGGACGCATTTTAATGGCCATCTTTAGGGCACAACGCCCATGCCGCCTTTTACCGTAATGAGACATATAAGGCTTTTGCCTTAATATATTTCCACATCCAGAAGTCATCCTTAACATAATGCGTGATTCACGTGAACAAACACGCCACTTAATAATGAACGATCTCGAAAAAAAATAAAATAAAGAAGATACTTAAGACTGGTTATGCGTAGGAATGCAAAACACTTCCTACACGCAGCGCGATATGTCTTCCTATTGCGCACTCTGCTCCGGCGGTGACATCACACTTCCCCATAGCGCAGGTGCGGCGTACCCCGCCGGTACCGCGGCTTCCGTGACGAAGCATCTGCGTTGCTGTGCTTTTTTTATGTTTTATTTCTGAGGCGCGTCCGCTTTAACCTCGAGTGGCCCGGGCTTGAGGACGCATTTTAATGGCCATCTTTCGGGCACAACGCCGATGCCGCCTTTTACCGTATTGAGACATATAAGGCATTTGCCTTAATATATTTCCACATCCAGAAGTCATCCTTAACATAATGCGTGATTCACGTGAACAAACACGCCACTTAATAATGAACGATCTCGAAAAAAAATAAAATAAAGAAGATACTTAAGACTGGTTATGCGTAGGAATGCAAAACACTTCCTACACGCAGCGCGATATGTCTTCCTATTGCGCACTCTGCTCCGGCGGTGACATCACACTTCCCCATAGCGCAGGTGCGGCGTACCCCGCCGGTACCGCGGCTTCCGTGACGAAGCATCTGCGTTGCTGTGCTTTTTTTATGTTTTATTTCTGAGGCGCGTCCGCTTTAACCTCGAGCGGCGCGGGCTTGAGGATGCATTTTAATGGCCATCTTTCGGGCACAACGCCCATGCCGCCTTTTACCGTAATGAGACATACAAGGCTTTTGCCTTAATATATTTCCACATCCAGAAGTCATCCTTAACATAATGCGTGATTCACGTGAACAAACACGCCACTTAATAATGAACGATCTCGAAAAAAAATAAAATAAAGAAGATACTTAAGACTGGTTATGCGTAGGAATGCAAAACACTTCCTACACGCAGCGCGATATGTCTTCCTATTGCGCACTCTGCTCCGGCGGTGACATCACACTTCCCCATAGCGCAGGTGCGGCGTACCCCGCCGGTACCGCGGCTTCCGTGACGAAGCATCTGCGTTGCTGTGCTTTTTTATGTTTTATTTCTGAGGCGCGTCCGCTTTAACCTCGAGCGGCGCGGGCTTGAGGACGCATTTTAATGGCCATCTTTCGGGCACAACGCCCATGCCGCCTTTTACCGTAATGAGACATATAAGGCATTTGCCTTAATATATTTCCACATCCAGAAGTCATCCTTAACATAATGCGTGATTCACGTGAACAAACACGCCACTTAATAATGAACGATCTCGAAAAAAAATAAAATAAAGAAGATACTTAAGACTGGTTATGCGTAGGAATGCAAAACACTTCCTACACGCAGCGCGATATGTCTTCCTATTGCGCACTCTGCTCCGGCGGTGACATCACACTTCCCCATAGCGCAGGTGCGGCGTACCCCGCCGGTACCGCGGCTTCCGTGACGAAGCATCTGCGTTGCTGTGCTTTTTTTATATTTTATTTCTGAGGCGCGTCCGCTTTAACCTCGAGCGGCGCGGGCTTGAGGACGCATTTTAATGGCCATCTTTCGGGCACAACGCCCATGCCGCCTTTTACCGTAATGAGACATATAAGGCATTTCCCTTAATATATTTCCACATCCAGAAGTCATCCTTAACATAATGCGTGATTCACGTGAACAAACACGCCACTTAATAATGAACGATCTCGAAAAAAAATAAAATAAAGAAGATACTTAAGACTGGTTATGCGTAGGAATGCAAAACACTTCCTACACGCAGCGCGATATGTCTTCCTATTGCGCACTCTGCTCCGGCGGTGACATCACACTTCCCCATAGCGCAGGTGCGGCGTACCCCGCCGGTACCGCGGCTTCCGTGACGAAGCATCTGCGTTGCTGTGCTTTTTTTATGTTTTATTTCTGAGGCGCGTCCGCTTTAACCTCGAGCGGCGCGGGCTTGAGGACGCATTTTAATGGCCATCTTTCGGGCACAACGCCCATGCCGCCTTTTACCGTAATGAGACATACAAGGCTTTTGCCTTAATATATTTCCACATCCAGAAGTCATCCTTAACATAATGCGTGATTCACGTGAACAAACACGCCACTTAATAATGAACGATCTCGAAAAAAAAGTAAAATAAAGAAGATACTTAAGACTGGTTACGCGTAGGAATGCAAAACACTTCCTACACGCAGCGCGATATGTCTTCCTATTGCGCACTCTGCTCCGGCGGTGACATCACACTTCCCCATAGCGCAGGTGCGGCGTACCCCGCCGGTACCGCGGCTTCCGTGACGAAGCATCTGCGTTGCTGTGCTTTTTTTATGTTTTATTTCTGAGGCGCGTCCGCTTTAACCTCGAGCGGCGCGGGCTTGAGGACGCATTTTAATGGCCATCTTTCGGGCACAACGCCCATGCCGCCTTTTACCGTAATGAGACATACAAGGCTTTTGCCTTAATATATTTCCACATCCAGAAGTAATCCTTAACATAATGCGTGATTCACGTGAACAAACACGCCACTTAATAATGAACGATCTCGAAAAAAAAGTAAAATAAAGAAGATACTTAAGACTGGTTACGCGTAGGAATGCAAAACACTTCCTACACGCAGCGCGATATGTCTTCCTATTGCGCACTCTGCTCCGGCGGTGACATCACACTTCCCCATAGCGCAGGTGCGGCGTACCCCGCCGGTACCGCGGCTTCCGTGACGAAGCATCTGAGTTGCTGTTGTTTTTTTATGTTTTATTTCTGAGGCGCGTCCGCTTTAACCTCGAGCGGCGCGGGCTTGAGGACGCATTTTAATGGCCATCTTTCGGGCACAACGCCCATGCCGCCTTTTACCGTAATGAGACATACAAGGCTTTTGCCTTAATATATTTCCACATCCAGAAGTCATCCTTAACATAATGCGTGATTCACGTGAACAAACACGCCACTTAATAATGAACGATCTCGAAAAAAAATAAAATAAAGAAGATACTTAAGATTGGTTACGCGTAGGAATGCAAAACACTTCCTACACGCAGCGCGATATGTCTTCCTATTGCGCCCACTGCTCCGGCGGTGACATCACACTTCCCCATAGCGCAGGTGCGGCATACCCCGCCGGTACCGCGGCTTCCGTGACGAAGCATCTGCGTTGCTGTGCTTTTTTTATGTTTTATTTCTGAGGCGCGTCCGCTTTAACCTCGAGCGGCGCGGGCTTGAGGACGCATTTTAATGGCCATCTTTCGGGCACAACGCCCATGCCGCCCTTTACCGTAATGAGACATATAAGGCTTTTGCCTTAATATATTTCCACATCCAGAAGTCATCCTTAACATAATGCGTGATTCACGTGATCGGACACGCTACGTATTAATGAACGATCTCGAAAAAAATATAAAATAAACAAGACACTTAAGACTGGTTACGCGTAGGAATGCAAAAGAATTCCTACACGCAGCGCGATATGTCTTCCTATTGCGCACTGTGCTCGGCGGTGACATCACACCTCCCCATAGCGCAGGTGCGGCGTACCCCGCCGGCTCCGCGGCTTTTGTGACAAAGCATCTGCATTACTGTGCTTTTTTATGTTTTATTTCTGAGGCGCGTCCGCTTTAACCTCGAGCGGCGCGGGCTTGAGGACGCATTTTAATGGCCATCTTTCGGGCACAACGCCGATGCCGCCTTTTACCGTAATGAGACATATAAGGCTTTTGCCTTAATATATTTCCACATCCAGAAGTCATCCTTAACATAATGCGTGATTCACGTGATCGGACACGCTACGTATTAATGAACGATCTCGAAAAAAAAATAAAATAAACAAGACACCTAAGACTGGTTACGCGTAGGAATGCAAAATAATTCCTATACGCAGCGCGATATGTCTTCCTATTGCGCACTGTGCTCCGGCGGTGACATCACACCTCCCCATAGCGCAGGTGCGGCGTACCCCGCCGGCTCCGCGGCTTTTGTGACAAAGCATCTGCATTACTGTGCTTTTTTTATGTTTTATTTCTGAGGCGCGTCCGCTTTAACCTCGAGCGGCGCGGGCTTGAGGACGCATTTTAATGGCCATCTTTCGGGCACAACGCCCATGCCGCCCTTTACCGTAATGAGACATATAAGGCTTTTGCCTTAATATATTTCCACATCCAGAAGTCATCCTTAACATAATGCGTGATTCACGTGATCGGACACGCTACGTATTAATGAACGATCTCGAAAAAAAAATAAAATAAACAAGACACCTAAGACTGGTTACGCGTAGGAATGCAAAAGAATTCCTACACGCAGCGCGATATGTCTTCCTATTGCGCACTGTGCTCGGCGGTGACATCACACCTCCCCATAGCGCAGGTGCGGCGTACCCCGCCGGCTCCGCGGCTTTTGTGACAAAGCATCTGCATTACTGTGCTTTTTTTATGTTTTATTTCTGAGGCGCGTCCGCTTTAACCTCGAGCGGCGCGGGCTTGAGGACGCATTTTAATGGCCATCTTTCGGGCACAACGCCCATGCCGCCTTTTACCGTAATGAGACATATAAGGCTTTTGCCTTAATATATTTCCACATCCAGAAGTCATCCTTAACATAATGCGTGATTCACGTGATCGGACACGCTACGTATTAATGAACGATCTCGAAAAAAAAATAAAATAAACAAGACACCTAAGACTGGTTACGCGTAGGAATGCAAAATAATTCCTATACGCAGCGCGATATGTCTTCCTATTGCGCACTGTGCTCGGCGGTGACATCACACCTCCCCATAGCGCAGGTGCGGCGTACCCCGCCGGCTCCGCGACTTTTGTGACAAAGCATCTGCATTACTGTGCTTTTTTTATGTTTTATTTCTGAGGCGCGCCCGCTTTAACCTCGAGCGGCGCGGGCTTGAGGACGCATTTTAATGGCCATCTTTCGGGCACAACGCCCATGCCGCCCTTTACCGTAATGAGACATATAAGGCTTTTGCCTTAATATATTTCCACATCCAGAAGTCATCCTTAACATAATGCGTGATTCACGTGATCGGACACGCTACGTATTAATGAACGATCTCGAAAAAAAAATAAAATAAACAAGACACCTAAGACTGGTTACGCGTAGGAATGCAAAAGAATTCCTACACGCAGCGCGATATGTCTTCCTATTGCGCACTGTGCTCGGCGGTGACATCACACCTCCCCATAGCGCAGGTGCGGCGTACCCCGCCGGCTCCGCGGCTTTTGTGACAAAGCATCTGCATTACTGTGCTTTTTTTATGTTTTATTTCTGAGGCGCGTCCGCTTTAACCTCGAGCGGCGCGGGCTTGAGGACGCATTTTAATGGCCATCTTTCGGGCACAACGCCCATGCCGCCTTTTACCGTAATGAGACATATAAGGCTTTTGCCTTAATATATTTCCACATCCAGAAGTCATCCTTAACATAATGCGTGATTCACGTGATCGGACACGCTACGTATTAATGAACGATCTCGAAAAAAAATAAAATAAACAAGACACCTAAGACTGGTTACGCGTAGGAATGCAAAAGAATTCCTACACGCAGCGCGATATGTCTTCCTATTGCGCACTGTGCTCGGCGGTGACATCACACCTCCCCATAGCGCAGGTGCGGCGTACCCCGCCGGCTCCGCGGCTTTTGTGACAAAGCATCTGCATTACTGTGCTTTTTTTATGTTTTATTTCTGAGGCGCGTCCGCTTTAACCTCGAGCGGCGCGGGCTTGAGGACGCATTTTAATGGCCATCTTTCGGGCACAACGCCCATGCCGCCTTTTACCGTAATGAGACATATAAGGCTTTTGCCTGAATATATTTCCACATCCAGAAGTCATCCTTAACATAATGCGTGATTCACGTGATCGGACACGCTACGTATTAATGAACGATCTCGAAAAAAAAATAAAATAAACAAGACACCTAAGACTGGTTACGCGTAGGAATGCAAAAGAATTCCTATACGCAGCGCGATATGTCTTCCTATTGCGCAGTGTGCTCGGCGGTGACATCACACCTCCCCATAGCGCAGGTGCGGCGTACCCCGCCGGCTCCCCGGCTTTTGTGACAAAGCATCTGCATTACTGTGCTTTTTTTATGTTTTATTTCTGAGGCGCGTCCGCTTTAACCTCGAGCGGCGCGGGCTTGAGGACGCATTTTAATGGCCATCTTTCGGGCACAACGCCCATGCCGCCTTTTACCGTAATGAGACATATAAGGCTTTCGCCTTAATATATTTCCACATCCAGAAGTCATCCTTAACATAATGCGTGATTCACGTGATCGGACACGCTACGTATTAATGAACGATCTCGAAAAAAAAATAAAATAAACAAAACACCTAAGACTGGTTACGCGTAGGAATGCAAAAGAATTCCTACACGCAGCGTGATATGTCTTCCTATTGCGCACTGTGCTCGGCGGTGACATCACACCTCCCCATAGCGCAGGTGCGGCGTACCCCGCCGGCTCCGCGGCTTTTGTGACAAAGCATCTGCATTACTGTGCTTTTTTTATGTTTTATTTCTGAGGCGCGTCCGCTTTAACCTCGAGCGGCGCGGGCTTGAGGACGCATTTTAATGGCCATCTTTCGGGCACAACGCCCATGCCGCCTTTTACCGTAATGAGACATATAAGGCTTTCGCCTTAATATATTTCCACATCCAGAAGTCATCCTTAACATAATGCGTGATTCACGTGATCGGACACGCTACGTATTAATGAACGATCTCGAAAAAAATATAAAATAAACAAGACACTTAAGACTGGTTACGCGTAGGAATGCAAAAGAATTCCTACACGCAGCGCGATATGTCTTCCTATTGCGCACTGTGCTCGGCGGTGACATCACACCTCCCCATAGCGCAGGTGCGGCGTACCCCGCCGGCTCCGCGGCTTTTGTGACAAAGCATCTGCATTACTGTGCTTTTTTTATGTTTTATTTCTGAGGCGCGTCCGCTTTAACCTCGAGCGGCGCGGGCTTGAGGACGCATTTTAATGGCCATCTTTCGGGCACAACGCCCATGCCGCCTTTTACCGTAATGAGACATATAAGGCTTTCGCCTTAATATATTTCCACATCCAGAAGTCATCCTTAACATAATGCGTGATTCACGTGATCGGACACGCTACGTATTAATGAACGATCTCGAAAAAAAATAAAATAAACAAGACACCTAAGACTGGTTACGCGTAGGAATGCAAAAGAATTCCTACACGCAGCGCGATATGTCTTCCTATTGCGCACTGTGCTCGGCGGTGACATCACACCTCCCCATAGCGCAGGTGCGGCGTACCCCGCCGGCTCCGCGGCTTTTGTGACAAAGCATCTGCATTACTGTGCTTTTTTTATGTTTTATTTCTGAGGCGCGTCCGCTTTAACCTCGAGCGGCGCGGGCTTGAGGACGCATTTTAATGGCCATCTTTCGGGCACAACGCCCATGCCGCCTTTTACCGTAATGAGACATATAAGGCTTTCGCCTTAATATATTTCCACATCCAGAAGTCATCCTTAACATAATGCGTGATTCACGTGATCGGACACGCTACGTATTAATGAACGATCTCGAAAAAAAATAAAATAAACAAGACACCTAAGACTGGTTACGCGTAGGAATGCAAAAGAATTCCTACACGCAGCGCGATATGTCTTCCTATTGCGCACTGTGCTCGGCGGTGACATCACACCTCCCCATAGCGCAGGTGCGGCGTACCCCGCCGGCTCCGCGGCTTTTGTGACAAAGCATCTGCATTACTGTGCTTTTTTTATGTTTTATTTCTGAGGCGCGTCCGCTTTAACCTCGAGCGGCGCGGGCTTGAGGACGCATTTTAATGGCCATCTTTCGGGCACAACGCCCATGCCGCCTTTTACCGTAATGAGACATATAAGGCTTTTGCCTTAATATATTTCCACATCCAGAAGTCATCCTTAACATAATGCGTGATTCACGTGATCGGACACGCTACGTATTAATGAACGATCTCGAAAAAAAAATAAAATAAACAAGACACCTAAGACTGGTTACGCGTAGGAATGCAAAAGAATTCCTATACGCAGCGCGATATGTCTTCCTATTGCGCACTGTGCTCGGCGGTGACATCACACCTCCCCATAGCGCAGGTGCGGCGTACCCCGCCGGCTCCGCGGCTTTTGTGACAAAGCATCTGCATTACTGTGCTTTTTTTATGTTTTATTTCTGAGGCGCGTCCGCTTTAACCTCGAGCGGCGCGGGCTTGAGGACGCATTTTAATGGCCATCTTTCGGGCACAACGCCCATGCCGCCTTTTACCGTAATGAGACATATAAGGCTTTTGCCTTAATATATTTCCACATCCAGAAGTCATCCTTAACATAATGCGTGATTCACGTGATCGGACACGCTACGTATTAATGAACGATCTCGAAAAAAAAATAAAATAAACAAGACACCTAAGACTGGTTACGCGTAGGAATGCAAAAGAATTCCTATACGCAGCGCGATATGTCTTCCTATTGCGCACTGTGCTCGGCGGTGACATCACACCTCCCCATAGCGCAGGTGCGGCGTACCCCGCCGGCTCCGCGGCTTTTGTGACAAAGCATCTGCATTACTGTGCTTTTTTTATGTTTTATTTCTGAGGCGCGTCCGCTTTAACCTCGAGCGGCGCGGGCTTGAGGACGCATTTTAATGGCCATCTTTTGGGCACAACGCCCATGCCGCCTTTTACCGTAATGAGACATATAAGGCTTTTGCCTTAATATATTTCCACATCCAGAAGTCATCCTTAACATAATGCGTGATTCACGTGATCGGACACGCTACGTATTAATGAACGATCTCGAAAAAAAAATAAAATAAACAAGACACCTAAGACTGGTTACGCGTAGGAATGCAAAAGAATTCCTATACGCAGCGCGATATGTCTTCCTATTGCGCACTGTGCTCGGCGGTGACATCACACCTCCCCATAGCGCAGGTGCGGCGTACCCCGCCGGCTCCGCGGCTTTTGTGACAAAGCATCTGCATTACTGTGCTTTTTTTATGTTTTATTTCTGAGGCGCGTCCGCTTTAACCTCGAGCGGCGCGGGCTTGAGGACGCATTTTAATGGCCATCTTTCGGGCACAACGCCCATGCCGCCTTTTACCGTAATGAGACATATAAGGCTTTCGCCTTAATATATTTCCACATCCAGAAGTCATCCTTAACATAATGCGTGATTCACGTGATGGGACACGCTACGTATTAATGAACGATCTCGAAAAAAAAATAAAATAAACAAGACACCTAAGACTGGTTACGCGTAGGAATGCAAAAGAATTCCTACACGCAGCGCGATATGTCTTCCAATTGCGCACTGTGCTCGGCGGTGACATCACACCTCCCCATAGCGCAGGTGCGGCGTACCCCGCCGGCTCCGCGGCTTTTGTGACAAAGCATCTGCATTACTGTGCTTTTTTTATGTTTTATTTCTGAGGCGCGTCCGCTTTAACCTCGAGCGGCGCGGGCTTGAGGACGCATTTTAATGGCCATCTTTCGGGCACAACGCCCATGCCGCCTTTTACCGTAATGAGACATATAAGGCTTTCGCCTTAATATATTTCCACATCTAGAAGTCATCCTTAACATAATGCGTGATTCACGTGATCGGACACGCTACGTATTAATGAACGATCTCGAAAAAAAATAAAATAAACAAGACACCTAAGACTGGTTACGCGTAGGAATGCAAAAGAATTCCTATACGCAGCGCGATATGTCTTCCTATTGCGCACTGTGCTCGGCGGTGACATCACACCTCCCCATAGCGCAGGTGCGGCGTACCCCGCCGGCTCCGCGGCTCTTGTGACAAAGCATCTGCATTACTGTGCTTTTTTTATGTTTTATTTCTGAGGCGCGTCCGCTTTAACCTCGAGCGGCGCGGGCTTGAGGACGCATTTTAATGGCCATCTTTCGGGCACAACGCCCATGCCGCCTTTTACCGTAATGAGACATATAAGGCTTTTGCCTTAATATATTTCCACATCCAGAAGTCATCCTTAACATAATGCGTGATTCACGTGATCGGACACGCTACGTATTAATGAACGATCTCGAAAAAAAAATAAAATAAACAAGACACCTAAGACTGGTTACGCGTAGGAATGCAAAAGAATTCCTATACGCAGCGCGATATGTCTTCCTATTGCGTACTGTGCTCGGCGGTGACATCACACCTCCCCATAGCGCAGGTGCGGCGTACCCCGCCGGCTCCGCGGCTTTTGTGACAAAGCATCTGCATTACTGTGCTTTTTTTATGTTTTATTTCTGAGGCGCGTCCGCTTTAACCTCGAGCGGCGCGGGCTTGAGGACGCATTTTAATGGCCATCTTTCGGGCACAACGCCCATGCCGCCTTTTACCGTAATGAGACATATAAGGCTTTCGCCTTAATATATTTCCACATCCAGAAGTCATCCTTAACATAATGCGTGATTCACGTGATCGGACACGCTACGTATTAATGAACGATCTCGAAAAAAATAAAATAAACAAGACACCTAAGACTGGTTACGCGTAGGAATGCAAAAGAATTCCTACACGCAGCGCGATATGTCTTCCTATTGCGCACTGTGCTCGGCGGTGACATCACACCTCCCCATAGCGCAGGTGCGGCGTACCCCGCCGGCTCCGCGGCTTTTGTGACAAAGCATCTGCATTACTGTGCTTTTTTTATGTTTTATTTCTGAGGCGCGTCCGCTTTAACCTCGAGCGGCGCGGGCTTGAGGACGCATTTTAATGGCCATCTTTCGGGCACAACGCCCATGCCGCCTTTTACCGTAATGAGACATATAAGGCTTTTGCCTTAATATATTTCCACATCCAGAAGTCATCCTTAACATAATGCGTGATTCACGTGATCGGACACGCTACGTATTAATGAACGATCTCGAAAAAAAAATAAAATAAACAAGACACCTAAGACTGGTTACGCGTAGGAATGCAAAAGAATTCCTATACGCAGCGCGATATGTCTTCCTATTGCGCACTGTGCTCGGCGGTGACATCACACCTCCCCATAGCGCAGGTGCGGCGTACCCCGCCGGCTCCGCGGCTTTTGTGACAAAGCATCTGCATTACTGTGCTTTTTTTATGTTTTATTTCTGAGGCGCGTCCGCTTTAACCTCCAGCGGCGCGGGCTTGAGGACGCATTTTAATGGCCATCTTTCGGGCACAACGCCCATGCCGCCTTTTACCGTAATGAGACATATAAGGCTTTCGCCTTAATATATTTCCACATCCAGAAGTCATCCTTAACATAATGCGTGATTCACGTGATCGGACACGCTACGTATTAATGAACGATCTCGAAAAAAAAATAAAATAAACAAGACACCTAAGACTGGTTACGCGTAGGAATGCAAAAGAATTCCTACACGCAGCGCGATATGTCTTCCTATTGCGCACTGTGCTCCGGCGGTGACATCACACCTCCCCATAGCGCAGGTGCGGCGTACCCCGCCGGCTCCGCGGCTTTTGTGACAAAGCATCTGCATTACTGTGCTTTTTTTATGTTTTATTTCTGAGGCGCGTCCGCTTTAACCTCGAGCGGCGCGGGCTTGAGGACGCATTTTAATGGCCATCTTTCGGGCACAACGCCCATGCCGCCTTTTACCGTAATGAGACATACAAGGCTTTTGCCTTAATATATTTCCACATCCAGAAGTCATCCTTAACATAATGCGTGATTCACGTGAACAAACACGCCACTTAATAATGAACGATCAAGAAAAAAAATAAAATAAAGAAGATACTTAAGACTGGTTACGCGTAGGAATGCAAAACACTTCCTACACGCAGCGCGAAATGTCTTCCTATTGCGCACTCTGCTCCGGCGGTGACATCACACCTCCCCATAGCGCAGGTGCGGCGTACCCCGCCGGTACCGCGGCTTCCGTGACGAAGCATCTGCGTTGCTGTGCTTTTTTTATGTTTTATTTCTGAGGCGCGTCCGCTTTAACCTCGAGTGGCGCGGGCTTGAGGACGCATTTTAATGGCCATCTTTCGGGCACAACGCCGATGCCGCCTTTTACCGTAATGAGACATATAAGGCTTTTGCCCTAATATATTTCCACATCCAGAAGTCATCCTTAACATAATGCGTGATTCACGTGAACAAACACGCCACTTAATAATGAACGATCAAGAAAAAAAATAAAATAAAGATACTTAAGACTGGTTACGCGTAGGAATGCAAAACACTTCCTACACGCAGCGCGATATGTCTTCCTATTGCGCACTCTGCTCCGGCGGTGACATCACACTTCCCCATAGCGCAGGTGCGGCGTACCCCGCCGGTACCGCGGCTTCCGTGACGAAGCATCTGCGTTGCTGTGCTTTTTTTATGTTTTATTTCTGAGGCGCGTCCGCTTTAACCTCGAGTGGCGCGGGCTTGAGGACGCATTTTAATGGCCATCTTTCGGGCACAACGCCGATGCCGCCTTTTACCGTAATGAGACATATAAGGCTTTTACCTTAATATATTTCCACATCCAGAAGTCATCCTTAACATAATGCGTGATTCACGTGAACAAACACGCCACTTAATAATGAACGATCTCGAAAAAAATAAAATAAAGAAGATACTTAAGACTGGTTACGCGTAAGAATGCAAAACACTTCCTACACGCAGCGCGATATGTCTTCCTATTGCGCACTCTGCTCCGGCGGTGACATCACACCTCCCCATAGCGCAGGTGCGGCGTACCCCGCCGGTACCGCGGCTTCCGTGACGAAGCATCTGCGTTGCTGTGCTTTTTTTATGTTTTATTTCTGAGGCGCGTCCGCTTTAACCTCGAGTGGCGCGGGCTTGAGGACGCATTTTAATGGCCATCTTTCGGGCACAACGCCGATGCCGCCTTTTACCGTAATGAGACATATAAGGCTTTTACCTTAATATATTTCCACATCCAGAAGTCATCCTTAACATAATGCGTGATTCACGTGACCAAACACGCCACTTAATAATGAACGATCTCGAAAAAAATAAAATAAAGAAGATACTTAAGACTGGTTACGCGTAAGAATGCAAAACACTTCCTACACGCAGTGCGATATGTCTTCCTATTGCGCACTCTGCTCCGGCGGTGACATCACACCTCCCCATAGCGCAGGTGCGGCGTACCCCGCCGGTACCGCGGCTTCCGTGACGAAGCATCTGCGTTGCTGTGCTTTTTTTATGTTTTATTTCTGAGGCGCGTCCGCTTTAACCTCGAGTGGCGCGGGCTTGAGGACGCATTTTAATGGCCATCTTTCGGGCACAACGCCGATGCCGCCTTTTACCGTAATGAGACATATAAGGCTTTTACCTTAATATATTTCCACATCCAGAAGTCATCCTTAACATAATGCGTGATTCACGTGAACAAACACGCCACTTAATAATGAACGATCTCGAAAAAAATAAAATAAAGAAGATACTTAAGACTGGTTACGCGTAAGAATGCAAAACACTTCCTACACGCAGCGCGATATGTCTTCCTATTGCGCACTCTGCTCCGGCGGTGACATCACACCTCCCCATAGCGCAGGTGCGGCGTACCCCGCCGGTACCGCGGCTTCCGTGACGAAGCATCTGCGTTGCTGTGCTTTTTTTATGTTTTATTTCTGAGGCGCGTCCGCTTTAACCTCGAGTGGCGCGGGCTTGAGGACGCATTTTAATGGCCATCTTTCGGGCACAACGCCGATGCCGCCTTTTACCGTAATGAGACATATAAGGCTTTTACCTTAATATATTTCCACATCCAGAAGTCATCCTTAACATAATGCGTGATTCACGTGAACAAACACGCCACTTAATAATGAACGATCTCGAAAAAAATAAAATAAAGAAGATACTTAAGACTGGTTACGCGTAAGAATGCAAAACACTTCCTACACGCAGCGCGATATGTCTTCCTATTGCGCACTCTGCTCCGGCGGTGACATCACACCTCCCCATAGCGCAGGTGCGGCGTACCCCGCCGGTACCGCGGCTTCCGTGACGAAGCATCTGCGTTGCTGTGCTTTTTTTATGTTTTATTTCTGAGGCGCGTCCGCTTTAACCTCGAGTGGCGCGGGCTTGAGGACGCATTTTAATGGCCATCTTTCGGGCACAACGCCGATGCCGCCTTTTACCGTAATGAGACATATAAGGCTTTTGCCCTAATATATTTCCACATCCAGAAGTCATCCTTAACATAATGCGTGATTCACGTGAACAAACACGCCACTTAATAATGAACGATCAAGAAAAAAAATAAAATAAAGAAGATACTTAAGACTGGTTACTCGTAGGAATGCAAAACACTTCCTACACGCAGCGCGATATGTCTTCCTATTGCGCACTCTGCTCCGGCGGTGACATCACACCTCCCCATAGCGCAGGTGCGGCGTACCCCGCCGGTACCGCGGCTTCCGTGACGAAGCATCTGCGTTGCTGTGCTTTTTTTATGTTTTATTTCTGAGGCGCGTCCGCTTTAACCTCGAGTGGCGCGGGCTTGAGGACGCATTTTAATGGCCATCTTTCGGGCACAACGCCCATGCCGCCTTTTACCGTAATGAGACATATAAGGCTTTTGCCCTAATATATTTCCACATCCAGAAGTCATCCTTAACATAATGCGTGATTCACGTGAACAAACACGCCACTTAATAATGAACGATCAAGAAAAAAAATAAAATAAAGAAGATACTTAAGACTGGTTACGCGTAAGAATGCAAAACACTTCCTACACGCAGCGCGATATGTCTTCCTATTGCGCACTCTGCTCCGGCGGTGACATCACACCTCCCCATAGCGCAGGTGCGGCGTACCCCGCCGGTACCGCGGCTTCCGTGACGAAGCATCTGCGTTGCTGTGCTTTTTTTATGTTTTATTTCTGAGGCGCGTCCGCTTTAACCTCGAGTGGCGCGGGCTTGAGGACGCATTTTAATGGCCATCTTTCGGGCACAACGCCGATGCCGCCTTTTACCGTAATGAGACATATAAGGCTTTTGCCTTAATATATTTCCACATCCAGAAGTCATCCTTAACATAATGCGTGATTCACGTGAACAAACACGCCACTTAATAATGAACGATCAAGAAAAAAAATAAAATAAAGAAGATACTTAAGACTGGTTACGCGTAGGAATGCAAAACACTTCCTACACGCAGCGCGATATGTCTTCCTATTGCGCACTCTGCTCCGGCGGTGACATCACACCTCCCCATAGCGCAGGTGCGGCGTACCCCGCCGGTACCGCGGCTTCCGTGACGAAGCATCTGCGTTGCTGTGCTTTTTTTATGTTTTATTTCTGAGGCGCGTCCGCTTTAACCTCGAGTGGCGCGGGCTTGAGGACGCATTTTAATGGCCATCTTTCGGGCACAACGCCGATGCCGCCTTTTACCGTAATGAGACATATAAGGCTTTTGCCTTAATATATTTCCACATCCAGAAGTCATCCTTAACATAATGCGTGATTCACGTGAACAAACACGCCACTTAATAATGAACGATCAAGAAAAAAAATAAAATAAAGAAGATACTTAAGACTGGTTACTCGTAGGAATGCAAAACACTTCCTACACGCAGCGCGATATGTCTTCCTATTGCGCACTCTGCTCCGGCGGTGACATCACACCTCCCCATAGCGCAGGTGCGGCGTACCCCGCCGGTACCGCGGCTTCCGTGACGAAGCATCTGCGTTGCTGTGCTTTTTTTATGTTTTATTTCTGAGGCGCGTCCGCTTTAACCTCGAGTGGCGCGGGCTTGAGGACGCATTTTAATGGCCATCTTTCGGGCACAACGCCCATGCCGCCTTTTACCGTAATGAGACATATAAGGCTTTTGCCCTAATATATTTCCACATCCAGAAGTCATCCTTAACATAATGCGTGATTCACGTGAACAAACACGCCACTTAATAATGAACGATCAAGAAAAAAAATAAAATAAAGAAGATACTTAAGACTGGTTACGCGTAAGAATGCAAAACACTTCCTACACGCAGCGCGATATGTCTTCCTATTGCGCACTCTGCTCCGGCGGTGACATCACACCTCCCCATAGCGCAGGTGCGGCGTACCCCGCCGGTACCGCGGCTTCCGTGACGAAGCATCTGCGTTGCTGTGCTTTTTTTATGTTTTATTTCTGAGGCGCGTCCGCTTTAACCTCGAGTGGCGCGGGCTTGAGGACGCATTTTAATGGCCATCTTTCGGGCACAACGCCGATGCCGCCTTTTACCGTAATGAGACATATAAGGCTTTTGCCTTAATATATTTCCACATCCAGAAGTCATCCTTAACATAATGCGTGATTCACGTGAACAAACACGCCACTTAATAATGAACGATCAAGAAAAAAAATAAAATAAAGAAGATACTTAAGACTGGTTACGCGTAGGAATGCAAAACACTTCCTACACGCAGCGCGATATGTCTTCCTATTGCGCACTCTGCTCCGGCGGTGACATCACACCTCCCCATAGCGCAGGTGCGGCGTACCCCGCCGGTACCGCGGCTTCCGTGACGAAGCATCTGCGTTGCTGTGCTTTTTTTATGTTTTATTTCTGAGGCGCGTCCGCTTTAACCTCGAGTGGCGCGGGCTTGAGGACGCATTTTAATGGCCATCTTTCGGGCACAACGCCGATGCCGCCTTTTACCGTAATGAGACATATAAGGCTTTTGCCTTAATATATTTCCACATCCAGAAGTCATCCTTAACATAATGCGTGATTCACGTGAACAAACACGCCACTTAATAATGAACGATCAAGAAAAAAAATAAAATAAAGAAGATACTTAAGACTGGTTACTCGTAGGAATGCAAAACACTTCCTACACGCAGCGCGATATGTCTTCCTATTGCGCACTCTGCTCCGGCGGTGACATCACACCTCCCCAGAGCGCAGGTGCGGCGTACCCCGCCGGTACCGCGGCTTCCGTGACGAAGCATCTGCGTTGCTGTGCTTTTTTTATGTTTTATTTCTGAGGCGCGTCCGCTTTAACCTCGAGTGGCCCGGGCTTGAGGACGCATTTTAATGGCCATCTTTAGGGCACAACGCCGATGCCGCCTTTTACCGTAATGAGACATATAAGGCTTTTGCCTTAATATATTTCCACATCCAGAAGTCATCCTTAACATAATGCGTGATTCACGTGAACAAACACGCCACTTAATAATGAACGATCTCGAAAAAAAATAAAATAAAGAAGATACTTAAGACTGGTTACGCGTAGGAATGCAAAACACTTCCTACACGCAGCGCGATATGTCTTCCTATTGCGCACTCTGCTCCCGCGGTGACATCACACTTCCCCATAGCGCAGGTGCGGCGTACCCCGCCGGTACCGCGGCTTCCGTGACGAAGCATCTGCGTTGCTGTGCTTTTTTATGTTTTATTTCTGAGGCGCGTCCGCTTTAACCTCGAGTGGCCCGGGCTTGAGGACGCATTTTAATGGCCATCTTTAGGGCACAACGCCGATGCCGCCTTTTATCGTAATGAGACATATAAGGCTTTTGCCTTAATATATTTCCACATCCAGAAGTCATCCTTAACATAATGCGTGATTCACGTGAACAAACACGCCACTTAATAATGAACGATCTCGAAAAAAAATAAAATAAAGAAGATACTTAAGACTGGTTACGCGTAGGAATGCAAAACACTTCCTACACGCAGCGCGATATGTCTTCCTATTGCGCACTCTGCTCCGGCGGTGACATCACACTTCCCCATAGCGCAGGTGCGGCGTACCCCGCCGGTACCGCGGCTTCCGTGACGAAGCATCTGCGTTGCTGTGCTTTTTTATGTTTTATTTCTGAGGCGCGTCCGCTTTAACCTCGAGTGGCCCGGGCTTGAGGACGCATTTTAATGGCCATCTTTAGGGCACAACGCCGATGCCGCCTTTTACCGTAATGAGACATATAAGGCTTTTGCCTTAATATATTTCCACAGCCAGAAGTCATCCTTAACATAATGCGTGATTCACGTGAACAAACACGCCACTTAATAATGAACGATCTCGAAAAAAAATAAAATAAAGAAGATACTTAAGACTGGTTACGCGTAGGAATGCAAAACACTTCCTACACGCAGCGCGATATGTCTTCCTATTGCGCACTCTGCTCCCGCGGTGACATCACACTTCCCCATAGCGCAGGTGCGGCGTACCCCGCCGGTACCGCGGCTTCCGTGACGAAGCATCTGCGTTGCTGTGCTTTTTTTATGTTTTATTTCTGAGGCGCGTCCGCTTTAACCTCGAGTGGCGCGGGCTTGAGGACGCATTTTAATGGCCATCTTTCGGGCACAACGCCGATGCCGCCTTTTACCGTATTGAGACATATAAGGCATTTGCCTTAATATATTTCCACATCCAGAAGTCATCCTTAACATAATGCGTGATTCACGTGAACAAACACGCCACTTAATAATGAACGATCTCGAAAAAAAAATAAAATAAAGAAGATACTTAAGACTGGTTACGCGTAGGAATGCAAAACACTTCCTACACGCAGCGCGATATGTCTTCCTATTGCGCACTCTGCTCCGGCGGTGACATCACACTTCCCCATAGCGCAGGTGCGGCGTACCCCGCCGGTACCGCGGCTTCCGTGACGAAGGATCTGAGTTGCTGTGCTTTTTTTATGTTTTATTTCTGAGGCGCGTCCGCTTTAACCTCGAGCGGCGCGGGCTTGAGGACGCATTTTAATGGCCATCTTTCGGGCACAACGCCCATGCCGCCTTTTACCGTAATGAGACATACAAGGCTTTTGCCTTAATATATTTCCACATCCAGAAGTCATCCTTAACATAATGCGTGATTCACGTGAACAAACACGCCACTTAATAATGAACGATCTCGAAAAAAAATAAAATAAAGAAGATACTTAAGACTGGTTACGCGTAGGAATGCAAAACACTTCCTACACGCAGCGCGATATGTCTTCCTATTGCGCACTCTGCTCCGGCGGTGACATCACACTTCCCCATAGCGCAGGTGCGGCGTACCCCGCCGGTACCGCGGCTTCCGTGACGAAGCATCTGCGTTGCTGTGCTTTTTTTATGTTTTATTTCTGAGGCGCGTCCGCTTTAACCTCGAGCGGCGCGGGCTTGAGGACGCATTTTAATGGCCATCTTTCGGGCACAACGCCGATGCCGCCTTTTACCGTATTGAGACATATAAGGCATTTGCCTTAATATATTTCCACATCCAGAAGTCATCCTTAACATAATGCGTGATTCACGTGATCAAACACGCTACGTATTAAAGAACGATCTCGAAAAAATTAGACACTCAATTGTGGTTACGCGTAGTAATGCAAAAGCATTCCTACACGCAGCGTGCCACGTCTTCCTATCCCACATGGCGCCCCGGCTGTGACATCAAACTTCCTCACTGCGCAGGCGCGGCGAACCCCGCCGGCTTTGAGCCTTCCGTGACGAAGCACCTGCGTTGCTGTGTTTTTGGCCAATGGGAATTAAACTGCCGTTTCGCTGCTACAGACGGTTACAGACAACGCCGGTTTCGCTCTCTGCACACTTAAAAATTAGGGTACCGATAGTCCTCCCTAAAGGGCGGAACGGTCTTGTAACCTATGTTCCTTTAGAGAGGGAAAAACTTTCATCCCTGAAGCAGGGGAGCAAAGTTCCTCCATCGCCTGCATCTCATTATGGCGGCCCCGAATCGAGCAAATCGAGCTAAATAAGGCTTAACGAGGACTCTACGCCTATTGCACGGGACGAGAGGAGTAGAAAACAAAACCGTAACACGAGCTTTCCGCGAACTGTGTTTATTTCCGAAACCAGATTCCCCCCGCAGGAAGAGAAACTTCCGTTTCGAAAGCAGTTACTCTGTCTTCTCGTCGTCAGCACTGCGATGTTAAACGGCGACAACTGACACCCAGTTACATCACGCACTTTACCGTCTTACCTTTGCTGTTCCTCGAGACACAATCCCTTTGTCAACCGCACATCACGGAGGAATGTCAAACCAATCCGCGAAACCAAAAGCCGCTCTCAAGAGAACGAACTCGAAGCCGCTTGGGGATCTTCATGAACCTCTAGTATACACACATGTAGCACATTACACATACCTCAAACTTCAGGTGAACTTACATTGCGCTCATATACATACATGGCACGTACAAACATTAATGCAGCGGCACACTGACCCTACCTTTTTTTTTTCTTTATTGCCGGGCAAAATAACACACGCAAAGGCACACTATAACATAAACAAAGCGAAAATTGCCCGCCTTGCTATGCTAGCGTCCGGGGGTTTAAAATTTTCGCATTGCTACGAGTACTTCAATTCGCGGAAGCCAATTGGGAACACTTTCAAGTGCCTTGACGAGTTCAAGAAAAGAAATAATGCTCTCACGGAAATACTCCTGTGCTTCTCGCGCGTCACTGTCTGCATGGCGCACGGCCATCCGTGACCTCCAAATGCCGTGCAGACACAGTAGCATTATAAGATCAAACGGGACGCCATCATCGTTCTCCACAGCGGCACACTGACCCCATCACTACACCCGAGCTCTGAGTTTCCGCCTTTTATATTGCTCGTTTTGAACGTACGGAATCTTCCGGTGACTGCCTCAGCAATAAAGAATTTTCCCAGCGTGTTGATTTTTTTCCCAGCAATGTCCTACCTCAGAGTATTTTGAATGGCTGAGGGGATGAACCTCTTACTAAAAAGAAAACGATCAATCATGCCGCAATTATTTGAAAGCCAATAAATCAAGCCGTTCCAATGCGGTTCCAAGCTATGAGTTTGTTTCCCCGCACGGCACCTCGTAGCCACTGCTTCTTTTGCAGTGTTTGTTTTTCTATTTGTGCTGTTCGCGCACGGCTGCAATTGCTGTCGTAAATGAATCTCTGTAGAGCGTATATTCCCTTACAAAAATGGCATATCTGGACTTATATAAAAAAAAACCAAATATGGATATATAAACAATTGGGCAGATCTGGCCATATCAAGCACATCAGTTTATATAAGCCTTATATAGCCAGATCTGCCCAATTTTTTTATATATCCATATCTGGGTCTGCCAAATAGGGGTATATCTGCCTACCATATCAGGGTGTTTTTTTTTTTTTTATTCTTGCAGATTTGTTTTTTTTTTTAAAGGAATGAAAGCTACACTTATGCGGCTTCTGCGAGTGAGTTATATGCCCAGGGGAACATTACCTGGGCGCTAAGCTTTGCGATTACTCGGCTCATTAATTAAAATTCACTAATGAACTTCTCAATTAGTGAAAATAGACATGCGGTTCCAATAAGCAGCTAGCGGGGCGTCGTCCAAAATCCCTAAATCAGTCATTTTCAGTATTTCAGCGCTTGAGAAGCGCACTAAAGTTACCAATCGTGGAACAGGTACAAGGCTAGCGGTTTCGGTAAGGCGCCCGCGCAATTTTTCTATTTGTTATCTAGCCCCAGCCTTGTACCTGGTCCACGAGTGGTAACTTCAGCGCACTACTGCGCTTCACACGCGCTCAGTCTTTCTAAACATTACTGGTTTAGGGGTCTTGGACGACGCTCAGCAACTTTCTAACTGAAACCATATGTCTATTTTCACTAATTAAAAAGTTAATTAATGAATTTTAATTAATTTGTCGACTAATCGCAAAGATTAGCAAACTACATAACGTCCCCCTGGGCGTATCGCTCTCGCACAAACGGCATAAGTGTAGCGGTCACGGCTTCTTTTAAAACAAATTTGTAAGAATAAAAAAAAAACGGTACCCACCGTGCTGGTAGTTGACTCTTCGACCCTCCACAGCGGGAGCAATGGTAAGCTGTGCCGCGCTGTAGCGATTACCCGGTATCCCGACGATCGTTTCGTCGGCATGAACCGCGAGACATCCGTCAAGTTAGAGAAAGTACGAGCGGGAGGAGAGGGATACGCCCGTGGATGACCGAGTTTGCGGCACGCGTCTCATAGTGGCGAGCAACGCCACTTTTCGACCGTTGTTTACGTTCGTGCACTCCTTTTCATCGGCTTTTGCCCATTCGTGGAGTAGATGTCCTGTGCCTATCGTTACATAATGCCGATAACGGCGATCGGTCAGCGGCGGCTCCGTGTGCAAGCTCGCCGAGACGCCGCCGTCAGGGGATCGGTTTGTGCCGTCCGCGAGACGGTAGCCCTTGCAAGGAGCGAAAGTATGTTGGCATGCCGGTTAGGAAACATCATAATATTAAGCTTAGTCAATGAGAGTGTTCCGTTATTTGATTTATCCTCATCTCACGGTTTAGATTATGACGGTAACCTAGCATTGTTTTCCAGTATTTCGGAAAATCGTAACAATCTTTCTACAAGCGACTCGTAAAGCCGCTCGTCAAATTTTGGAACACGTAATTAAGAGTCTGTGTTGCTGTTGTTTTTTTGGCGACACGTCAAAACTTTGTCGGCGGCATATCGAAACTTTCTGCTTGTAGCGCAATCGCACCAATGCCGAAACATTCTGCACAATGATTCTTCAGGCTGCCAGGAGAGAGACCCGGCCTAAATCTAGAGGTAATCTGGAAGAATACATTTAGGAAAAACGATCAATTGTCACGAAATAGGTTGCACCGCACTTACGTTGACAAGACGCGACTTGAAAGGTGGTATTTGAGGGAGATTTCGACACGGCCACGGCAAAACCACCACTCGAACACAGAAACGAGAAGGTGCCCGTGAAGATTCAACACAATGTAGCACAAGCTGTCGTTTGTAGAACCGAACACTAAACGCATGACAAAATATTCTTGGGCTTCTTTGAAGAAATCGCTTGCAAAAGCGGACATACGCAGCGGCCACAGAGGGAAAATTCACACGCCAAACTAGGTCCGGCTAAACGCATTTCAAGATCGGCAACGGGTAATGCGTCATCTGTCAAACCACGTGACCACTTACCTTTTACAACGCTTTCAGCTTAGGGAGAGAGAGAAAAGGATCGAAGGAGGCCAAAACGGGGTTTCACGAACAAAAGGCTTATCTTATGGGGCCACAACAAGGGGATGTGTCACTTGTAACGAGGGTTGACAGTGCTGTGAATGCTAAGTGTGGCCTTGGGTGCCAGGCAGGTGCGATGTCCTGCTTTGTCACCAGATTCTAGACTGTAGTCACGTGACCCTAACCGGAGACACGATTTGCCTAAAACACGCGTAGCATCTACCCTGCTGTCAATACCGAGTGAACATACAGCTCTATTAAGCCCAGCTTTTGAACTCAAAACTATGCGAGTTTGAAGAGACTATGTTTCACGCTGTATAACCGACATTATAATTTTAAATGAAAAAATAAACCCGACTATTTTTGTGCATGATGTTGACAAATAAATATATAAATAAATAAGTATATACATATTTTTACCAATAAATTTAAAATCATGTGTACACTGTTTCCAATTTTTTTACGAACGAGTTACACATAAAGACACCACGGACAGCACATCTTCCGACTTTCAACACACGATGAATCGCCGACGCTCGCAAACGAACGGATGCGATGCTGCGCGAACCGTTTTGAAAGAGCTGCGTATTGTACTCCGGGCGCAACGGCTTCCGTTCGAAGGGAAAAGGATTCGGGACGGCGAAGTAGCGTCTTGCATCTTGAGTAAGCTAACGTTTCGTGTTTGCCCGCTCAATTTAGCGGGGAAACATAAAAAAAAAAAATTAGTTTCACTGCCAGATTTCGCGGGAAAATTGACGTCACGTGACATACGCACCAATTCAATTTCTCGCTAAATTTAGCGGGGCGGTTACACCGATGGCGACGCCAACACCGCTTAACTCGGAAACGGGTGCCTTAGAGCTGCGACTAAAATCCATTATTTGATTAACTCGCGTTCCGATCGCACTTCGTCATATTGTCACACATCAGACATACAACCAAATTTCATTTGTCTTTCAATCTTCAAATTGCGCAATTGATTAATTGGTCCAAATTCCTGGAATTACTTCACTTTAAGGATGTTGACAATAGTTAACCAATTACATGAGACTCATGCAATATAGATCAATCAACTGGTGTCTTAGCGAGTACATATAACTTGTTGCTTGCACGACTGAAACGGGCCCATATATCATTATCAGGTGTTAAATTTGCACGCGTATATGGCGATATATGAACGTATTTACGCACTTATACGGCCAGATCTGGCAGTATTTGCCCACCTATTTGGCGAAATACGGCCGTATTAGCTCCCAGATCTGGCGAAATACAGCCCTATTTGACTGCTTATATTATCATATCTGTCCGTATATAAAATATATCAGGCCCATATCTGACATTTTCGTACGGGTTCACTCAGCTGGAAATGATGCTTCATGGGCAGAGAAATTGCTTTTCGATTAACTTGAATTCAGTCAAAGCCGCGACTTGCGGCATTGTGTTAATTGTAAGGAGCTACGCCGCGGCGAGCTCGAAAACTTCAAGCGCTCATCCCAGCGCGCCACTTGGAGGGCAGTGTCTCCAGGAACCGTAGCATATTTAAACAGCAAAATAATGGGTAGTTTTTTTTTTTTTTTTTCGATTTCACCTACTATTCTTTTTTTAACCTAAAAATCCACGCTGTAAATATCCGTATTTTCCGCCGTGATTTCGTACTGTTCAGTCTTTTCCCCAGAGCGCAACTGCTTTCGGGGAGGAGACAACCGACAGTCCCATTGGCCACTGTACGATAGGAGCTTACTGTTCAGACCAGCGTTCCAACATGACTATTCGTGTCGATCGATTGTAGCTAATCCCCTCAAGTGGTCATAAACTCTTAAATGTAAACGGAACGTCAACCTGCGACACCCCGCCCCGTCCGATCGCGGCACGACCTGGGTCATCAATGCCCAACAGTTTACGTCATCTCATCTTGTTGTTGCACCACTGATACGCGAACACACGGTCGCATCAGCGATTATTCCTGTTTTCTGTTCACAACACACAGCACCGCCATCACGATGCTGCTGCTATGTTGCTGAACCACATAAATACAGAACCACGTTGACTGCCGGTTGGCACTAGGTATCGCAAAACTGAACTGAACTCAACACGGAAGGCACACAGGCAGCCGGCAGCAAACCTGCCTGTCTTGGACGCAGTTCCTGTGATTCGTCACCGTCACCTGCGATCGACACCGTTCGACGTGGTTCCGATACTATAGTTCCGCGTGGGTCCCGCGATCCGGAGACGGCCATCTTACCCAATGTAAGTAGCGCTGCTGGCACTGCTCCGGAACTTCGCTGTTTCTAGCGGCTTCGTTTGCTCGTTTGATAAAATTAGGGGTAAAAACGTCCCAGAAACCGAAATGTTCTGCACGTTTGGACTAGAAGACGGAATTACAGGCGGGCTTAGCTGGGGCTGAAGCTCAGTCAACTCAACAACATTTATGAAGCAACGTGCGCGACGTGCTCGAAAAACGAAACCGAAAGAAGATGATGCGGGAGGGCGGAAGCTTTCCCCCGTCTGCCTTTACGAGAAAAATGTCTCGTTCCTCTCTTCTTCTCGTGTCTGCTTGGGGGCGCGTCAGTAGAAGGGAGGGAGATGCGCCGTTGCTACTTTTTTCCTCCATTTTTTTTTTCTTAGAGTGTGGGACAGTTAATGTATTAAAAAAAGCAGACCCAACTTAGTTTTCTCGTGCAGTGCCCAAATGGCTCCCACGACGGCTATGCGGGAGCACAGGTAGCACAGAGGTGGGCTCCACAGGGAAATGCCTTGGCATGCCAAGCTTGGACTGACTGCCGGTGCAATGCCTCCATGGGTCCCACCTCGGGGATGCGGGGGCAAAGTTCGCACAGACGTGGACTCCATGGGGGCCACGCGTGGGCATGCCCAACTTGGGCTCCCCGTGCAATGCCTCCGTGGATCCCACCTGGGCTGTGCGGGTGCAGAGGTGATACAGAGGTGGGCTCCACTGGGGCAACGTGTGCGCGTGCCCTACTTGGGCTGCCCGTGCGATGCCCCTGTGGGTCCAACCTCGCTGACGCATTGGAGGAGCAGAGGTGGCACAGACGTGGGCTCCACGGGGGCAACGCGTGGTCATGCCCAAGTTAGACTGCCCGTGCAATGACCCTATGGGTTTCACCCTGGTTCTGAGGGGGGCGGGGGTGGCACAGCTCCACCGGGGCAACACGTGGGTATGCCCAATTCAGCCTACCAGAGCAATATTTCCGTGGGCCCCACCTATGCTATATGGGGTAAAATGTAGCATCGAGGTTAGCTCCAAAGTGCAACGAGTGTGCGTACCTAACTTGGGCTGCCCGTGCAATGCTTCCAAGGGCTTTACCACGGCTATACGGCAGGAAGAAATAGCACAGAGGTGAGCTCCATGGGGGCACTCAGTGGGCATGCCCAACTTGGGTTGCCCGTGCATTGCCTCCGTTATTCCCATCTGGACTATGCGGTCAGAGCTGGCAGAGTGGTGGGCTCCACGGTGGCAACGCGTGGGAATGCCCAACTTCGACTGCCCGTGCGATGAATCCACGAGACCCACCTCGGCGCTTTGGTAACAAGGTTAATATAGACCTTGGTTCTAAGATGAAAGCTCTTTTGCATGCACAACTTGGATAGGCTGTGTAGAAGGGTGTTCACCTCACGTAAGCATATCAGCATTTTCCAAACCCCTTTACTACTTCAAAAATAAAGGATGTGCCCTGAAATATTAAAATTTAAAGTTAGAGTATCGCTCAAAGAAAATATTTAAAGGATGTAATCATTGCTGTAAGTCTATTTAACACTCGTTTTACATCGTTAAATGTGAAAAACAAATTGTGTGTTTAGACATGGTCATTCCCTGTTTAGATTCAAATGGCAAATTTTGTGCTTGAGTCAATAATAAATTTTGACGACGTCTGTGGTTAAACTCTCTGTGTAGAGCTCTCGAATTAGGCATGGGTTGAACGGCAGAGTAGACGCACATACACACGTAGTGCGCTCGCTGTGGCAGATATCGAGTACCGTATGTTTCCTACAATAGACTGTGGGAAATGCATATTTACAAGTTAAACGAAAAAGCTGATAAAAAGGCAAAACCCACGGTTTCCTCCGCAAACCCGCCTTCGTCTAAACTCTACCCCCGCAGATCCGAGGTGTGGCCCGCGGAGGCATTGCAGCCTAGTTTGAGCATGCCCACGCCTAGCCGAAGTGGGACCCATGGGTGTACTGCATCGGCAGCCCAAGTAGGCGTGTCCTCGCTTTGCTCAAATATATGCCTACTTTACCCTCGCATAACCAAAGTGGGATCCACGGGGGGTTTCATGGGGGGAGCCCGTATGAGGCATGCCCACATTGCACCGACGTGGGAGCTGGGGCTGTGTTCGAGGAACTGCTCCAGCCCACTTTGCTCAGGCGGGGCCCACGTGGGCCCCGCTTTATGTAATCCTGGTTTCCGCCAAGGAAGTTCAATATCGTAGAGCTCCACCTAAATTTGATCAAGTTTTTGGCTCTACATTTCCGTTGCCAAGCCATGTGCCAGCGGACATTGCATAATTAATTTATACCCCATTGTCACCCAAAAAACCAATAAACAGCTTTTCGGTGAACGCCATTTCTAGTCTGGGGGCAGTATGAACAGTCATGTCATCAGCGTTCCCTAGAATTTTCGTAATACATAGAGGGCAACGTCCTGAATCCTAGAACATTTTCGGATTTGTTTTGCAGACAGGTTCTATAGCTAGAGGAAGAAGAGTATTGGCGAGAGCAGGCAACTTGGTCAAGCAGAGGCTTGTGTTGATATCTTCTCAGTTACGCTCCTACTGACCAGAAGGCGTCTCAATGTTTGTAGCAGTCCTACATATTTGGCGACGTGTTATTCCGATGCTGCATACCACAAGCAATGTAAAAAGAAAGGCGTGCGATAGCCTGATGCATATTTGCTCAAATTCATTTACAGTGCTGCTCGGACGAAGCTCGCTTGGTGCGGACGCTAGATGGGCTGGACATCTTAAAGTCTTCATGTGATCACCTAATACAAAGTTGATATCAAACTTTATTCATTTTGCTGATTTTCCGGTCAGCAGCTTCAATGTTTTCATGTCATTGACTGCTTAAGCTGTCCGATGTAACAGTGCTAGCATTCGTTCCTTGGAATTAGCCAATCTAATGCCTGTAGTACACTAGATAGCAATAGGTTTTTTGTGAGGCATTTTCGCGATGTTATATTATTAGCGTACTCAAAATTTTAGATTCAGTGAATTTTTGTTCGTACGTTTTCTTTATTGCTTCGGTAAATCTTATGAAGCGCTTTTAACCACTTGTCCAGTGGGCTGTTTGGCATCTCGCCTATGCTAGTAAAAATATGTCGGAACTCTTTCATAAATTTTGCTAAGTACGTTTCGGAATATTAGTATTTTGACACCTGTACAGAGAGCTTTTTTTTCGTTCTGCAGAGCTCACATCGTCTCTCTGTTTTTAAAACATTTTCAGGAATCTGCTTTTACTGCAACAGCTCTTACCGTGAACATGTCCGGAAAACTGTATGGGTATTTGCCCAGAATACCCCCGGTGACGTCATCATCACTATCCGTAAAGGCATGATCTACGTACCAAACTTTTTTTTTTATGCGAGAATAATGGCACTCGAGTTTTATGTGCAAAATGCGATAATTCAAGGGAAGTATTTTTATTTGGAGCCACTTCCAAGCCAGATATAGGACACGAAACAAAGTTATAATAAAATACAACCATTTTATATACAACGTAAATTTACACATTCACTCCTTTAGTTTTCTTTAGATGAATCAATCCGCTATCATATATACACATCACACTTGAAAATTCTTTGTCAGCACTGGTTGCAAACACTCAGCAATGCATTTTATCAAACCGTAAAAAAAATTAAAAAAAATGTGAGACGTTTGAAAACAAATTTCCGAAACAATTGGCTAAATTATCGAATTAAACTCTGCTATGCATATATTTATCATCACGCTATTGGTGACCTTGGTCAAATAAAATAAAACTACTACCATACTTCGGGGTGTTTCCATACATATTCTTGAGTACAATTTACATTGTATTCTTGGGCCATGTTATTCTGAATTGTTTTGTTTTTAATATTAAACTGCATGTTTGTTTTAATCAATTTTTCCTCACACTTTTCACGAAGCTAAAGTGAAACACGTTTAAGCCTCTCTGCAGGACTGCTCATATGTTGGTTGACTGAAAAATATATTTGAAAATTATCACGAGCTCTGATCAGCGTATACTATACATGTTTATATAATAAGCCTTCGCTGACACGTCGAAGCTTGAGAACATGTGGGAATCAAATATTCGCCTATTTCGGAATGTGTTTAGTTCAGAAGTACAGTTTTATCTAACATCGATGGAACAACCCTTACGTGAGTTACTAAATGTCCTCGAAAAATATTCTGTAAAATCCGTCAGACTGGCAAGGAAAACTCAAGCGGTGGTCATGTTCAGAACAAAATTCTTGCGTGCTCAAATGTACGGTCGCACTAAAAAAGATATTAAAACAAAGGAGCGACTGAAGAGCTGGCGAAAGGGCGACATGTGGTGGCGCTGCAGTAGTGGAAACACGATGACAATATTGCCTCACAGATACCGTCTTCGCAGCACGGGGAAGGTAAGGAGACAACAGCCGGTTCCAGAACACGCTTTGGAATGTTTATTCCTTAGCTTCGTGGAATCGTTGACCATGCATGATTGAACAAGGGGTATTATTTCCCCGTCGTTTATGGCGGTGATTCCTTTTTTTATATTCACTGCTTAACCATCATTGGCGGTATGAGAAGCAGAACTAATAACCTTTACAAATTAGAGCATTTATTTTGTAAAAAAATAAATTGCAAAAGAAAGCTGCATGCCAAACACCCCGGAGATTGAAAGGTGGAAACGACTCGGTCACACCCGTTCTTCGTGTATTTGTAACAATGAAGAGCCGCGTGTAGTGATTTTACCTTGCCAGCTGTTAATCCTTTCTCTCAATCTTTTTAGTGGTGACTGTACAACCGCTTGGAAAGAAAATCTAGACTTTGGGAAATCACTTTTAGGAACAAATATGATGTAAAAGCAGGCGGCCGCATCCTGGTTTTAACACAATATTGATGGTGATGTACATTGTAATTCCCACGTGACAGTTGATGTATGGTAACGACAACGCTGGTCAAAATGTCAACAGTCGCTTTGCAGTAAGCACAACATGATAGCCGGCCTGAAAAATGTGATCAACAGGTGACACTGGACAAAGTTGTGACGTGACTTTTCAAAGCACGTTGTCATTCTCTTCACCGCCTCCCATTGACTCCAGCTCTGCAGCACAGTCAGCCTCCTTCCTGTAAAAAAATACAGAAGAAATAACAGTTACATCATAGCAATGCTTGTATTTTCATTAAATTGAGCACATTATAAAGAAAAGTTATCAGATGTTCATAAATAAACACACGAATATAATATTTCGCCACTGTTATAACTAGTTATCATTATTCACATATGAATAAATGAAGGAAACAAAGGTATAGATCTGCCAGATTAAAAATATTTGAATAAAAAAGTAGTACAAACATAGTGCTCACATTTTCTTTCCATTTAAACGTTCCTATCATTGCAATGGAAGTTTGTGCGATAGTGCTTTGGTGCAGATTATCGTCTAATGCATTTTAGCATTTCAACCCCAAGATAATCTATTGCACCGGTTTCAAGAGCGTTGCCGCGTACCTCGCCCCCCCCCCCCGCCCCCCCCCCCTGTTTCGGCACAAAACAGGGTTTTTCTGAATTTAACATTTGTCTGAGTATATCCATGACTGCTTTTTTATGTATCTATGCTGTGCAGCTATGCAACTTTTCAAAAAAACCTACAGCTTCGCGCAACAGGGCGTGAAGTTCGGCTATTTTTTTTTATTTACAAATACTGCAGGCCTCACAGGGCCCAAGCAGGATGTATAGCACGCATAATAAATGCAATAATAATACACACAGAAACACACAGGAACACAACGCGTACGCACGCAAGTCTGCCTAATAAAATTTATCATGCAACATAAACAACACTTTGTAACCGGGTTATACATATGCCCACATAAACAACAAAAAGTGCATTAATGGTCCAGACTGTCTCCTAGGGGAGGAAAACACTATAAACTTCAAACAGCCGAAGATAAAAGCAAAATCAACAATTGTTGAGCATTATTGAAGTAAAAAAAATGCGCAAAAAAAAAACACACAGCAGCGCTATTTGGGTGTATTTCTTGAGCTTGTCTTCCGCTTTGTGCAGTGTTTTTTTTAACTTTAATAATGACATTGTCGCAGCTTCTAACGCGAAAACTTGCATCCCGTGCTTTACTTCAAGGCACCTAGCATATCCGGAGGTTACGTTTTTGGGGGAAGGGAGGCAGTTTCAACATTTTCTTCTTTCTCACACCGAACTTAATATATAAAATCCTAAATGCGATTTTTTTTTATATTAGTGGGAGTTTATTAACGGTTAGAACAAACATTTGACATCTTTCAATTTTTCTGTTCGTGAAATGTTTAATTTATACGTTTAGTGTCCGGTGAATAAAAATAAATAGTAGCAGGACGGCGATCAAAAATGTAATACTATTAAAAAACATTTTCGGTCATCACTAAAAACGGTAAAATATAAGACTACGTTCATCCTATCTATAATTAGTATATGTTTCTCGGATTATCCCTAATCCTAATGTTTTTCCTTGCACCTTACTTTTATTAGGCGCATGGCACTATGTCAGGGGTGGCCAGGCGGACCCGGCCTAAGAGCCGCAAACAAAACCACGAAACTTTCAGGAGCCCGGGGGGGGGGGGGGGGGGGGATACTTCTGTCCATTGCAATAAACGAAGCTCGAACTACTTTCCAATCTATCAGAGTCAAAAGCAGTCCAACTGTGCGTAAGGTAGCAGTGGCAAACGACTACCAAACCGCAACCTGTTTTTTTTTTTTATTTATTTAAAACGCGTGGTATATTTTTATACGGAGAAGTGCTCGTGTAACCGGGAGGGAGACCGGGGAAAGGGGGGGGGGGGAGCCGCGAGCCGCACTTTAACACAAGAAGAGCCGCAGCTTGGCCACCCCTGCACTATGCACATATAATGATCTCAGTTGTGTTTACATTATCATTGATTTTATTAGACATATTGCGCTATGTACATGCTACGTTCCTAATCATGACATTATTATCTTGAGAGGCTTTTTCTTGTATATTTATGCGGTGAAAATTGCAGGAAGTGTCACCTGGATACCATCCGGGTGTCTGCGGCTTGTCATAGCTTACCTAACCTTATTTACAAAATAGAGTACAATCTTACTCTAGAAATGAAGCACTGTAAAACAACAGGAAAATTCTTTAAAAAATTTGAAACAACACTAATCTGACTTTGTTTGCTTCGTGAACAGGTCCACTCCACTATTATATCATCATTATATCAAGAATATATCGTGGATTGCGAATAACTAAACGCACTTGAAGCTCGCTCCAGCAAAACGAAAGGACTGCGTGACACGCGGTGTTTTTTATATTGCCTGCTTGACCTAAATCCGTTACAACATATGAAGTCCCCACACTACTAGAAATCGAGGAGAAATTTGAATATTGAATTTGGCATCAAATGTATTTGCCTTTTTCTCATTAGATAGAAAATTTTAGACATATTAAAATAGCTCTCCAGCACGGGTAATGCCAGTCTATTTAATAAAAAATGTACTTTGTTCGGGTCGCTCGAAAATACCGCCGAAGGGTGGTGTTTTCGAGCTACTCGAGCAACGCCAGGAAGGCTGCCCTATTTGTTGTTTTATACCCTCATAATAAGAAATCAAATATTCATGAAAAAACTAAAGCGACTGAAACTTATTGTTATATTTGTGATTAGGAAAAACGTAGGCAGCATAAAATGTTTCTCCTTTTATTTTAGCCAAAAGCGGTTTTGTCCGAATTCCCGTACACTTGTGACTAGGAGAAAGCCGGATCATAGACTCAACACAAAAGATGCATGTATACAAATAAATAATTATTTGTTCTACTTATCTCGCACATCTGCACGTGAATATAATTTTGGTTAGTCTCTACCAAAGTAGCACAGCCCAAAGAATGCAAAGAATGCAAAGTAGTGTATCGAAGGGTGGGTTGCTGCCGACGCATAAAAAATGGCACAAAACTAAAAGCGTGAAAACGCGCGAAGGGAAAGGGAAAGGAAACTAAGCGACGTTTCTGGCGCACGTCCTTCGTCAGACTGTGGGAAAACAAGGGGAAGCCAAGGAGAAGAACGCGATGGCTGTCGCAACATGGCGCCTGAAGGTAAAGAAAAACAAGAACAACACGAAAAGGGCACAGCAGCCAACGAAAAACAGATAGGGAGACGAAGGTCGGGACAAGGGTCAAAACAGTTTCAAACGGGGAAGAACGGGGGCGGACGAAAGTGGGAGAGGGTGTCGACTCCGCAGGAAAATTAACGCTCTCCGTTCTTTCCCGTTCGTAACTGTTTTGACCTACTTCCCGACCTTAGTCGTTTGCTGCGGTGGCTTTTTCGATTTTTTTTTTATCTTGGGGCGTCAGGTTACGACAGCCCTCTGGTTCTTCTCCTTGAGTTCCCTTAGTTTTCCCATAGTTTGCCTAAGGGCGTGCGCCCGAAACGTCGCTTTTTTTTCCTTTTCTTTTCTTTTGCGCGTCTTCCTTCTCGTGTTTTTAGTGTAATGTCTAAAGTAAAGGCCAAAACGTCACATGATTTGGCCAGAGTCTGGGTATATTTGGCCTAAAGATGCACGTTAAAGTTAGGCTTCTCTTTTGGTTCTTCGGTTTTTATGTGGCAACGTGGGGCCTAAATTGCCAAGCAAGTGCCAGATTTAGACCGCACTGGTGGATTGTAGACCCATGTGTGGCACGTTTGGCTCAAGTCTGGCACTTTGCCAATTATTTGGCGAGCCAGAGAAAAGCTGTAGAATGGCCAGAGAAAAATACTCGGTCACTAAATAACGCCTTCGAGCGAGTCCGTATTAAGCCCGAAAAATCGGGCCCCTGGAATTGCCAGACTTATGACAGGTTAGTCGATTCGCTTGCGTGCTACGTTATGACTTGAAGCTGGCATTACTGCCACGAGAGACCTGGTATTTTGCCCAGATTTTAAAAGTAAAAAACACCAAACGGATATTTCTGTAATAGCAACTACCATAATGTTGATGATGGCATAAAACAAGAACAACAAAATTTTTTTTACTTTTCATGAAGCCTCAAAACGTCGCTGAAGGAGTCCGGAAGCGGTTTTCGGAACGTCTCTGGAAGAAGCAGGGCCAACAAAAGAGAACCGACGGCAAGCAACGCGTCCAGTACAGACGGAACCCAGGGATGCGTTACTCTTCCCTGTAAGAAAAACAAAAAATGAAAGAAAGAGAACAGATAAACAAGAATGTCACCTATTTGTATGCAGAATATCACTGATATTCCGCCTGCTTGACTTCTATCATTATAGCCAGGGACAGTTTAAGAAACGCAGTGGCGTGTCAAGTACAAAACACCTTACTATCGCTTTGTAGCCAGTGAGGTTGCGACATCATCACGTAAGAACCTCCAGGAACGCATCCCGAAGCAACAAAAAAAAGCTTGAATCACCTTGGGCTACCGGTGACTTCATATTTTGCCTACCGATCGACATCACCAAGAAAGTCAATGCTTGGCTCTTTGTTGCTAGGTTCTGCCTACAAATATTAGCAGCTGTCATTCGCTGGCACCTAAACATGATAGGATACGAGATCCGTATTATACTGCTCGGGTTCTTGCGACAGCTTGTTCCGTCAAAAACAATGCGCTTTTAAATTATCCCGCAGAGCAGTATACGGGCACTTGACAGCTTGTGAAACAGAGTATGGCGTACTCTGAGCATCCTAATATCACTCCGCAGTCAAGGAGATTGCGGAGGTAGCCGATAAGAAGTCCGAAGAGCGAGACGCGAGAAGTGTAAGACAGTTACGTTCACACTTATGCGAATATGAGTGTGAACAGTTTAGAGTAACGCGACAATGGGACGTCGTTGTGAAAGAACTGCACATCGCAAACGATGAACGTAAACGTCGGTTAAATCAGATCCCATAAATTCCGAAAGTATACTTTTTGTTAATCCTTGCAAACTCTGATATGTTGCTTGTGGCTCTTGAGTAGTATTATATGTGTCACGGTTTTTTGTTTAACGCCCTCAACCCCACCTGTTTATCCCAAACCTAGAAACAATTTTTTCACAGCCTCCGTTCAACGCGATCGCACCAATATAGCCCATTTCTACCTTTTCAAAGAAAGCAAGAAAAGATGTAGGAAAACGGGCTTGGATGCGTGGATGCTAACGGCGGTATTCCTTAGAACGGGTGGCAGCGTGCCCAAATTAAAAAAAAAAATCTAAAACGGTAAAAATGTTTTTTTATTCTTCTTCCTAAGACGATTTCCTTCGCCTTACATGTTTGTAACTGTCACCAGGATGACCTTTAGGGTATATTGCGAGAATGACTTTAAGGTGACCAAAAAAAAAAACGCACTCCCACCTTTTCCTTCTGGTAAAAGAGTCACTGATTTTCCTGAGGTCGAGCCCTGATCAATGCTGACTGTTGGGCGAGTTGGTGCTGAATTTTTGGAAACACGGTCGAGCTTATAGACACGGAAAGGAGGCTGTGTTTATACGAGCGACCATAGTTTCAAAAGGACAAACATTGTCGGAGGTACCCCAACATCAAACCCACTGGGAGACAAGTTCTAGACTTTGAGCCACATCGACGGAGCAGTGAGTAAGCCCCCATCTGCCCAGCTGTGCTAGTTGTAGTTCATTAAATTTTCCCTATATAATTTTTACCAATCGTCTCACCTCCTTTTAGTAACAATAATCCTCTCCTCCCTCCTTTTCCAACCTTGCCATCAAAACTCAACGCCCCCGCCAAGTCTGTTACAACTTCAGAAAGGGCAGGGCTAATAACTCTGCTCTTCAAAATTAAATGTTCCATCGTCTCACTCTAACTGTGGCATACTGAATAGGAGCTTGACATTTAGCCATATACATCATTGGCCTTAACACTGCCGTTCTCACCCCAGACAGCAAAGACTTCGCCGTTAATTAGCAACACACATTATTCTTTCTTATGCCCTGCTTTTGTGAACTGTAGACTGTTAAGGCGGATTATTTTTTTTTATTTTTTCCTCCCAAGTTTTTATTTTCTGCCTCTTTCACTCCTCTTATTTCCCACTGAACCAGTCTGCTCAACTTATTGGTGTCTAAGTATTTAAATGTCAGCTTTTGTTTTTGGTTTGTCCAGTTTGTGTTTACTTATTTTGTATAAATACTTGGATTCTTCAGTGTCCACCAGGTACCATCCCTTTCAGTCAAACTTTCTTCAAATTTCAATTTACGAATTCCCTCTTTGCTCTCAAAGAACGACTAGCTGATGTCCTCCTGTACTCCCATATTCACGGTGTTCCCATGCGTTTCCAGTGACAATCTGGCCACACTGCTTTGTTGAATTTCCAATCCTGATTGAACCCCTGACCTCGCACACAGTACATCATTATCAAAAGACAGTCCCAAAATAAAGTCCTGGCATCATTACTCCTATCGATATATCCCTGACGACTTCGTATCTATTATAGTTCCGTTGCGCTTTGCGTTTTAAAATAGCTGAATTTCTTTTCCTTTTTCGAACTGTACTTTCTTCATGTTCCACCATATATTTCCTTCAGTCATTAAGCCATGCCTCCAGATATTTCGTTTTCCTACATAGTCTATTACAATGTCTTTTATTGTCGGGGACTAACTCCTTTTTTCGTTAAACACCTTTACTTGAATCTTGTCACTACTAACACACAGGTCCAATATCTCCTCTCCCCTCCTCATACACCAGTTAACATCCCCACAACAAGCTACTTGAACTTCTACTAGGCTGTTCAGTTCGTATGTTAGGAGAGAAGTGTTAATGTACCCAAAGGCCTATATTCATTATGTATTGTGAAAGTGGCCCTGGTATATCTAGGTTCGTAATATCGCATAGAGTTTATCATGCGTGATATTTTAAGAGTAAGGAACAGAGTGATACTGCGCATCCTGGGTAAGGGTAAATCATTGTATGGTCATTCTGTCATTTCACTTGTTGATCTTGAGCGCGGCGTTTTTTGTTTTCCTGGATTATAGTTTTGGAAGTTCTCAGGCTCACATTAAGTATCTGAACATAAGTCTTAATAATAATAATAATAATCTTTATTTTCGGATGCCCAAAAACAACCCCATTGGTCTTCGTATTGGTGCACCAACACAACATGCAAAATGAGCAAGCAAGTACATAGGCTCTAAACATTTACTAAAAAAAAAAAATAAAACATCCAAGACAAACATAATGCTAAGGGACTAGAATAATATCATTTAAATCACGACGCTACATAGAAATTGATGCAGATATATCAAGGTGGGGTGGAGCGAAGGTATTATATAATGACTGAATCCGTAAGAGAGGTGAGGTGTTACACGGCGAGCGAACATCAAAACAAACAAAATGTCTAGTTACTCGGAATGGAATATGAAAGTTCGCTTTTGCAAGGAGTTGAGCCGAATCAACAGCACCATTTGCAACCTTGTGCAGAAAAATTAAATCACGAACAGTCTTAAATTAATGCAGATCGTCAAAACCGGCATTCGTTCCGTCGTCGCCGGTCTTAACAATATGCAACATAAACCAGCTCGCCTGTTTACTAGCTTTATCATCTTAAATTAATCTAGTAATTTTTTGTTTTTCAAGTCGAATAAACCTAAGATGTAGATCATTCACCACCACGGGAAATGTTATTTTTGCGTCTTGTGCATTTATTGACTTTTTCAACCTTATTAATTACGCCAGGTGCACGGGACTGTCGAGTTGCAGAAGAATAGATGAACAATTGTATAATTTTCGTAACCTTTTGTGTAAAATAAGAACTCCCATTTATGTCTAGCTGTATGAACTTAAAACGTTCTGCAAGAGCATATGTTCGACAAATAAAAAAGCAAATGTTTCATGAACTAAAATAGATCCGTTAATCTGAAGTCATAATGCCAGAACTGTCAGTGAAAATATTTTTGTATCATAAAATGATGATTGTTTTTTACTACATCTCCTTCAGAAAATAAGGAGTTATTTTAGGTGGCACAAAACTGCCTCGTAGCAGAGTCTGGAGTTGGGCAAGTTGGTACATCTTAGATTCGAAAAGCGCCAGAAAACAGGGACAACAGAAGGAATAGACGAAAGGATGCGCTACTTTCAACTGAATATTTGCCTCGTAAGTTTGCCTCGTAGGAAATGACTTAGGTGGGTTCAAATATATTTACTCCAGTGCTGCTTTATATCTAAACTTTTTTAGGGGGTTGGTTTTGTCACTTGGATGAAAATACATGGCAGTTGTACCAATATTTAAATACAGTCATGCCGGTCTTTGTAAGACCTCCAAGATAATATTTATATTTTGATTTTTGCCGTGGTATTGGGGGTTATTATGAACAAGTACACTTATGTTCAGTTCAATCAATCCCGTTGTCTCAACCAGCATGGTGTCAGTCAGGAACGGTCAGTGGAATCAAATCTTGTGTAATTGCTTGAGTAGACATTACCTAAGGTCACTTCTAGAGGGCAAAGTTTATGCTATTTATTTTGATGGCTCAAAAGTTATTTGATCTCGTGGATTATGACTTGGTGATTGAAACATTTCGTGAGTTCGGTTTCACTGAGATAATGTAGTGAAAAATTGGCGCTTGAAAAATAATCTGATACTGCACCAATGTAAAATCACGCTTTTTTTTTTTATTCATCCGAAGGGCCAGCATGGCTATTCATATACGTGACCCCGGAAAGCTGTTTTATTCAGATGTTATTTCATTTCGCACGTTTTGAATGTTTTTACTTATCAGTTTTAAGTCCTGGACGCTATCTCTAGAATAAGGAAAATGTTTAGTTCGTTTTAAGCAGGATTAATTTATTTTGCGTTCTTGTTTCGTCAGAAGCGGAAGCTCTGCTCCGTCGTGTGAAACGTTGTCAGATTTATGCAATTCCCCTTTGTTTTAGGTTCAAGGCTGCCCCGTGCAAATTGTTTATAATAGAGGGTTTGGAAGACGATCATTCTAACTACGACCTGCTCCCTACCCCGCTTGGTGAAGTACACTTGCACAAAAGTACCATAAATATAAGCGATATTCTACTGTACAACACAGTTAATATCATGTTCGAGGTCTCTTTGCTTTTTAATGACATTTGATTTTATGTTCCACTAAAACGTTTTGGATTTTCTTTACTCTCTGCCCACTGAGCATTCATGTCGTGTTTCCAATGATCGGTTACAGCTTTTCTATAGCCGTGAAAGAAACTATTTTTACATGTGTTATTCCCCCGCAATAGTTCCAAGACGCTCGTTCGCACCTTGATGACATATGCATCTGGTCTTTTCCTATTATAGCTTTATTTTTAGATTCATATTTTTTTTCGTTTGTTTTGCTTTGTAATCCTTTTTAGTTTTGTTTAATGTGTACAGACTTAGGCCAAGGGCTGGTATCGTTCACGGCGAAAAGAGCAAGAAACAATGTAAAAGTTTAACCAGTTAAACTTAAGTCTAAATAGTAAGAATGGAGAGAAAGTAAAATGTTAAACAAAACAAAATCCTATAGAGATTTAGCGCAGGCATTATTAATTCATGCGCTTCATGTATGTGTGTTCGGCAAAACAAAATGTACGCAACGAGGGCTCATTTTGCTTGGATTCGCAAATTTGATTATTTCGGCAACCAGTTCGGGGCAAATTTTACGTTTTGCAGTTTTCTATCAAGTCATGCCACGGGGCAGCGATACAACATTTCGCTGAGTCATATGCCTGAAAGCAAAGGTTTTTAGAGCACCATCAACGAATCGCTAACTTACGAGATCTTTGAAGAAAGGTGCAACGATCGCACCAACCCGGCTGGCAGTTAGTGCACTTCCCAGAGCGACAGCTCGCACCACAGTGGGGAAGCACTCTGTGACTTGAACGCAGATCACGCTGTAGGCACATTGCACGCAAAACTTCCCTACCATCACCAGGGCGAGTTGAAACCACACCATGTCTGCAAAACCACACGTCCAAAATATACCGTGAGATACACTTCTTCGTGTAATCTCAATTAGATAAAAACAATTTAAATTAGACGCTGCACAGCGCTCCCCAATAATTTTTTTACTAATTTATTCATATGTTGCATCTAGATTAGCTGATCAGTGGCTTCTGTATGTGGCGTTTACTGACGTCATATCAGCTGAAATTCTAGTGACCTTACAGCTGAGTGTGTGCTTTTTGCAGCGCAGTATTTGCACTATAGATTATATTTTTCTCCACAAGGACAAGTAGGAATAGCGACGAGGATGATGGGATAACATCACATGGAAAGCGGGTGTACATAACTTTCACTAACGTCATTTTAAATGCCATTGTGTTGACCTTACTTCTGGGCGTGTACCTTTTCTAGTACTTAATTTGCGCCACCAAATTTGTTTTAACTTGCCAAGGACAAGTAGGAACGAGTACACAATGTCAGCGTATGTCACATAATATACACGCCACGGACACATGGTCTCCACTGACGTCACATCGGCTAACATTGCGGTGGCATTACTGCTGAGCGATTATTTTTGTAGCGCACATATTGTATCATCGATTTTTTTATAGGAACGACCATTAGCATGAAACGGTAACGTCACGAACAAGCCATGTATATCAATCAGGAAAGGTTTTCGAAACAGTGACTCCTTCATATAAAGTGTGTGATTGATACCATTACTCCTTTTTGACACATTGGAGACAATGGAATTATCAGAGCAGCAATTGTTTTTTTATATATATATATTGGAATTTGCAACAGAAAAACGGGAAATATAAAAGTCTACTCACCGGCTGGCACAAATGCTAATGTTAGGCAAGCCACAGTTGAGGGAACGTAGAGGATGAAATAAATGACCCGCCGTCGAAGGTAGTTGATAACCACCATGGCCCCCAGTATCACAGGAATTTCCAGCAAGGCCACCAGTAAGAAGTTGATAAATGGGCTTCCTCCGAAGTCCGTTATCTTGTAGATGAGGTCGTAATATAGCAACACCACGACTGCTCTGTAAGGAAAAACGAACCAAATATTTACTGTCAAGATACGGGATTTTTATTTTGCCGAGCATGCACAGAATTTTTTACATGCAGGTTTACAGATTGTGTCGTGTGTACTTTTTCAATTAAAAAAAAATGGTTGGTCAATATAAACTTTTAAACGATGACGAACGGAAGCCAATACGTTTAGAGATGGCATTGTTTGCTATATTTTCGTATTGTGGTGAGTTGTAGACCATTTCAGTTCAATTGCAATATCAAAGCAATGTATTCTAAACGCAGGTGAAACTGGCATTCACTGGCGTGCCTTAGTTTTCACTCCTGTAAGCACAAGACACTTTTCTGATTTTGAGCATTTAAAGATTCCTAAGGAAGATTTTTTTTTCAGGCACGTTATAGTTTACAACTTCGATTGGTCAAAGAGGAATAAGAAAATGTTTACGCAAAAAGTCTTAGAGAGAAATTACTTCATAATTATGCCAGTGTAACCTTCATATTACTGTTAGTCTATCCACAATTTATTAACTTCTTAAGTCGTTTTTATTTTGCCCATAATTATGATACCTACGCACTGCAATAGAAAGTTATATCTGCTCTTTATTAGTTACTTATATTACAGTATCCCTAAATATAGTTCAATGCACCAATCTTGCCCCATAAAAGTATGACCACATTTTAATGAAATCCACCCGCTTTCATATGCCGTTTTGTTTAAATTTTATTTACAGAAAAGAAGCTGCAGCGCCGAAAACTTGGCATTATAGCAGGTACAGCCCATGGATTAATACACTCAATAATATATTAAAAAAAACAGAACACTTGAATGTACAACCTGGGCTTTCAATAAAGAAAATACATAAACAGAGAACATAAACAACATTAAAAACCAAAACCATTTCCTGAGATAAATGGTCCCACGTCGTCGCGAATAAACAAAGACTCTGGTAACAGGTTCCACTCAGCGTGGAAAAAATGAAAACTTCTTATAATCTGTTCTACGAAAAATTTCCCTTATTTTTCTGGTATGATCCACATGATTTGAAATGTAGTTAGGAAATTTTATGTAGTTGCTTTTATCAATACCAGTCATATCATTAAAAATTGCGAGCAAGAACCTCAATAAAAAATCTCTGGGCCTTGACAATAAAGTTTCCCAACCAAGTACATTTTTCGTCTCTGTTATGCTATTGTTCCTACTATAATTTCATGTCACAAACTTCGCAGCACGGTTTTGAAGTTTTTCTAACTTATCTGCAAGGTACTTCTGATGCGGATCTTACAAAACACATGCGTATTCCAGTGTAGGTCTTACCAAACAGCAATAGGCAGTCTAAACATTTCGAAAAAACCCTGAGTCTGGGACAGTAAGGGACGGACAAACACAAAGTCTCAAACACAGCTCAAAAGTTTGTCCGTCCTTTATTGTCCCAGTCTCAGGGTTTTTTCGAAATGTTTAACCACCACCAGCTCGTTTGTGCCCTTACCTTTTGTTCAATAGGCAGTCTTTTTTAGCTTGTGTGGAGCACCGCGTAAATTTCGAATAAGAAAATTTAAAGTGCGGCTGGCCTTCTTAGCAGTTCCAGTGACATGAACATCAAAAATAAAGGGTGCTTGACAAAGTAATCCCAAGATATTTAACATCACTGTTATTACTTAATCTATGATCATCAATAAAATGGCATGATGGAACAGGGTTAGGTTTCCTCCCAAAAGTGACTTGCACACACTTTTCCACATTTAAGCCCCACTCCCAAATCCTGAACCAATCTGATATTTTATCTACGTCCGACGGCAAAAAAGCTGAATCACCAACACTGTCTACCCTGCTGTACAAAACACAATCTTCCGCAAACAGCCTTATGAACGAGTTAATGGTCGATGATATGTCATTAATAAATACAAGAAATAAAAGGGGTCACAGTACTCAACCCTGCGACCTTAAGAGTAGCAGTGCTTTAAGATATTTGGACATTGCGTTTCAACGAAGCAAGCCCTATGGGCGTGTGTTTTCTGAATACTGGAAATATTTCTACGCCAATAATTCTTGAGACAAAAACTTTCAATTATTTCGGTATAACGGTCGCGGCGGACATCGGCGCTTTACAGAAAGACCGAACCAATGGTTCTTGACGCCACGCCTTCATTAGGAACGTGTAGGTTGCCGTTAAATCGGCAGCTGTCGAAAACGAAATGCTGCTTTGTACATGCAAAACAAACTTTAAGCTACATAGACAAGTCAGACGGAAATAATGAACGAAAATCGTTCGAACGATGCCGCTCCTAATGTACCAAAAATGTAACGTTCATATGACACGTCTTGGTGGCTAACGTGCGATTTCAACGAGCGAAGAATCGAAAATGGCCAAACTCAAACCGCAGTATTATCGCAACGCGGAAGTATGAAATGCCGAAGACTCAAACAGGCACAACTCATAACGCCGAAATATCGGAATATCGGAATTGAAATTGCCGAGAAATTAATTTGTCCAATATAAAGCCGAAGATATAAAATTTCAGAATATGACACCTGAAACAGTATTCTTTGCAATGCATGAAGATGATGCAATTTTATTCTTTGTTAATTATTCGTTTGAACCCCCTAGCGACATAAAACACTAAAGTCAAGCAAATATTAAAAAAAAAAAAAAAAAACCTTTCGCACTAGCCGCGCTAGCAATCTCACTATGCAGAGCATTCCTTTGTTTTAACAAAAGAAAAAAAAACACTCATGCCTAATTCCCTCTTCGTAAGGAGCCTGTGTGCCTTGTGAATGTGATAGTGACGTTGTAAAATGTAATTAGGAGATCATAGCTATGATAAACTACTGTTGCCCAGTGGTTTTATGATAGATACTATATAAAAACTCTAAACGTATTTTTGCTGGAATAATAATGAATTTTATCGTAGCTCATCATTATTATCAGTAATCAGTGACACTTGCGTAAAAGTCATGCCTTCTCAGGACGAAGCGGTAGGCGCGGATAGGCATTATCATTAGGAAGGATCCCAGACAGTGCAAGCATACTCCAACGCCGGGCGAACATAGGCAATATATGCAAGCTCTTTCGTAAACTGGTTTAATTTTTTTTTTAATGTTCAACGCCGAAATTTAAGTGTTTTCCCGGCCCTTATTACAGCATCGCCTATGTTTGCGTTTTATGCGCAATCAACTGAAAGAAGATATAAACTTATTTTTATTTTTCTGACTAAAGCTAAACATGATCCAATTTCTTTACGTTGAGCTTCAACTTCAACTTTTTGCAGTATTGTGCAACTTTATTCACGTCATCCCGCAATTGTGTAGAGCTTTCCTGTTCCGTATACACCTGTGCACGACGCAATAACACCTTTGAACTCATGCCATCATTCATTTAATTGACAAATATTATACATTACAACGGCCTTAGTGCAAAATCTTTCCTTTATATTTATTTTATAACACCTTTGGAAGATGATTGTTCAATACAAATGTATTGCACACTTTAAGCAATTACAGGCCACTAAAGTAGAATATAAAACCCGAAATGGAGCGATGGCGCAACACTCACGCGCACATCTTGCGAAGCGCGAGGCGTTAGCTCTAGCTCAGATTGCACACCACTTCTTTTTCACGGGCAAATTTAAAGGCCGTGAAAAAAAAACTCTCAGAAATGGCCGAATCAGCTCGCAATCTTTACTATGCTCGCTCATCTCAGTGTCATCCTATTTACTTTTTTTTTTAAATTGTTCATTACTGAGGCCTCTGAATTCTGCGTGAAAAAGAAGTGTTATCAAACTCCGGAAATATGTAAAAAATAATGAAATTCTGTTTTCTGAATCAGTCTACGATTTTCTTTGAACCTTTCTCCGCGTAGCTCAGGCTTTATTAACAAAAACAAAAACACATTCTGATTCTTCTGCCTTATAGCAGAGGGGTCCCTTGTTTACTAAAATTCACACTGACTGATTTTGCGCGATTCCTCAAATATGGTTTAATGCTTTGACGCTGCCCGTGTTGTCCACAGTAATTGCGGACAACCGGAGAAATGGAGGGTACTGTGACCTCAAACGAACGGCGCGGTGATGATGACAAGGCGAATAATTATCTTTAAAACTGCAATGAAGTGACATTTGCAAGACCACGCCAACATTGCAGTTTTTATACGATACAACGAGGCCAACACGAAGCCGATAACGCAGGTTGTACACGGTCAGAGTTGGCTTCTCTTAACAAGACAGTGCGAAGGAAGTTCGGTCATGAGATAAGGAGGTATGTTTACTTTTCGCTGTTTTGTGTTTCGCCCTTTTCGCAATATGGGTTTTCAGAATCATGATGTTTGCGATATTTTAACTGTGTTGCGTTTTTTCTATAATACTTTTCGTGTTGTTTTTTTTTCGATTTCGATTTGTTGGTGTTTAGACGTTTGATCTTTCTATAATTTGTTGTTTTAATTTTCGGTTTTTTGATATGAATGAACTCTCCCACATATGGTTACTATGGATAATGATGTCGCGCCAACTAGCTTGACTGTAACGGCCTCTGACGCCTCTCACAAATGTAGTTCCTGCCATGTTTTACCTTAACTTGCAGTTGAAGGCCCTTGAGAGGGTATAATAAATACACAATAGTACAAAGCAGAACTTAAATTTTTGCAGTCCACAACCTGATTCCGGCCGACTACTCATACTGGCTACTTACGAGCTCTAATTGTAAAATACCTTGTCCGACTAACATTTATATAAAATATAGTACTTCCGCTTTGGTAAATAATTTACTAATTATCACTTCGCACTCGCACCCTGAGGTTCCAACATGTGGCCACGCTATTTCAGTAAATCAGTTATTTCTTTAGAAATATCTTTTTTACACTTCTAATTGTCTATAAAAAAAGTAATTTACAGATAACTTTTGTGGGCTCGCAGTGCTTGCCTATTGTATAAACATGTTCACGGCTTTATTGTGTTTACTTGTAATAGACTGGTTCCGGCTATGTGAGCCTCGAAATAAATTAAGCCATCATCTGAAATCGCAGCATGAATTTACACATATTTATTTATTCTAGTATGTCAGTATATTTTGCGACTTCTTTTATTAGCACGTTTATACCGGGTGTTTTGGAAAACTTGTATATTCCTAAAGAGCGTGTTAGGATGAGTATATAGGTGGCAGAAATAATAAAACAGTAAGAGAACGACACAGGCACATTCTTTAAATTTCAATTGAACAAATATTCCCGCCTGTGTCTTGTCCTCTTATGTTTATTGTTTCTGCTATATATATATATATATATATATATATATATATATACTTGTATCATGCTTCATTTAATTAGCTTCATATATTTGAATGAATGAATACTTACAACTGGACATGAGTAGAAATACTGATGATTGCTATCTTCCATGAGCGGAACAAGTCCAAGATGGTTGACTTGTTCCTCTTATCTTCCTGTAATAAAGAGGAGGACAAACTGTTAGGAAATCAGGAATTTGGTGGCAGGAACGCACTAGTACAAAGGAATAAAACACTTCAATGTTGGTGTAGCATTTTTATGTCAAATTATATGCAACAGGTCAGATATGTTGACGCTTATTTGCCCTAACGTGCTGTTATGACGAGGAACGACTTTTGGTGTAAGGAAATTGCTGTAAATATTTTAAAATATCTTTTAGTGACCGCAACGTTCACTCTTTCACTCGTAAAAAACAAAGTACGCCAACTACCTCAACAGTTGATTGAAAAGTGATATTTTGTTTTTGCGTCTAGCAGTATGGTAATGTAACATCATCAAATAATGATTTGATAAGCGCATTTCACTCAAAAAAGATCCCCAGTTGAATTTTAATTGTGTTATTTAGCAAATTGAAAAGGTTTGGAAAGACCACATGAAACTAATTATCAAAAACCGTAAAGTTAAAGATAGCAGTGGCTAACACGCCTTTGCTTATTCGTTTCATTTTCCAGTCTTCAACTTTTTTAATACAGTAAGTACGTTATGCTAAACTATGCATTTGTTTTCTTGCAACTCGATAGAATATGCAACATTTCTTGGAGGTGCGTCAATCAGCTCCTAATCTAGTAGTTTTGTAGAAAAACAAATAATCTCCAAGAACTACGTCGTTTTCCATTTTTTCCTCGGCGTTTAAATGACATCTTGAATTTTCTGGTCTTCACATTCCTCGTGACCCACAAACCGAGTTACAAGCGTGTGATATAAATTGCCGTGCATAATGTATTGTACAGGCAAGCTGGATCCTTCCACGAGCCGAACAAGTCCAAGATGGTTGACTTGTTCCTCTAAGGGCGAATCTCATAGTTTGAAGCTTACACAATCAAAGTATATATAAAAAATAAGTAAGCATTTTTGGTTGATTTTTTGAAGCCATTTTGTCGGCAGTGTTTAAACACCGAAATATTCAACAGGTGCTCCAAAATCGTGTTTTTGTGCTTTTGGCGCGGTGCAATCTCATTCATCATATTTTTTTGTCTTCCCGCGGAAGTGAACTATTGAATAACGAAATGTTTCGTTTTTTATTCCATATCGAATCAAACGGGAACAGAATAGCACCATTTCACGGTGCAGTCATGCGATCTATATAGATCCTAATATGGCTCGCTAAAACTAGAGGTAAACAAAATAAAAATTATTTCTCCTACTCGCTTGTACATTTCTACAACAATGTTAAGGAAGTAGTTCAGACTTACCAGCTCAACCTTCTCTTTAGATTCCAGAACCAGCTTCTCAATCTCCCTTACGTGGAGACCATTTCTCTTGACAATCCTATGAAGGACTGCCTCTGCCGCTTCAAACCGGCCAACAACCAGAAGCCACCTGGGAGATTCTTCCATGATGCTAGGGAAGTAGTGATGGAACGTTAATGTCGTTAGGAACTTCGCACTTTTTCCAAAGGGGAAAGTAACCTAAACCCCGACCACTTCAGTTCACCGCGTTCTTTGATTGTGCACGTGACGCGTGCGCTTTATATGTTGTAAGTAGGGCTCCGTGTTTGAATATCAACCAAGAACTCCCCTCCCCCCAAAAAATTAATAAATGAATAAAATTTAAAAAAAAAAATCCGGCTATATCAAAATCAATAAAAACTCCCGAACTGCAGCTTTTTTTTTTTTATACGAGTAAAAAGACCTAGGTTGTAGGGTAGGCAACCGTTATCTGAAGCTTTACTTTGTATCAAGCCGGTGCACAGCTCCTAGTGAACTATCTGCGAGGTTGTCGTTTTAGAGCGCAGCTCTTAGGCGCCCGTTTCCGCGTATAGCGGCGTCGGTGTCGGCGTAACCGCGCGTGTTGCATTATTGGACGTCACAGACCTATACACCAATTCGATTCCCCGCTAAATTTAGCGAACAAACTGCATTGGTGTGTAGGTCTGTGGTGTCCCATAATTCAACAGTGCGCATTCAGTTTTTCCGCTAAATTTAGTAACAAAACTGACGTCACAAACTTGAATAACTTACAAATACATGTAATAGAAGCATGGAAGAGTTCTTATGTTAACCTGTGTATATTTTGGCACGACAGTGCAGGGTGCGAAAATGCCGCACGCAACAAAACACCATGGTTAAGGGCGCAAGCATCAAAGCGTCAAAAGAGCACGACTTGACAACTGCACAAACGAAAATGGCCCCTTTTTGACCAATGAACAACGAAATCTGCATTAGTAAATTGTGCTTCTAATGTATTTCTCTGAAAGCATTATCGTAGTATTCTTCAAATTGCGTAATTATGCAGTGTTAAATAGTTTTAGCACAATGCTCCCTTGTCTATTGAAAATTATTTGCTAACCAGTTCTATCTCGTCAGCTCACACCTCAAGCTCATTACAATAAATTAATATTTTTGAGAGTCAAAACGCATTGCCATCGTCGACGTTAAACTCAGAGCTCACATGCACTGAAGGAACTGGCATCTATAAATAATTAAGCAAATAGAAATACAGCTCGCAATATATATAAGGCAAATGTCTTGCTGCTTCGGTGAAATGCAATTGATTTATTTGCGAGAATTATTTTTAAAAATAACGAAGATGCATTCAATTTAAGCGGAAGAGCACTACACAGGGGTAATTCCCTTTCGAGCGCCGTTCACCTCTGACTTTCAAATATTATATATGCTGTAAGCCCCATATTTATGTCTGTCAGTCATCGAAATTCGTTTTGGCTACATAGATGTGTCCTCAACAAAATGTGAACAATTTAGCGTGTAATGCACACGAGTAAATAATCTAAGGAAGAAGGACTCAAAATGTAAAGAAAGTACAATACATAAACTTTCGCAAAACACATAATATAAAGTCCACACCAATATAAACAGTCAATGAAACTTCTAATATTCAAGTTCTTAAACATGGTAGCACACCGTACGCTGCTAGCAGTGACTGAAATAAAATGAATAACGGTGTGCTAAATTAATATTTAGCGCTGATGCGACTTCGACTTGAGTGCCATGCCTCAATTCATTCATCGCGTCCTGTTGTTTTGACATGTGCTAGTTTGACAGTACTTTTTTGTTATATGCTATTTGGTCCCGCGCTATTGGTCTGTGTCTCTGTATTATTTTTTTTTAAGTCGAAGAACTTGCAGAAGTACAGAAAAGGCTGCAAACGCACATGCACAATACTTTAGCACGAGCCGAGAACCGTTTTCCAAAACCACGCGCGCCTCTGACATAAAACATTTCCGTTATTACGTTGCCAGTGAATATGAGCTGCCAGGTCTATCACAGCAGCTTACAAATTCGCTATGTCACAAAATTTATTGTGGGTGGGAAGCGCGCACAGCCCACATTACTCTTAGAACGCAGGCCTATCTTACGAAGCATAAAACTGTTTACACGTTTACGTATCATACTCACTAGGCGACAAGCAGCATGATAATCAAAGGCGCGGAGATGGCGAGCTGCAGATGTACCCAGTTGGTGAGGAGGTAGGCCAGACCGGGAAGTACAATGAGGCCCAGAACCCAGCCGACTTCCTGGAGCATGGAAATCAGAGCTCGCTTGCGAGGGGCCACGCACTCGATGGCTGCAAAGCGAAGACTACCATTTTGTAGTCGTTCCACCTAGACAGCGAACACTTCGATATGAAGGCGAACACAGCTGTGAACTGAAGCCACAAAGGGCAGGGCCAAATCGGCTAAAACATAGAGGTCCTACTTGTTCAACGCTGGGTAAGTAAATATTTCATAAAACATGTGAGATTTGGATTACAGTAATAAAATTTCAGAGGAGTGTGGAAACTTTGTTGTCAATCCTAAGAAATGGATGGGATCAACGAGTGTACTCATGCAATTTCTGTTAACTCTATACTTCCCTTTCTTTCTTTTCTAAACAAAGCGCATGTATGCTTTCTTGTGTTTTTATAAAAAGAAAACAAAAACAGACATAATCGTTGCAAAAATAAATGCGGTCTATTCAGGGTCAATCACAAAACATGACACTTCTGCATGTTACCGAGTGTGTATTTAGATTAATATGTACAGTCGTTCATTTGGTATTGGATGCAATTTTCGTTTCTCGGGGAATTGGCGCGCCCGCGTACGGGCTTCCGCCTTTCTCCTTTCGCCTCGCACGCCCCCTAGAATAACATTCGAACTCTCCAAATAAAGATTATGATTATGTATGTGGAACATTTAAACACATATCTTATGATATAATAAAAGAAGCACGAGTTTATAGCTTGAAATTCAGCATTGTAGTTTTCAATTTGTATCTTGCGGTCCACAAAATACATTAATAATCGAGGATCGACCCTGTTTCTCAACAGGTAATCAAATTTGTTACTACTGCAACACCACCGATGCTGAGCAGGTGATGAACGTTAACAAGATGACAGAGTAAATTAATTGCTAGAACTTGAACTTAAAAACTAAATAATAAAACGCAAGTTTGTACCAAAAGCATTAGACGCATTTGAAAGTGCCATGATTTATATCCGGAACTTTCAGGGTTCTGACTAAAAATTTTGCGCTTCAACCTTCTGGATTTGAGTTTGGGATGCAAACTTTAACCAGAAGACATCTCAAAAGTATAAAACTCCCACAGTTGTCTCAGCTTTGTGTTAATGTTACGATATGGCCGCATTCCTTGCATACCCAAGTGCACTGTAACACACTCGAGCAAAACAGATATGCAAGCGTGCATCCAAATTGCTACATGGGCGTACGGACAGGGCCAAAATTAGGTGCATTTACTCCAAGTAACGTGCTGACACTTACTGATGAACCTAGGTATCCCACTGACAAACAGCAAAACACGAAGGCGCTCGGTTAAGCATTTCAACTCGCAGACTCTCACGCATGAGTGAGCTTGAACATAAAGGAAGTTTCCTCCAGCGTCATTGTTCCAAATAATATGAAACAAGCATTTCAGAAGTTGATAGTTTTCTACACGTAACGTACTATTGTGTGTGACCGTGATTGCCGTTCACGAGAAAGTGTGAAGAAGCCGATCACTGCCTAATATAAATATAACATATTCAGTCTCAAGTCGAAACAATTCCGTTTTGTTCACATTCACGTAGGCATTAGTCTGAAGTGATGCCAATAGATTATACCTCATTTCAGCTAAAGGCCAGACGCTGCCAACGCTACCAGGTACTGGGACCAATTAAGCAGCCTCAAAAGCTCAAGTCACTAGGTATGTTTTGTTTATGATTGGTCCAGCGATAATAGGACACGTTGAGAAACATGACGATGGTACGCCTTTGACGCTGACTGGCTGGTCTCATCAACTTGTAACGTTGTATGCGCCTGAACTTAGGGTGAACGAAGTATAAACAGAAATTATCGTAGATTTCACGTGGGGGCTCATCCAAGCATGGAGTAGTATTGCACTACAAAAAACTATGGTTTCGGCAACACCACCTGCAGACGTAAGGATTTGATAGTTACGCCAACTTCAGGGATAGTGGGGGTTTGCTTTCTTTCTCGTCATCTTCGAGCAAGAAGATGACTGGTGCAAGAACTTGGACCAAGGGCATAAACGTTGCCGACGCCACGTTGTGGCTAGTCCCATGAAAGCCACACGCAAAGATAAGACCTAATGCTGCTGGCCGTTAATCGCTACTCGTGAGCACGCGGAAATGGTCCCATGACCGATAGGAAATCATTTATATATGTCACACTTAGGATAGAGGCGCCGATTAACGTAAAGTACGCGACGAAGGCGAAGGAGGCGAGGCCCAGCCAAGTGCGCAGCAAAAACTGACGCGGTTTTGTGGCCGAAACAAAAAGAAACAGAGAAAAGTGAATTCGATGGACGAGGTTGTTTCCCGCGAATAATTCGAAACGTGCGTTTATAATACAAATTACTCTGCTAATTAACAAAGCGTTCAGACGTTTTGTAGACGAGTCCTTCTAGTTTTCAGAACAAATTTTATGGCCTAAGTGTATGATGCAACTAAAACTGACCTTTTTATATTGTTTCCAACGGGAGCAATACCGGCAGCTCCTCTGAGGCGTTAGGCTAACTAATCAGCCTTAGAAGAGTCGAAGTTGTCAGTTGCCTTTTAAGGATAATTATAGGAGTTCGAAACCACCAAGTCAAGGACGATTGCTTTTTACATGTTTTCATGAGACATTTCAAGGCTAATAATCGGGCTACACTTTCTTGCCTTGCAAAGCTAGTTCACAAAGCCTCACGACATAGCTACGTAGCTTCATGACGCGTCTAAGAAGGCACAAAGCGCTAAAAAGGCATTTGAAGTACTTAAACATTTTCCCCAAAGGCTATATTCAGGTTGCAGTTTGAATTCAGCATGTTAAGTTGGTTAAGTACCTTGAAAAACCCTCTAGACAGGACATGGCAGGGCACACAGCACCAGAAACAAAAACGCCCTTACAGAGAAGGACGTCAGACGTGATTTAAATATGATATCAAACTTACCAATAGTGTAGGCGACATTGGTGATGCCCCCGTGACCCGTAGATGCCAGAAAGCGGAACGCATTGAACATGGAGAAGGAACTGGCAAACGCAACTGCCACTCCCGACATCAGGGACAGCAAGGTTCCCGCGAAGATGGCAGGACGTCGCCCACACCTTAAAATATAGAATGTATATCGTCTTAAACTCCCAAACAACTAATAAAGTCAGGAACGCTTCTATATACAGCAAATCGACTTGTTGGCTATTTCAGCTGACAGTACTTTTAAATGCAGGAGCTGCTATGCCACAGTAAAATCGGCGAATCAAGGTAGGAACTTGGTTAAAAGATTTACATTTCTTTCAATGTCTCCTCGTAATTTTCTGAATAAACGAAAGCCTTGAGGACGAAGCCAGGCGTAACTGGCCTCGATGAAAAACTCGTAAATGTGGATGTTCGGTCTTTGCCTGGGATGACAGAAAATTATCAAATACTCTTTTCTAGAACTTCGGTGAATCTAAAATAATGAGGATTAAAAAAATTTCTAAACTTTCGGTAAACAATAAAATAGAAAATTCGAGTGTCTCCCGAGCGTACTTTCAAACATTCTCGTGCATTCTTTTGCAATGAATTGGCTCTCCGGGCTTGCAATGCGATGGACTAACTCTCAAGCTAAAAATGTTCAAGATATTAAGTACGAAAAAAAAAACATTAAATCGCCGGTAACCTTCAACATGTGGAAGCATCTGCGGTGAGAACTGAAGCGCCGTTGAGACATAAATTACCTGAGAAGGTTTTGTTTACTGCATCACGGGGAAGTAAGAGTACCTTCTTACTTCCCCGAGTTCCACTGTCTTTGCCTGAAGGGTGCGGGATATGGGGCAATTTTTTATCCGTTCGTTTTTTGCGCTCGCGAATATAATCAAAATTTTTCTACAGCTTTTTTGTTATTTCTTAATTTTGATATCCCTGTATCTATTTATTATTAAATGCTTGAAAATGACTTACCAGTCTGAAAGATGAGAGAAAACGAAGTTGCCGAGCATGAAGCCGAACATGAGGATTGACTGCGATATCCCCAGCATCCACTGGTTCCCACACACCGTGTTCCACTAAAAAATAAATGCGCATGTGAAATTTATTAGTTTTATTTGTTTCAACTAGAAAAAGAAGTTAACAAAGCATGCATTTGGACACACTGACAATTTCGGACACGTATCGCAATTTTACTATCCCGACAAAATGTGCTAATTCCAAAATGAATATTACAGATTATATTGCTATCGTAGGCGCTCTTCAACTCTAATTCTAACGTTTTCAATGCCGCTGCTTTTGGCAAATTGGTGTTACTTAAAAAAAAGTAAGAAAAAAACAATGTTTATCATTCTAATTATTACCTGCCAATATGTTTATAACGCATTGATGATGTCTGTAAAGTCCGTCCAGTTTTCGCTTCATCTGTCTGGTATCTTAACTCCATCTTGCCATTAATAATAACAGACTGGAATAACCTGCCCAACGGTATCCTGACCCCAAGCAGATCATAACACATTCATATCCCAACTAGCCACCTTTTGCAGTTGCACTATTAACAATATTGATTCGTGTTTGTAGAAATATTTTATTTATGTATTTTCTTTTCGTTTAATTACATGGTTTTTCCTCGAAGTGTTGAAGTGTTCATATTTCCTTCTTCTTTGCTTTATATAACAATGCTCACCAGCTTGTACTGCACCCCTCTTGTGTAACGCCCGTAAAGGCCTTCAAGGTTTGAGAAATTATGATGATGATGATGATGATGATGTATACAGGGTGTTTGTTTATTAAAACGAAAAAAATATACAAAATGAAAAAGAAACTGGGAATAAAAATATTATTTTTGCAGAATAGTTTTATCGACCATAGAGGACTTTAGGGAAAGAGTTTAGAGGAACAATTGGTGTCTTAACTCAAATTCGCTAACTTTTATTTATTAACTCTAGCTGGCATATTTGAATTGGATATTGTCAGGCCGTCGTTTATTCAAGCGAGAAGTGTTTATATTTTAGAAAAAAATAATTAACCATGTTGAATTAACCTGCGACTGGGGTAGAGAAGAAACATCAAAACGTTGAAGGGACAGAAAATAGACAGGACGACGCCTCCAACTCAGCTAGCTCATTTATTTAGTCCACCTCCTTATATAGTCTCAATCTCAAGGTCATCTCCACCAACAAAAAAGGACGAAGTTATACAGATCAAGCGCCACATCCTTCATCACACAATGCAATAACGTTGACAACGTTTACAGGTCGACGCGATAAGGCAACGTCCATCCACCCTCAAACTTGAACGAAAGGAACTCTTCCCCTACTGTTCTATATACAGCAGATACTTCTGAATCATAACACGATCCTTCTCTAGAAAAAAAAACACGGAAATGATAGGTGGGCCAAAGCACGTGGAAACCCACACAAAGGAAAAAAAGAAGAAGAAAAAAAAGGTTTTACAGGCTTTTGTCCCTTCCACGTTTTGATGTTTCTTTTCTACCCCAGTCTCAGGTTAATTCAACATGGCTAATATTCACCAGCTCGCCTGCACCCTTACGATTTACAAAAAAATAATAATAATTCTTCGCGTTTTGGGGTAAATTTCAGTAATTGCGGCAGTGCAAAAACCGTACGACAAAGAGCTCAAAGCACTAGAATAACACAGCCCCCGATGTCCGCGCAGTGTGCTGCACTGCTCCGTCTTCGGGGGCAGTGAGACAACTCATCTGCCTTCTATAAACGACATGCTGTAAATGTCCAATTATAAAATTCTCCTAAAAATAACTAACAATATAATTACCGAAATGAAACGCGGCACTGATTCAAAAATAAACTTCGATGCCTGGGTTAGCTTCCGTCAATCGACGAATGATTGGCGCCGCAATTTTGCTGCGAGCCTTAGCCAAGAGGAGCGGGACTGCTGGCACGAAGATGCGCGCCGATGTTGTTTTTTATCCGTAGAAATTTTAAACACGCGTCCCGAGACGTAAAAGAAACTCTTTACTTCTGGCACGTAAGGTCAATGCTTGATTATGCGTGCCTTATATGGGATCCCTAACAGCACTATCCTATCGATAGATTAGAGAAACTTCAAAATCAACAGCGCGATTTGTTAGTAACAACTACGATCCATACGCTAGTATGACAGAGGTTAAAACCATAAACTATAAAACAAAACAACTATAAAAAAACAGCTTCTGTCATTCTTCTTTTGTAAAGACAATTAGAGAGTGGAACTTGCTGCCTGATGATGTGGTGAGCACCTTGGACAACAGTGTATTTTTTTTCTCGGCTGTATATCTAATCTGAGCGGACAAGTGATCACTTTGTGTTTTTTTATGTATGTGTGTTATTTACTGCCCCTCCTGCAATAATGCCCTCGAGGCAATGTAGGTACTCTGTAAATAAATAAATAAATAATTAAAATAAATAAAAAACTTTTTGCCACCTCCCTAGACTTTTGTCTTTCCAAATTGCATTGATACGGTTACATTTTATTCAAAGGCTTTCTCGGAACAATCGAAAGCCTCAGAACAATTATTGAGATCACAACATACACCACATGACAAAAGCTGACATGGAAACACTCTAGTTGTTTCTTGATGTATTAGTACGACTTTGTTCCCTCAATTAACCAATTGTCAATAGTTGCATAATTCTCAGAAAGCACTTTTTTAAAATCTCTTCCTTTCGTTCTCTATATCTATATATAGTGCATGCTAAAGTTTTCGGGCTGAGAACATATTTTAAAAAAACAAAAAAAAACAGTCACATATGTTTAAGTTAAGAAAGACCGTCTTTAGTTGTACAATATTAATTTTATTTTGTAATAGGGGACCTTTTTTAGAACTAGTGTTTGTGATAAAATTTTGATGTGCTCCTGTACAGAGACTCAATTAGTCCTGAGCTAAATGCACGGTGTTCCCAAAGCCAAATACAATGCTTTCGTGTGTTTTTTTGTTTTGCTTTTTCTCGTAAAAATAAAATACGCATCCCTGAACGTTCAGTGTCCGCTCAGATGTAGCGATTGTTCTTCGAACCAGGTGCTAATGTTTCAGAACGATGCGTTATTTTATTAAAAAAAGTTATAATCGATTTTTGTACATTTTTTGGGGGGAAATGGTGGGCCACGAAACCCATGAATACGTGGGCTTGAAGGCCGCAAACCAGAAAAAAACAAAACTCATTTTTCCGTTAAAAGTTTCAAAAAGTCACTTCCGATTCATGAATAGAATAGTGGTTAATTACAAAAGTTTGTTATCCAGTTCAAACCACGAGTTCAACATATAGGCGGAGACTGAGCATTCAGGCGATACGTAGTTTGCATTTGCAGGGAGAAAACAAAATTTCATTTAGGGGACATGCTGTACGGAACGAAAACTAAGAATCCCTTGACATCAGCACCTCGTAATATACCCTTTAAAAATATAGCATGTTTAAAAAGCTTCGAAGGTAGAGCATCTCAATTCATCTGTCAAGACCAGTATAAAGTATTTCAAGGTCAGTGTGTATCCAGGAAACGTAATTCAAAGTACAGGATAGCATAGAAACAAGAGCTCGTGCTAAGCAATTTTCTATTGCGCAAGGCAACAAAAATAAACATACATTAAGTTTCAGAATGTAGGTAAGGTGGAAGCGCGAGCCAACAAGTAGCCTAAAGATAACCAGAGGAAGTATAATTGTGCCGTGCTCGAAAAAAATAGGGCAAAGTCCTATAACGCATCGAACGTGGGGCGATTGCTTAAATGTGCTATTAAGGCATTTAAAAGCAATTTCTTTGAGTGCAAAACATCAGATTGTTTATTAACTGCCACCACCCTCCTTTGCAACATCAGCATGCATTCCGGAGATCATCAGTGTGTAAAAAATCTAGTAGGAACACAAGTGTGCATCTTAGCCAGCGCCAAGATTTTGGGTTTGACTCCTCGTAAGTGATCAGTATGTACTGGATCAATTAAAAGCAAGAGCTCTCGCACATTGCTTTCATTATGATACCAAAGTAACCAATCCAGTTGCGGGCGCATTCCTCGCTGTGGTGTATACGTGGACGCATGAACGGGCAGATTTCAGGAAGTAGGTGGTTTTGTTATAAGGCCTTTTACGTCCTATAATGAGAATTCAATTAACGTAGCCAAATGTCAATCACAACAATTATGAGTTATTCTTCGTTTATACTGGCGTCAGCTACTCTAAGTTTGTTAAAAGAGGCAAATTACACAAGGAAAATGCGGCGAACTAGTGAAAAAATATTAATGTTACAAATTTATTAGCAGGACTATTCTTTCTATTGTACTCTAACCCTTCATTCAATTGTCAAAACTGCAAAGCATCGCTGGAGACACGACCAATTCTTGCTAGTGAATCAGTTCGTACGGTTTAAAACTTCCTTAAAAGGGCACTGACAGTTCAAAATAATATATTTTTTTATTAAGCGAAACGATTGAAAACGATGCCTAAACATTACCCTCAAAATTCGAAACCTGAAAACTCAATATTTGTGAAGTATACAAATAATTGCCAACAGCCCAACTTGAAGTTGCCGTGCGATCCTCGCCAGCGCAGTGACGTCAAACATTGAGTCGTCCTGCACATAGGATTCCTCTCACGCCCCCGAGCCGTCCCTGCCCGACGTTTCGTGTTCACCCGTGTCCCGCGAACAACCGCTCTTCTCCGTGCGTGGCGTCTATCGCTGCGAGCAGGCGATGCTTCACTTTCGAGTTTAACGTTATTTTAGGACCCTTTCATCCATGTACCATTCTTTCGAGCGGTGTGAGATCTAAAAGAACGTGCACTCGACTTTTGTGAGCGTCTTTGAGGGGCCACGTCGCGCCGGTTCTGCTTGAGTGGTTGCCCCGGTGGAGTCACAATCGAAACTGTACACAGAACCAGCTGTTTTGACCGTTTGACAATTTGCTTTCCGAAGTCTGAAATGTCGTTTGGCACCTAAAAAAGAGAACTTAGTTCGATTTTCTGACTCACTGGTCATCATCAGTGCTACATGCGCCGAGCGCCGCGCCGCCGCCATGTCTTCCGAGAGAGGACAAAGAGCCAGGAGGCGACACCACTCTCGACCTCGATTTGCGGTATTTTATAAAGAAGGGCCGTAGTGCGTTTGCAATTGCGTAAAAAAATGTTTTACGAATGCCATTATAAATATTACAGAAATGTCGCTTACAAAGCTTTTAAATTTCATAATCGATTACGTCACAAATAAAACAAAGTAAGGATGTGAGAAGTAGGAGAGAAAGCGCCAAAGATTTAAAGGCGCACGCGCGCGTGGGTATTTTTTTTTTTTTTTCACGTTGTGGTGTACTTTGCATGTCGATGACTACAATTTTTATCGTTTTGAACAACAACAAAAATATAACCTTTGGAGTGTCAGTGCCCCTTTAAAAACATAATCTAAGGCAGCTCCGATGGCTTCTAGCATTGGTCTCCTTTAACCTTCAAGGCAAATAAGTGTAATATTATAAATAATATGTTTTCGAAAGTACTTCGAATTCTCTGTTAAGAAACTAATATTAAAACCGAACTACTAACGATGCGCGCAGAGATTACTGTTTATGCAATGCCGTTTCAGTTACCATCGGTCCTAAGTAAGATGCACCAAATCAAGTGACTTTACAGGACACTGCGAAAAGACAGCGGCCATCCTTTTAAGTAAAGCGGACCTTTAAGCACCTCACCTCACTTAGGACAGTCCTCGTATGAAAAGATGAGTCGAATTCCCATTCTGTACATGGAACCGACGTAGGCACCGAAGATCCATTGCTCTGTCCTTGCCACAACCGCGCATCAGATCGAATCCCCTCCGCGTCCTGACCGTCCCACTGGAGCACATGACACCTGCTCCGCGACACCACACCAAGTTCGCTCACTTCCAAGGGAACACTGATATTCAGCCACTCTTGCGTCGTCCAGTTGCTGAAAGAAGCGGGACGCGCGCACCAGTGTTCCTGCAAGCATATGAAAATATAAAAAAGAAACTACAATCACTGACACCTTAAATGGACAATATACTCGGCGACAACTTTTCTTGGTAATGCAGTGGAAGGTGCTGGCACGCGTTCCCTCTCCCAGTTTGAGCGCTGAATAAAGCTGCGCCCAGGTTCTCCTCCTCTCCACTGCTTTGCGAAGAAAAGTTGTCGCCAATTATAGCACCCCTAATTATTTTTTTGGCAGTTCATATTGGTGTCGGAAGACTGCCCAATGAATATTATGCTACGGAGTCACATTTATATTTATTAGAGTAAAAAACGCAACTGCTAGAAACCGAAACCTGCACTATACTTGGGAGGAAGAAGAAATATAAAGGTGGAGATTGTTGCCGGAAGTCACGTGCCTGTGTGACTTTTTATTTTCAATCAATAAATTTGCAGCTTTTTAGAAGCCGCAAAAAATGGGGATCATATTTTGCTTGTATTATTAATATGGAGTGCACTCAATACTAAATATATGAACAAAATATGATTCCTACATTTTGTGGGTCATCGCAAAAACACATGTGTGTTTGCGATAACCCACGACTGTGATTATCTTTGGTGGTTTTGTTTAAACCACAAAAAACGGCACGTGGACATGGAGAAGAGGGTGAGGCTGCTCAAACCGGCCAGTTCTCGACCGGCGGTTTTCGGGCGGAAAGAAAACGAATTTCGAGCCGCGAATTGTTTGCTAAATCGTTTGGCTCCCATAAGTCATGTACAAATAAAAACCTTGGCGAGCATAAATACTCTGTGAGTGTCCCTTTAAGAAACGCGTCTTTTTAGATTCAGTTGTGTCATTTGTGATTTGTTATTCGGCGTTCTTATCGGCAAATGACACGATCTCCTTGGTTAATCTCATCAGCTAATGACGCAAACTCATCGAGTCCCAAACAAAAGACTCGGGACACCCTGCGTTTTCTAAGGTGCCGCAAACTATGCGTAAGTAACCTGTTCGAACATAATGTCAGTGTGTGGCATCCTTGTTGCAAGGTCCACATTGGGGACATTTGAAGCCGGCGCCGTGTGTTGATTGTTGTTCTGTTTATGCACAAGGCTTTCAAGAACAGCCGATCACATCATCGAATCACAATGCGAGGGCCGCTAAAACGTCAGAGATTAACTTCCTCAAAATATACATGTGAGTATACCGCATGGGATGCATTTCTGTAACATGTGAGTTCTCACCCAACTGCGTATGGGAAAAGGTGACAATCCGAGCCTGTGTAGTTTTAATATACAAACCGGGCATTGCATATCTATGATTAAAGGAGAAGATAAGAAAGCATCAAAATTTGATGTATTCGCGACTCTTTAAAAATCAATACATCCTTTTAAAAATAAACGGTGGGACGATTACACGCTGGGTAAAAAATCATTTATCTCTTAAAGCCTACGATTGAAATTGAAGTATATTTACTGTCAAACGGCAAGGTGTTTCCTTGAGTTCAAATTTAGTTTTTCTTTTGGAATGTGTTAAGAAATCTGTGCTTCTGCAAAAAATATTCCCTCATCGGCAGACTCAGTTTCTCTGAAGCTATACTTCTCAGAGGTACTCGTGCATGTCACGTGCATGACGTCGTTGCCTATGGTCGACATAGCATCTAAGCCTTGCAAATCGTCTCAACATTTTACTTCGTGGCCTCAAGGATCACGTTTCGTGTAAATTAAAAAAAAAAAACTATTTTTTTTTCGATACAAAGCTTGTTATGAGCTAGGCTTTTTTTTTTTTTTTTTTGTAGCAGAGCAACATTGGCCAGCTTAAAAGGATCAGTGTTGTTGTCACGATACCCTTAATCGATTACAGCTTGGGCGAGTATGAAAACTACCCTGAAAAAATTGCTGCATCTTCATCAAAACTGCTATACGTTTGTTTTCATGCGCCATTTTATGGAAATATTCCAAATCGAGCAATAGCAATTGATTCCCAAAGATGTTCGCTTTCATAGATTTAGTTTGTCAGTGGGAGAACGGGTTGCACGCTTTGTCGAACCTGATTTCAAGATCATAATTAGTTTATGTTACCTACTCTGTATTTCATGACCTCCTATGGGATATAAATACACGGTGAGAGCAGGATGAAGGGGTATGATCGAAGAGTAACCGCAAATGCATATGACCACAAGCAAACGGTTGTCTTCACATAAACCTATCAAGCTGTATTTTGAGCTGCATTTTTCTCAGTTTTGTTATTTGAGTGGTAAAAACACAGATAATAGAACGCTTACTTCTTGTCGCTTATTAAACAAAGGAACATTTAGCGTTATCCACAAGTGCATAGAAAGACTAGAATTCTTGCATTTGTGCAGCTTATGCTAGCTTTATGCGAAATTGGTTTGGTACGAAACAGTGAACTTAATTGTAGATATGTGGATATGAAATATTGTGGTATTTTGAATTAAACTTTACATCACTTTGCATTGTTTCAAAACACATCTAATTATGAGTCTCTTGCAATATCATGTTCGATCATGTTTCGCCTCAATTCCACTCCAGCAAAGTTTTTTTTTTTTTTTTCTAGTCGGATTATTGTTCTGCTTCAATTCAACTCCCGTTTTTGTGGTTAAAGGGAACTGCATGACATGTTCCTTCCCTCCATGCTTTATATCTAGACTCATGCAAAGCATTCTGAGGTGAATTTCACGGGCGCTAGTTTTTATAAAATGCTTGCACTCTGCGTATTCTTGTACAACAAATTCTCCACGAGCACACATAGGAAATGCACAATTTCATCTTTTCACCTATGTTATCGCTGTGGATAGGGTACCACAAAACGCTAGCTCTTGCTTAAGCCTTCTTACCTGACTTTGGGGAGCCATGAAGGTAAGGCTCATGATGAAGGAGGATGCTGCTAGGCCTCTCAAAACTCCCAGAAACAGCACCGGCCCGTGCCAGGGACCCAGGGGGTCCAGCACACTCTCCATGGCTTCTCAGAGTTGTGACCCCTCACGCTCCAGTTGGCGTTAAGAATCCTCCTGGCCGAGATGTCGAGAGAGAAAACACTTAGGTACCCGCGGAAGCGGAACAGCGTTTGCCCAACGACCCTTCATAGGGCGGCTAGCTGCCGTCGCCTCCGCCAAGTGCTCCGACATTGGCCTTTGGCATCGTTTGTTTCGGCAACTCGCGCGAAGCCCAGCTCTTGCACGCCGCAGTGCGACCGAGAACGCCACCACCGCGTGCTCTGCCAGACTTTATATAGCTCCCCCTAAACAACCCGAACGACTGAAGCAGCCTTTCCGCAATCGCAAAGGAGGCCCGTGAAGAGCACAACAAGAAACAGCTCGGTATACAACACCAGTTGGGCGCGAGCTTTCCAAGTCATAGGTCACTTGTTTACCTCGAGGCCCTGTTTTGCAAGTGACGGCTGCGACAGCTTGAAAACTTTCCAGCAAAGGTTCCCCGGCTGCGTTATTGCTTGGCAGTGCACGGCTTGCGACGTCTTTTATGGAGCTTATGCCTGAGTTTCAGTCGACGTTCGACGAAAGAAAAGGCTCAAAAGGGCAGATATTTTCCTCCAGCGAACGGCTCGTTAGCTGCTCACTAACGGTTTTTCTGCAGAAGCAGTCACCCATTAAACAACAAGCTTCGATGGAACAGCCAATTACGTACCGGTATACTTTGACGTCAAGAGCAGGGAAGCGTTTCGACATCCGGAGGGGTTCAGAAACAAAAGTATATAAAGATGAAATGGGAATTCGGATCTACCTGTTCGGTTCCGTAAAGTGTATACCTGTTCGGTTCCGAAATAAGCACCTAAACTTACGTTCTCTAAATGTCAACTCAATGATCGATCAGTCAACGTCTGTGTTACCCGGCAGTTTTTTGGAACGAGCATACGACACGTTGCAAAATTTTTCGCCCAAGGTCGCACGTAGTCACTCACTGCGTGAACCGTGTTCTTCGTCCAGACTCCATTTTTGAGACAATGCAAGTGCCAAAATGTTCGGTCTGTTTCAGCTTCAAGCATGATGGTCCTTGAACAATATCCCGCGGACGGCGCGGCACTGTCAAAGGCAAACCTTTCAGTTGTAGGTCTTAGACAATAGGTGTTTAGATCCTGCCAAGCGGAACAAATTACCATTCATTTTGAAGGTGACAGAAGCTGTCCGGCCATCGACCTTACAAATGGAGAAGACGCAAGATTTGTAGAAAGTAAAAAAATTTGAGAGGGCAGTTTTGTTGCTAAAACTATTACACGTATTTTACAAAAATTAATGCAAAAGTTATGACAATAAAAAAGTAAATGATATGTTTATTAAGAGAGCTGAAACAAAAGGGGGCTGTCAAATCGAAGTTATATGACGATAACGATGGACAGTCTCACTGCCGACCAATATACTGATATTGCACTATGGTTAGGCTTGATAAACTATGACACGCTGAATGGGAAAAAAGTGAAGGGCAGAGAAAATAAGGTGGGGTGCCCAAACGTTGAGCAATGAGGTCCTCGAGCTTTTCCTAATCACCATCGCCAAGAACAACGTACACAACAAAATGACACTTTGAACTGCTAAAACAGTCTAGCTGAATTTTCCACAAAGTGTACGAGGTGCAATTCGTCCAGTCAATCGGAATACCTCACCCTGTGTCTCTAGATTGAGGAACGATTAAAACGCGACCTCCGGGGCCCAAACGAAATAACATGAACAACCCCAAGACCAATGATGCCCAATACGGTGTTTATTGCGCTTGCATCACGCCGCTGACGTCTCCAGCGACGGGACAAGTGGGTTGCGGAGATGACGCAGGGCGGAAGGATCAATATCACGGGTGCTCTTTGCTCAGTTAGTTTTGGTTTGAAGCCGCGTATGAAGGTGGCATTTTGTCGCTCCGTAGTGCCCACTACGAATTTTAACACAGAATGTGTTTATGAGCTGTATTTTATGCGAAATTAGTCATGTACGAGTATGATGAAAGATGTTACACTTATGCCATAGAGGCATACCGCTTACACTGCCTATGATAGCAAATGGAGAACATCGAAATACGAGCATTATTAGTTATAATTATTAATACTGTTCATTACTCATTATTTATTGTAACATGCTTGATTTACCAAGAGGTTCATTGGGCATTGAACCCCGGATCGAGCGATTCGCAGTCTGACGTCTTTTATTGGCGCAATGGGAGAAGGTGAAAAAGTGCGTTAAAGGCAGCAAAAGGTTATGTATCACAGAAGGCTCCACAAACGGTACACCTACGGCGGGCTCATCTGGCTCCCAACTGACAAAGCATAGCTCTCCATGTTACCACACAACACCACAAGGAAGATTACAACGCAGCGACAGAGGGTGCAGCGGACGTATGACGCCACGACTGAGCATAGCAGCCGATATGCAAAATATTCCTCTTGTGATTACTGCAAGTATCAAGAAGAAATCTTCTCAATGCAGGAGCATTAGGATACTAGACGCTACACCCAGCATCTAAATGCTGAAAGACAAGATACTTTATTAGAAGAATGCATTCTACTTCGTTCATTTTATTTAAACAGCACGCTCAACGCAAAATCCTCCCCGAGCGTTTCGGAAAACCCCGTCCGCGAGAACTCGTGTGCGTCACACTGTTAACGTTGTCCCGTTGTGCCGAGGGAGGGGGCTGCCTCTAACGCACCGAGATACCGGATTTGCCAGGACAACAGAGACGGCTGTCTCCGGTATCACGACATATAGATACGACGATAGATGGCAGCAGCCACCCCTCCCAGTTCAATGGGTGAAACCCCAAGGTTGTGCGCATTCAGCTATTCCAAATACACCAAAGCTGACGGTGCCGAGCTATTGGACTTTCAATGAATAACATGGATTTTTTGTAAGGTATATCCAAAACCTGTGGGAACTAGTCATTAAAGTTAACTCTTCAGAGACCCGTCTACTCAATATATTTAAACTCATCTGGATTATTATATAAAAGGCAGTGAGCACATGAGTGTGTCGTATGTAAAACGCAATACGAACAATTTACATCTTCCGATAACCGCTAATAACTGATCATAACGCACGCATAAGCACGCAAGGTACGTTTAGTGTTCTCTGAGTTTAACAGAATTTTTAAGAAAATTTTTGTCTCAAATTTTTATGTCATAACTAGACTGTAAAGAGGAAGAACGTGAACTCTCCAACTCCCTTGTTTTTTAATAAAGGGAAGTAGCAAAAGTAATCAAACACTTCGGCTAATTGCGTACGTATTTATCATATTCTGTATTATTTCTAGTGACCCACATGACCACCAACAAAAATCTCCAGGGCGTGTTCTCAATATTTAATTGCTTGGCCTTTTGAAGAAACACTATCATCTCTATCTATGCCTCAGTATATTTCTACGTTATTTTTTGGAGGGGAGGGTTTCTTTCGTTCGAGCTTCCTAAAAAGTTAAAAGACTGCTTGTTCAGACCTACATTGATTCCATACTTCACTTCGAATGCTACTTCTACAAAGCGCCATGCTTATGCTCACATAGCTTAATATTTTAAATACTCGCTGTGATGTATGTCATAATAATGTATGTGCTAAATAAAAAATATATTTTCAAAAAAATATGCTGCATGCAGGAATTAATGCAATACCCCAAACATCTGTTCAGGTTTAAGGACACTTTGTGACTTTGCTTCACTATGAAATCTTGGACCACATGACCAAGTGCATTCCGCAGAAAAGAAGTTGCAATCTTTGCGCCAAGCAACGCCCCTTAACTTTGTAGACATCCATTTCCTGTTGAGTCCTTCTGAGTGAACTTAATTGAGCTCCCACCAAGCCCCAGTAACGTTTACATTTTTATATATTAGTTGTAA